>NC_079424.1:8455310-8527810 GCF_026213295.1 Gadus chalcogrammus
TAACCAAATTGCAAAGAACACAAAATCGATTTACATCCCAAAGCTAGCCCAAAAATATCACATTATCCTGATGCAACAGACATCTGGTCCCAAACCCGTCTGTGCGGTCTTTGGTTCTCTCCCTACTGGTTAAACTCCAGCTGTTCAAAGTTAGTTTTTTGGCTTGTTTTTCAGACTTTTGTACAAAAATAGGCTTCTGCTTAACGCCTCTTCTATAGCGAACGCTAATCAATTATCAACAAAATACTATCCATATATATTGATATCTCTTTAGGGAAACAAAAGCACTAATATATACACACGACTGCCATCATTCGATCGACTGATCAATAGAAACAAACGGATCCAGCATGGCATCTCTGCGGCTCTGGTTAACAGAAGCCAATATCAATTGATTGATGATTGATAGTACATTACCATTTATTCCTCCTGACCCGACATATTTACAGGCTGCATTTATCGGTCAGCACCACCAATACTATACCCACCCCTTTCGCATCTAAAGGTTTAGAATGGATAAGTCTGGTGTAACTACGGTGAGAGGACAAGGTTAGCACTCATAGCCTGCTATGGCAAAACCTCACTGCCCTCACACACCCAACAAATCTGAAGCTGAGTCGGATTAGAGCCTGATCGACTTCTAGAGTCCGATGGATTTTTAGACTTCCAGAGTCCGATGGACTTCTAGACATCGAGAGTACGATTGACTTCTAGACATCTAGAGTCTAATGACATCTAGACTTCTAGAGTCTGATTGACATCTAGGCTTCTAGAGACTGATTGTCATCTAGGCGTCTGATTGATAGGTCATTAACAGCGATAGGTTTAACCTCCCTAATTATTCAGATTCCTCACTCATTCTTGTTGTGACTGGTAACTAAGCTAGGCTCCGCCCAGCCATCCCGGGACAGTCACCAGTTCAAACAGCAGGTCCATCCTGGATGGCCTTGACCCATATATCAGGAAGAACTCACATCTGACAACCAATCAGCATCTGACACAGTGCCACAGAACATTGATTGTGTAAGATAAAGCAACAAAAAAGCAACAACTTAAAGAGACAATCAAAGGAAAATAAAAAAGCCATAAGGTAAAAAAAAATAAAAGTAATTAAAGCCAAACATCCAAACAAATCACAACTTAAAAATGAAATAAAAGCACAATACACTTAAGAAACGTTTAACAGATGATTCAGAATAAATTTGAACGTACGAAGCGCGTTAAAAATCCCGGTGTCTAAGACACGGTTGTGTGTTTGAAGACAACCTTCTGAGAGAAGGTTGAGCGGCCCATCTCTGCGGGTCACTTGTGATTGGCCGGGGGCAGGAGAGGGGCCGAGCGGTCATTGGTCATGGTCGGTCTGAGTTTCACGCCTCTGATCCAAGCCTGCATGCTTCCCCCTCCTCCATCCACTACATCCGCACTTGGCTCCTCCAGGCCCAGGGCCGGAGGAGGGGGCTGGTAGTTGACAATGTACCCAGGATTAGAAGCCTCTTCCTGGGCAGGCGGGGCAGGACATTTGGGTGGCTGCTGGACCAGCTGCTGTTGATGCTGCTGGTGGGCCTGTGGTTGTTCAGGTTTTTGATACATCAGTTGTTGTTGTTGTTGTTGTGGTTGATACAACAGTTGTTGTTGTTGCGGTTGCGGCTGTGAATGGGCCACTTGATACAGCTGTTGCTGATGGATCTGTTGTTGAGGTGATTGTGGAGTGTGGATCTGTTGTTGTTGTTGTTGTTGTTGTTGTTGATGGTAGATCTGTTGTTGTTGGTAGATCTGTTGTTGTTGATGGTGAATCTGTTGTTGTTGATGGTGGTGGATCTGTGGTTGTTGTTGGGGTTGCGGTTGGTGCTGTGGGGGAGCTCCGGTCTGCGCGTGCGGCTGGTTGAGCCGGGTGCTGCTGCCCCCTACAGGTGCGGTGGGGACGGGGACTGGGATGGGCAGGCGCCCCGGGACCAGCTGGTAGTAGGGTGAGGGCGGGGGCATGGCGCTCAGACTCTGGGTGGAGGTGTGGTACTGCTTGCTGTGGGAGAGCCCGGCCACCGCCGCCGGGTGGAGGAAGACGTTCTCGTCGCTCCCGGCGACGCCCAGGGCCTTGAGGGGAGGGACCTGGGGGGTGGGGGTGGGGATGGGCAGGGCCCCGCTGATGGTGCCCCGGCGGTAGGCCGGCTTGGAGGAGGGCTTCCTGCGGATGGTGGCCGTGTGCGACGCCCTTAGCTCCGGCTCAGCCAACAGGGACACGGTGGAGGAGGGCCGTTTGGACTGGAGCATCTTGCGGCACTGCAGACTCAGGTCCGAGTTGCGGGGCATGGTCGCCGACCGGTGGTCGAAGTCGGACTGGCTGTTGCCGTGGAGACGCAGGCTGTGGAGGGAGATGGAGTCGGCATCGCCGCCGTGGAGCGAGATGGACTCGTAGTCGACTGGGGGACCAGAGACACAGTCAGAGAGAGAGATGGAGAGGCACGCACAGGGTCAAGAGAGATGGTTTCTCTTCTGATAGGGAAAGGGAAACGGAAACTTGAGGTCATTTAATTAAAATCGGCAGAAAACAGAAAAAATTACACAGAGGGGTATTCTGACAGAGAGATAATGAGGCGGAAAGACAGACAGGTGGAGAAGTGGACCGACAGACAGACAACCAGGTAGAGAGACAGACAGGAACCTACCATAGAGAGGCGGCTCAATCTTTAAAGCTGGAAAAGAAAAGATTAAAGAAATTTAAACAGAAAACTAGAGCCAGACAAACCCACAGACAGACAGGTAAACCAACAGACAGATAGATCCCCAGACAGACCGACAGGTCACGGCACTAATGTCAAGAGCCAATATGTGTGCGTGTGCGCGTGTTTACCATGTGTGTGTATGGTGTCCTCTGAGCAGGAGGGGGTGGTAGTCTGGGTGCTGTAGCCACTAGAGCAGTGCAGTGAGTCTCTGCTGCTCCGGGGGGCGCCAGAGTTACACCCAGACAACTGGTCCCTGGCAGAGCAAGACTGGAGAGAGAGAGGACACATACACAGAGATATTTAAGATACACAAGTTGCATACAGTTGATTGACATTTACATCGAGAGAGAGAGAGAATGTGATTCAAGGGGGATGCGTCACCATTACAAATAATCGACAATCGAATGCCTTAACTGACCAATCAGAATTGGGTATTCAACAAAGCCGTGAACTGAACATAACCATGTACCTTGCTAGAGGTGGACATGGTCCTGCTCCTCTCCTGGTTGTAGGCGCAGTGGGGGGGCGGGGCCAGGGAACCATTCTCTGGTCCTCCGATGACCCCAGACCCCCGAGCCCTCTGGTCGACTGCGCCCCCAAGATCCTGAGGACACACACAACGCAACCTGTTACAAGGGTTACACTATCAGGCTGAGTAACACCCGTCAGGACGCACACGCACACGCCCCCGCACGCACACGCCCCCTCAGTCGGTCGAGGACGGACGCAAGGCGTAGAGATCTCCCGGTGGTTATCCACGCCCCTCGCTGTAGACGTACGGTCGGGCAGGGTACAGGCCGGAGGTTTAAAGGTGACATGTTATACCACCAGGTGTGAGTGTGATTAGCCGTTACCAGCAGTTATGAAAGTCTGCCATTTCTGACATCACACGTGGGCGTGTCCACCTAGATGTGTGCTGGGTGGATCAGTCTACCAGCTTACTCAGTGGACCGTAGCAAACGTTGCTCATCTATCCAGCACACATCTAGGTGGACACGCCCACTTGTGATGTCAGAAGAGGCCGATTTTCAAAATGGCTTGTAACAGCTGATCACACTCACAACCGGTGGTATAATATGTCACCTTTAAAAAGAATGCACCTTGTGAAATCACAACACTATTTTGGTTGGTTCCACATCACATCTGAGAGTCTGCAATGGTGCGGACGCAGCCTCATGATTATACGTGCGTGGGTGCGTGTCCTTGTGCACGTGCGTATCAGAGATGGAAATTAACTTTTCTGCCCAAAAGCCACTGCGGCAGGTAGATTTAAAAATCTACCAGCCACTCATCTTTTTTACCAGCCACTTTTTATACGCTATGTATTTTTTAAATATATGCGTACAATTTAAACAATATAATAGTAACAATAAATAAGAAAAGTGTTTTTCGTACACATCTTTTTTTCCATCAGAAGTGATTTTCACTGTAAGTAGGTTCTACCAAGAAACTGAGTTGAAAACGTTACGCTCTTACCGCATATGATAAACAATACACAGGTATCTGCCATGTTAAGTCATGTTTATTTCAAAGGTGTTACGATGACAAGTTTGGGGATAATTCATCTCTACAAAGTATTTTCAATAAAAAACAAATTGACATATTAATAATAAAACAACATGCATGGCTACACCATCATAACATGTTATTTACATGTGACTGCATACAAATGTGTCCACAGACCTGGTAACTAACGTATGATAGTAAGCATTATTGGCCCTTAACACTAATATTCAGAAAAAACACTGCCTCAAAAGGCTATTAGCTTAAGCAATACAAGTAGAGGCATATACTTGAACTTTATACCCTGAACTTTTAGACGTTGCAAACGTGCAAAAACATAATTATATATTTATGTGGCATTCAGTCCAATGCTGAAAATATATCTGAGGAATCTGGAATCTCCCACTTCCGGCTCCCATGAAAGAGGACCAAACTGATTCACACAAAAGCGTTCATGCAAATCTAGCATTAAAAGGTTAATTTAAGGAAGTTCTCTCCAGTCACACTGAAAGTAGTTCACTAGTAGTAGCGCTTTAATTTGCAGTGTCAAGAGAATTCTGAGAAATCTGAATGCTGACTAAATTCTCAGAATTCGGACACTGCAAACTATTGCACGCTAGTGAACCACTTTTAAAAAAAACTCTACATCGCGACCAGGCGACAAATGACTGGTGAGAACCTTCTTAAAGAGCCCATGCCATTAAAATCACATTTTTCCTATTGTTTGTTAAATAACATAGGTCTGAATAAGTTTGTGAGCTGTGGTAAGTTTGAAATCTATGCAGTTTGTCTGCTGAATGCAATAGGCAATGAAAGGGAAAAGGCAGAAGAAATGAGCCGATCTGGATAAGGTGACACTGTGACGTAGCGTTGTCAAACTATTATTCATGGCCCTGCCCACTTTGTTGGTTCGTAACCACCCACAAGAATTCTGAAAGAGTCGTGATTGAGCTAGTGCTAAATGCTAATACGTGTACGGTAGTTGCTTAGTTCGTAGTAACAGGCTAGTTACAGAATTTTGAATGCAATGGCAGAACGACATCGAAGTACATGAACTGCGACATGCTGCCTGCCGCCGGTTGCCGCGAGGCACCACCGCCGCGAAGCACCACCGCCCGGCAGCGGGCAGCCGGGCGGTGGTGCCTCACGCCGGCAGCAGGCAGCAGGCAGCGCGCGGTTCTGTCTACTACAGATTGATGTGGAAGTGGAAGAACCAGAGATTTCGGAGAACCCGACGAAGTCCTTTGTGATTCATTATATCGTCTGGACGTGCACACAGCTTTTGGCCGTGATGATATGTATTATTTGATATAGATATCTATGTATTATATGATATTATTTAGATATAGAGCTCCAGGACTGTAACGCAAGTGTTGTGCACTTCCTTGTTATTTGGATAACCGTTCTGCTGTTGGTGTGATGGCACATAACACGTCGGACTCTCGTCTCTGGTATTTCTACAACGAGACTCGTAGTGGGGGTTATCTCAGCCATTGCCAAGGGATTGTTGACCGCGGTCGTCTCCCGCCGGAGTCTCGCTGCCGATGGACCACCGCCTCGGCTTCAGGAGGCGGTGATTAGCGCTGACCGCTGCCTAGGCGGTGGGAAGCAGGGCTCAAGCGGGATACATTCGCGGCCAACAATCCCCTTCTCCTCCATGTCGTGGTTCATGTACTTCAGGGAGTCAAAGCCAAAGTTCCTTTCCCCCAATTCATTCTCAACCATGGCTGCGATAACCCCCACTACGAGTCTCGTTGTAGAAATACCAGAGACGAGAGTCCGACGTGTGCGCCATCACACCAACAGCAGAACGGTTATCCGACACTCCCAGAACCCCTCTCAAATTTCAGCAAGCCAGACAATTCACGTCTGTTAATTTATGAATGGAATTCTGAACGTGTCCCGCCTCCGAAATAGCCTGGCTATAGCCATGCTGCCTTGTGAGCGATTTCATTTCGCGCTGCAACGCAGCCTGGATTCCATGGATCCGATTTTCGCCTGAGATGGATTCAAACACAGAACGGGCAGGGACAGCAAGACGATGACGACGTCTATTCGACACACCCATCGTCTTCTTCCGAATTGCTTGTGTCTCACGCATGGACATAAGAGCTGTGTTCAAAATCATTCCCTATACACTCGCTCACTATTCCCTATATAGTGTTCATGATATAGTGCACTATATTGGGAACGAACAAACGAGAATTCGGACACTACGCAGAACTTTTCTAAACATCATTTGCGTGAGTAAATGCGCCGGGTATATGTGTGACGCAGACAGATGCGCCCACATCATGTAAACAAACCGGGGACTCGCGAGGAAAGCTGGAGGTTGTATTGATGTTGAATGTTACATTTCCTTGTTCAAGTTTTTTTTAATTAATTTTGAATGTTAAATTTTCTATGTTAAATCCCAAATAAATTGTTGACATTTCCATACGGAAGCCGGAGACTCCATCATTAAATGTATTTGTTTTCGCGGTTATTCAGCTTCTTCTTCTCCTCCGGAAAAACACGACCGCATTGCATTGTGGTATACGGAGTAACATGTAGGGTACATCGTATGTGCACTCAAATTTGGGGTATTTTAAGTGCACTTAAAATTAACCACTGTGCATGAAATTAACCACTGAGAATTCGAACACCACTACAAAATGGCGAGCACCCTATATAGTGCACTATATCCGGGATAGGGGACGATTTCGAACACAGCTATGGTCTCACGCGTGAGACTTCAGAGCCCCGTTACCGGTATATTATCTCGGTTGTTGACAGTCGCAGGTCAGCAAAAGGGGCAGGTCAGCAAAAGGGGCGTAGAAGAAGAAGGGGGCCGGATGTTGACAGTAATGGTTGTAGAACTGCAGCGCCATATGACGAATGTATTAAATATGCAAATTTGATCGGACCTGACTTGAAAGTATTACCCGACACAGTGGCGGGTGAAGTGACACAATTCACAATTCACATGTTAATTTCCATCCCTGGTGCGTATTTGTGTATGTATTTGTGTGTGTGTGTTACCTGGGCGCTACCGTCCCCAGAGCAGCTGATGGAGTCCAAAGAGGGGACATGCCGGACTGAACCAAGGTGGTAGTTACTATGGAAACCAGGGAAGACACACCCGATTACATCACATTGTAACAATGGATACTGTTGTCCAGAGACAGGTGAGGAGGGGGAGACTAGCGAGGGTGAGGCAGGTGAGAATGAGACATGTGAGACTAGAGACAGTTAAATGGAGAGGCAGGGTTGAGGAGGGATACCTGCTGACACTCCCCTTCCTGGAGAGACTGTTGCTTGGAGACGCCGGGGGGGTCTGGTAGGTATAATTAAAGTCTGAACCTTTCAGATCCAAAATCACCTGCGAGAGAGAGAGAGAGGGAATTGTAAGTGTTTGTGTGTGTGAGTGAGAGTGAGATGGAAAGGGAGAGCTGACTGTGTGTGTGGGAGAAGAGAGTGCGTGTGCTGACGGTGTATGCGTACCTGTTCGCTAGCCGGTGGCAGCAGGGTTGGGTCAGCTGTCAGGTGAGTCAGGTCCTCTAGGATAGACTGCAGGTGAGTCACCTCCCCTAGCATGCTGATCTCATGGTCCTGCGCACACAAACACATTATGTATATTATACATGCACACACACACACACACATGCGCGTGCACACACACAATAAAAACAGTAACACACACATTATAGAGACATCGACGCACAAACACACAGTACTGACCAGCACAGGTTTGAGCATGCTGATGAAGCTGCAGTAACGTGCGCGCTCCTCAATCAGTGCACGACACACGGCCCTCTTCTCCGTTTCCTCAAGCACACTGTAGCGCACGCTCACATCCTGTAGGGCGCTGTCAAGCTGCAGACGCACTTCATCCTTACCTACACACACGCGTTGAGCGCGCACACACACACACACACACACACACACACACACACACACACACACACACACACACACACACACACACACACACACACACACACACACACACACACACACACACACACACACACACACACACACACACGGTTGTCAATTACGTTAAAATATATATTATGCCAGATCTTTATTTATTTTTCCACTGTACGCTGTAGCGTGAGGATAAGCATGTCCAGGACGCTCTACCGTCCATACACTTCCAGAGAGGAGAGAGATATGGAGGGGTGACCCCACTTTTCCGGATGCATTTCCAGGAAAGAAAACTCATCTTGTATTTGGGTCATACCGGAATATAGATTTTATCTTACTTTACTAGGCGAACATTGTTGTTTTTCTTTTAATTCAAGTAAAAGTTCTTTGGCAATGTTAATGTTTATTTTCCATCTCTTTAGAATTTAACTTAACGAGTTGCTGGGTGCAACACCAGCAGCCACCAGTAGGTGTCACCAGAGTATCAGCCTAAAACGCATCGCCAACAGCAGCCACACATAGTCAGCTGGTCTCGCAACAGCAGCCCATAGGTGTGTGTGTGAGTGAAGAACTAGGTTAACAGTCTCTCTCTCTCTCTCTCTCTCTCCCTACCTCTCTCTCTCTCTCTCTCTCTCTCTCTCTCTCTCTCTCTGATGTGATTTAGTAGGTTGTTCACTTCAACACTAGCATGTGAGCTAGACCAGGACTATCACATGATACACTGAGGTTGCGCTCTCTCTCTCTCTCTCTCTCTCTCTCTCTCTCTCTCTCTCTCTCTCTCTCTCTCTCTCTCTCTCTCTCTCTCTCTCTCTCTCTCTCTCTCTCTCTCTCTCTCTCTCTCTCTCTCTCTCTCTCTCTCTCTCTCTCTCTCTCTCTCTCTTATTTCTGCCTCCCTCCCTCCCTGCTGCTTTTATCCAAAGAACCTAACTGGGGACTTTCCGTGTTCGCACCCAGACAAGTCGCTGGGAGTCTGGGTGCAGAGTGTGTGTTATAATTTTCTCATCTAAAGCGTAATAAAACAATACCACCATCACATCTAAACTAGGGCTAAGAGACACATACATGCATGGAGAGAGGGCAGAGAGAGGTAGTGAGACAGACCGACGGAAAGACAGACCGGTAGAGAGGAGAGAGAGGTAGAGACAGACAGACAGGTAGTGAAAGTGAAAACAGGTAGTGAAACAGAAAGACAGCCAGAGAGGGAGAGAAGAGAGAGGTAGAGAGACAGACAGGTCGACAGACAGACAGGCAGCGAGAGGGGAGAGAGGTAGAGAGACAGACAGGTCGACAGACAGACAGGCAGCGAGAGGGGAGAGAGGTAGAGAGACAGACAGGTCGACAGACAGACAGGCAGCGAGAGGGGAGAGAGGTAGAGAGACAGACAGACCGGAAGATAGACCGGTAGAGAGGAGAGAGAGGTAGAGGGACAGACAGACCGGAAGATAGAAAGGGCAGAGAGAAGTAGTGAGACAGACAGACAGACAGACAGGGAGAGGGGAGAGAGGTAGAGAGACAGGCAGGTCGACAGACAGACAGGCAGCGAGAGAGGAGAGAGAGTCAGTCAGGCAGGCAGGGAGGGAGGTACAGAGAAAGCGGAGAAAGTGAGAGATACAAACGAGGGTGACAAGGGTGGGGCGGCTTTGATCAATTCACCCTAACAGACCTGGGACCTCCCCTTTGTGTGCGTGTGTGTATGTGCATCTGTATTGCGTTAGTTTCATTTTCATTGTAATCTCATTGTCTCTATCCCTGTTGGCCATAAAACGCTGTGCCCTGCCTTATATGGTCAATAGCTTCCTGTTGAGCTGTTTTGGTTATGGGATAGCAACGGCAGGCAACGACTGGGTGTGTCTAGGCAAACAATGGGAGAAGGTTTGGCCTAGGGTTGGCTGGTTGCCATGGGGATAGTCTCCGCCCACGGCAGGTTAGCCAACATCACCTGGCGGGAGCACAACGCTGCGGGCGGCGGCCTGTGAATCGTCATGACAACCAGCCAGGTGTTTAGGAGCTCTTTATACGAAACCATGAGAATAGTACAAAAGTGTATGACAATTAAGAGTATCCACTCCAGCTAGGAGAGTACTATTTTAGTATGCGTGTTCATGTAGCATGCATCTAATATTTGTGTAGTATTAATGTAGAAATGTAAAATTCATGTAGTAATTATCTTGTATTTATGTAGAATGTATGTAGTATTTATGTAGTATTACCTTTCTTGACTTTCTTCTGTAGTTTGATGGTGTCAGAGGACTTCTTCTTAATGTCTGCCCGGGCCTTCTTATATTCTGTTACCAGGGTTAAGAAGACACACAGAGAATTATTTTACCATGGTTAAAGGACACAGACCATCGTGTTACCTTGGTTACAGGAGACAGAAAATATTGTATTACCCTGGAAGGGTAGAGCAAGAGAGACCGAGAGAGAGCGATAGATACATATAGAAAGAGTGTCAGGGATCGTGTTAGCGCAAGCATACCTTTAGCGTGGTCTTTGTCAAGCTGATTGGCCACTTTCTTCCACTCCTCCATCTTCCCCTCCAACGGAGAGATGAGACTCTCTGAGAGAGCACTAAACAGAATCAAAAAGAGAAAAAGTAAAAAAGATGGAAAACATGAGAAACAAATGAATGAGTGCATGTGTAAATGCCTATAGTGTGCCTTGTTTGAGAGTGTGCGTGAAAAGTATATCAATGATTAAAACATAGATGGCGAAGAGCTAAATATTATAAAAATACGTTGTGAAGGGTTTATATATTATTAATATACACAGTGAATAATATCTACTTACGTAGTGAAGAGTTTGAGTTTAGACTCGATGCTTCGGTGTCTCATGCACATCCTGGTCAGTGCCGAACCGATCTCCTTGGTGGCCCCTGCGCGCACACGCACACACACACACAATACACTTAATTCAAAAGTAAACTTGTTTCATCTGAGCTGACACACACTTAGCATTGCTAGCAGTTCACCAGACCAGCGGGCTGCGGTGCTAATGCAGAGGTCATGCGGACCTGGTAATGTTTGCCCAATTGCCTCTCGGGACTTGCAATGTTTCCTGAGCAACAACAAGATTTGAGTTTGTCTACAAACACACAGATCATTTTATACCAAAAGAATGAATGTATTCAGGAACTAAGCTACTGGAACTCTGCAACTCAAGGGAAGCAACCATGGGAGGGAAAATGCTGACCCAATGAACCCTCCTTCAAATTAAACATCTTTAATTCGAAGTCTAAATATGGTTAAGACAGGCTAATACCAACCCACAGGCAACTTGTATCCCTTTTAGGCATGGTGTCTCAATCTGTAATTTTTCTGTCGACATTTACTTTATTACACAATACACAAGATTAACTCTTTAAATATTCAAACCACACACACAGATTCTCAAACACACGCACACACAATTATGGCACAACATCCCTGAAGTATTTTGAAAGACAAGTTCCTATGTTCAATCAGGAGGGTGTGCCGTAGAATGTGCGGTGTGCGGTGTGTGTGTGTGTGTGTGATTGCGTGCATAGATATGTCAATCGAGCACAGGGGAAATGTGTCGTTATGCTATGAAGAACACATCCTAAAAAATATAAATGATTCAACTTCCCTCCTTTTTCTGTAGGCACACACACGGCAACAGTGTGTGTGCCAGTCAGTGTATTTCCATGACAACTCTCTTCTGACAATCACAAGACATTCTATTGATCCGGTTACTGATTAAACAGCTGACTCATTAGTCACATGATTCCAATCCCTAACCTTGAGTATTATTTACATTATATCACACTACACTGGTGGACAACCTCTGTCCACCAGTGGAAGACTGGGATTGAGCATGCTCCCAGTACAACCAGCTAGTAGGGTTAGTACTGTGGGTGTGGTTGTACTACGTGAGATTCTTGTCAACATTATTCAGAAAATGAGATGTGATGTTACTGTGGTATTGCCATGGCAACCAGCTCAACCTGTTCAGCACATGCACGCCAACCTACACAGTACTTTGAGAGAGAGAGAGAGAGGAAGAGAGAGATAGGTCAGCTGTCAAAACAGACCCCCTTAACAGGTGGGACGGACACACACACACACACACACACACACACACACACACACACACACACACACACACACACACACACACACACACACACACACACACACACACACACACACACACACACACACACACACACACACACACACACACACACACAGAATGTGCTTGGTCAATATGCCAACGTTTAAAGAGAATACTAGCTTGACACTGAGGCTAGCCGATGGTTTGTCTGCCAATGCTAGCATGGCTAAAAGAGCATGTTTCGCCAGCGCTAACATGGCTAACTGAGCAGTGTGGGGATAGCTGACAAAGCTAACAGACTGGGTCAGGAGGACCTCACAGTGCTAACAGCGCTTGGCACCAGGGAGAACTGAGACAAGGGCAAACCAGGCTACCTAGGGACATGCAGGGATCACATGATATTTAGAGAAGTTTAAGTATGCCATCACATGACTGGGATGTGGAAATCACATGGAGACACAAAAACACAGATGCCTGCCCACACACACACAGAATCACATGCAAGCTGTTCTTGGTAGCCTGAGGGTAGTTTGACAAGTCCCAACAGACAGACGGACGTTCTAGGTGTGTGTGAGTTTATGTGTGTGTGTGTGTTTGTGGGAGTGCGAGATGACATGACAGGGCAGGTTTGAGGCAAACGACTTCTGTAGAAAGGGTGTGGCCGTGACTAGGGCTGAACGATTTTAAGAAAAAATTGAAATTGCGATTTTTCTGGTAGAGATTGCGGTTTCGATTTCAACCACGATTTATTTTCTTTAAATCAAGTTTCAGTATAAATTAATATAACCAATGAATTCCATTAAGGTAATGCAATAATGAAATTGCTGGCAACAGATTTCAAATGCAAGACTGTTTATTCAAGTACCTAAAAAACAACAACCAAAAAAGTCAAATAAAAAGGGAGCCCTCTTTCTTAAGTAAACTTGCTTCAATGGCTCATCAGCATCAAAATAATTGCACTTTTGTAAAAAAAAAAAAAAAAAAAAAAAAAAAAAATTATATATAAAAAAAAAAAAAAAAAACCGCAGCTTTGACGATCCCAAAATCGTAATGCTTAAGATCGCGATTTTCGGTCGAAAACGATAGATCGTTCAGCCCTAGCCGTGACGCACACACACACTCTCTATAATGATATAAATACCATTTAGCAGCAGACTGAGCTAGATAGTCCCCTGTCAAACCATTTTCACACACACACACACACACACACACACACACACACACACACACACACACACACACACACACACACACACACACACACACACACACACACACACACACACACACACACACACACACACACACACACACGACAATTTGACCACATTACTCCTATGTCTCCAACAGCTTCCAACTGATGCCATGAAAGATTTCAACGTGCTACTACTTATGAAACCCTACAAAAAGTACCACCGTCCTACCTAGCGAATGTAATAATTCCTTCTCGGCCCCTTGAGAACGACAACTAGCCTCCTACCAATACCAAAAGTTCAAGAGAACTCATCAGGAAGCACAGTTCCCTTATCGAGCACCCTATCTCTGGAACAAGCTGCCACCTCCAATCATGAAGGCTGACTTTGTGGATGAATTCAAATTCAAACCCCTCTTCTCTTTACTCTCTCAATTGGCCCCTAGGAGTGTCGCTGGGCACTCTACTCCCTCTGCTGCCAATAGGTACTAGTTTAGAAGTTCTCTACAAGCTCCTTGTCTACCCTGCCCCATCTAATGCGGCCTCTCTGCTTTGATGTGTTGCTGTGACCATGGCTTACCCACTAGCCAGCACCTATTACACCAACATGGGCACAACACAAATTATATTCTTAACAATTGTACTATTGTACTGTTCTTAAACCGTTTTGCTTGTTATGCTATCATTATGTCTTCGTCTTGCCCGCCTGTGCCTCACAAACAGGCTATGGTGGCTGTATGCGTATGCACACAGTGTTCATACCTCTGGTTCCGGTTGCCATGTCTGCTACCTTTTGGAAAGCATCCAGGAAGGATCCCGTCACCAAGATCGTGGTCCTGAAAACCACACACGCGCACACGTTTTTTAATTAAAATACAATATCAGGAAAGAGAACTGGGGTCAGAGCGCTTTTATTTTGAAGACCTAAAGGAGACAGTTGCACTCTATAGGCTTAGTACGTAACCGAACACCAGCGATACACACACTGAATCTATTCAGAGTGTGTGTGTGTGTGTGTGTGTGTGTGTGTGTGTGTGTGTGTGTGTGTGTGTGTGTGTGTGTGTGTGTGTGTGTGTGTGTGTGTGTGTGTGTGTGTGTGTGTGTGTGTGTGTGTACCTGAGCTGGGACTGTAGTTTGGTTCCTTTGGTTACAAAGTCCTCCCATGCAGGGTAGGAGGCCTGAGGGCGGGAGAGACTCATTAATATCATATAGTAGCAGTAGGATCATGACCTCTTGCTACAGAGGGCCCATCGGAGGGACATGAGTGCACACAGCTCTGGTCTTGGCCGTACGAACACAAGGATGCGTTTTTTTTTTGTTTAGTCAATTGAAGTTTGGTTAGTACTGCATCATCAATTGTTATTTTCATATTATATGACTATAAAATTATCCACTGATGTTAAATGAATCATTAATGTGTTCGCAGACAGTCAGGTATATGGTCAGTCACACAAACAGACAGACAGGCAGATGATCAGACAGACAAGCAGACAGACAGACACACAGAAAGAAAGGCAGGCATACTGACAGAAAAAACAGACAAGATCAATTCAAGGTCAGAAAGTGGTCGGAACTCAGAAGATTAGCTAATGGATCAGGGGTTAGAGTTTAGTGTAGGACAACATGAGAGACTGCACTCTTTATCCCTGTCCTTATAAATTCCCCACTACCACTCTTTCCATGGTTGATGTCACACATCTTGTTGACCAAAAAACCTGGGCTTCGAATAGCCTGAGGCTTAGGTACGCCATTCTGTAGGTCTCTACAGGAATACCACGCACAGAATCACGGATGCAGAATCTATAAAAGCAGGCGTCAATGGCTGCCCCATATATATTTAGCGTTCAGCTTGTCACATGTCTGAATAACTGTTAGCATGTTACATGTGTATGACCACGTCCTCCCAGCATATAGGAGGATAACCACACTGTAACCTATAATAACATTAGCCTGTTAGCCTAAAGCTGCTATCTAGCTCTTAAGCTAATGCTGCTAACAAGCTCACAGCGCTGGAGCTGAAAACAGGGGACGGTTACCGACAATGAATGCAGAGACCAGTCTATAAGGAGCAGGTAGGGGTTAGACAGTACAGGGACAGGTCGTTATTGAGCAGGTAGGGGTACACAGTGAATACAGAGCGAGGCCATTCAGGTGCAGGTAGGGGTTCGACAGTAAATAAGGAGACAGGTCATTAGGAAGCAGGTGTTGGAGTGAAATTATTTTTCGTAAGGGGTCCATTCATTTCTGCAAATATCCTGTGTGGGTTTGTGGACGTGTGAGCTTGTGTCTGTCTGCACTCTCCTCTAATCCTGCAGTTAAAATCTTGACCTTGTAGAGACAATGTCGGTGCGTGTGTGCGTGTAATTATGTATCATTACAACTTGTGTCGAGAGGTATCCTATATTTTACTTTTGCTCTGCTTTACACAACACAACAGAACCCAACAGAACACAACACAGTTCAAAAAACGCCAGAGTCATCATCGCTGGGGTTGGATTTACAATCACTACGTCAGCCCAGGCTATGTATATGAGTCTGATCCAACCCACACACCAACACACACCTTGAGAGCAATGAAGCAGCCAGACAGGCATGCATCCCAACTACATAATATTAAAATACAGATCCCTACAATACACAGCTCAGCAGCACACTACATTAACACACGGAGGTTCCTACAACACTATATTAACACAAAAGGTCCTTACAACAAAAGTTGAACTGTTATTATGAATGCCCTTTTCTTTTACATGCTTTGCTTTGCCTGCTCTATGTCCTATCATGTCCGACATGAATGCGCAAACGCATGAAAGACACACACACACAACTATGTGACTAGTAAATGTCATCAGATTCAACAACTGGCACGGAGCCACAACAGAGAGCGAGACCTAAAGAGAAACAGAGGTCTAACATTGTCACTCCAAACATAGTTCAGCGATAATCAATAACAGACTCTATCCGTCTCTCTGCCTTTCTATCCGTCTCCCTGCTTTTCTATCCATCTCTCTGCCTTTCTTTCCCTACCTTGGACGTCTCTGTCTATCCATCTATCTCTTTACCCATCTCGATCTGTCTCTCCGTTTAACCATCTCCTGTCTACATCTCTCTCTTTTCCTGTGTCTTCGTCTACCGGTCCCTCTCTCCTTTTCTCTCTCCCTCAAATGGATTTGTTTATGGTGTAGGATATGATTGGTTGGGGATGGGCGTGAGGAATCGATTACTCGAGTACTCCTCGTTACAAATGAACTCGGTTGGTGGACAGGCAAACTCGAGTTTGCATATAAACACACAAACAAAGTTTTCTGAAGCAAATTTATCAATTTTCTGTCCGGCGCTGTCATGCCAAATTTGTACCGTGTGCCAAATTTATACCAGGCACGTCAACAGTTGTCCGATGCCAGGCAACGGACAACTGATTACGTAAGGGTTGTCCGTTGCCGGGCAGGTTTAAAAAAACATTCGCGCTCACGTTGCCAAAGACAAAATAACATAATACAGAAAACGGATCGCTAGATAACACTTGTTTTTACTTTATATTTGTATTGTATTTAATTGTTTAATCAAATGTAGCAAGTAAATTGAGTGTTTAAAGCAGGTCAAGGACGAAATAGCACAATACAGATAACGGACAAGTGCGAATGAACGAGCTTGAAGGTTCGCGAATGTTTGTGAACCTTTCACGTCATTCGACGCGATCGTCCGTTGCAACTTGCCAGGCAACGGACGACGCGATCATCTGTTGCCAGGCAGGTTTGGAATGGATTACATATGGTTGACACGCTGTCACGTTAAAATTGTACCGGGGGCGAAAATTGTACCGGCCTACGTCATCGTTTGTTTACATCCTGACAACCTGCCCGGCAACAGACGACGCGATGCAGAAAACATGTTTCCAAACGACGAAATAACATAATACAGATAGCGGATCGCTATCTGTATTATGATAGATAGCGATAACACTTGTTTTTAATTTATATTTGTATTGTATTTCATTTTTTAATCTACAATTTTCGCCCCCGGTACAATTTTAACGTGACAGCGCCCGGTACAAATTTGGCAGCCGGTACAAATTTGGCATGACAGCGCCACTAACGCATGCCGTGGGCACAAAGAAAATGAAATGTATCAAATTTTGTGTGGCGCGTTCCGTGCCGTATGCAGGCACGCCAGAATTCAAAAAGTTAAGAGATGGCGGTTAAAGCAAAGCGCAGCGAAGAATTGAAATACTTTAAAGAAATAGGAGATCATAAGGTGAAATGTAAAATATGCCAAGCGAAATCGAGCTAGCAGAGTACTACAAGTACTATGCGGCAACATATGCTCCTGAAACACAACGGTGAGTTCGGGAAAGCAGACCCGCAGCAACCAAGTGTGTCGGCTATTTTCACCGCCGCAAGACGCAGCTTTAATCCCGGCCGTGTAGAGAAGATCACAACGCTGAGTATTTCCATAGTCCATTTGCTGCCGTTTTATTTGCAGTTTAAATTATTTGCAATGGTTAGGCTACTTGTTTCGTTTTTGTTTTTTTAAACTGCTACAGGCCTTGGTTCGACGTGATTTAAATTGTGAGACGCATATTTATTTTTGTAAGGAAAATGTTTTGAACGTTTACAAAAATAAATAATGAATACTCTGATAACTCTTGACTGTTTTGATGGAGAATAAGCATTACATGTTTGGTTGGTAATATTGCCGTTCATCATCAGGCCTATTCCTGCTGCAGATGCGTTGCATTCTAAAAATAGATTAGATTAAACGAGTACTCGATTGATCCTTGAGGAATTCCTTCGATCACTCGAGTTTGGAATTTACTACTCGTGCCCATCTGAATGGCTCTGATGGCCACTAGAATGGAAACAACAATTCTTAGAAACAGCCTTAGATTATCAGTAAATCCTAGATTAATGATAAGAGGTATTATTGCAGTTTCTGCCCTAATTGCAATACGAAGGCCCTGCAGTCGGTTTAATAAATAGTTTCTAAACAGACCAGCAGACAAAACATCCTCATTTAGACATGGCAGAGGATTAAAGAACAAAACCTTTAACAGATTAAAAGTTAACCATGGGAGCCATTTCCTAAAAAACAAAAGAATGGTTGCATGAATTATATAGTGATCCTGAGAGTTGGTTTGTGTTTTTATAAAGTTATTGAGGTTTTATGGATAATATATGTTGAGGTTAAGTTTATGACATTTGAATGGTTAAAGAACGATTTTGTAATGCATTGTTGAATCGTCTGATAAAACCTCCAACTTGCCAGTCCGTCTGTCTCTGTGTCTGTGTCTGTGTCAATGTCTGTGTGTATGCCTGTGATTAGCATGACCAGGCTTACCAGTGATCAGTTTTTCAACCAATGTTTAGGTTTCCCCATACTGTAACCATGGTAACGTCAACAACATAGAGACTGACCCAGATCTGTTAGTTTGGTGAGGAGCTTCACAAGTATGAGGCAGAGACATAGACAGGCACAGACACAGACACAGGGTAGATGCTCATTTTGTCCTGTTTGACCTACACAGTACAGTACACACAGATGAGACGTCTGTCCGACTTCCTGACTGTGTGACTAGCTGTCAGTAAGCCTACCGTGGACCATTCTGTCCTAACCTGAACCCCAACCTGTATGTCTGACAGTCTCTACATGTCTTTCTGACTGTGTCTCAGACTTCGGGAAAAACCTATGTGACAGCCACACAAGGTGAATAAAACCCTTATTTAAATTGGCCAGGCTACATGAAAGCCTGTGTGCAGAGCGCCCAGCATGCCATGAGTCACAAGCACAGCGGCTGTAGTCACGCTACCAACTTCTTCTCTTCTCCACTTCCTCCATGACACACTAGAGCTGGAAACTGTTAATCAAAGAGATTCATAACTAACAGATCATCCAGGTCAAGTATCAAACACAATGCCAGTTTACATATTTATGTTGAGTAAAACGATGTCAGTAATACAAGACCCAATGACTCAATCATAGATTGCAAAGTGAAACTCTTCACACATTTTTAAACATACCTATCATTAACTTCAGGTAGCCAACTATGTCAGGTTACACATAATATTGAGTCAAACTAGGAATATAAACATTTCCTGAAGGACGGTTCCTACAGAATTATTAACGAAATGGTAATCTGTTAAACACTGAATCATTTTAGCCATCGTAATCCCATCCTGGTCTAGGGGTAAGACCCCTGCACGCCCACGGGGAAACTTGACCGGATAGATTGGTTCCAGGCTGGCGGTCTACCTGGCGCTGGCTAATGTTAACCATCTGACCGTGGTTAAATGGAGGCTGACAGACAGGCGCAGACAGACAGTCAGACAGACAGCTAAATAAACATCAAACGGCTCCCCTAACGTCATCGACCCCATCCCTGCTGCCCACCAGCGACCCCGACTCTTCCTTAGCCAATACACATCCTCACAAACACACACACCCTTACAAACACACACATCCCTAAAACCCCAAACATACACATCCTTACAAACACAGTACACACACCTTTACAAAAACACACCCTTAAAAACCTACAATTTACAAACATCCAAAAAAACAAACCATTAAAAACAAAACATACACGCATCCTTAAAAACGGATTCTTAAATAGACAACTACCGGTCGGAGGTCTATCCATAAACCTCTCAATCTATGTTTATAACAGTAGATGAATGGTTGGATTAACGACAGGACACAACATAAGATCTTAAAATGAAAGGGTTATAACCAACTATTCAGGTGGTTTCTTATAAAGTGCTCCAATAATTACACATTAATGAGTAGTTACATACTCACACAGAATGGAATATAGTGCGTTTAAATGAAAGTAAATTAAAATATGATGATAATATTTGCAAGGTTTTAGCGTTGTGTGCGTGCGTGTACGTGTGTGTGGGGACGGAGGGCGGGCTGATGGTTACCTTCATGTCGGTCATAATGAGCTGGAACAGTCCTCCCAGGGCCCCGCATTCCTTCTCTATACCCGCATCCATTTTCCTCCACTCGCCTCAAACTTTCCAAGTCTTCAAAACCAGAGTTGCGAATGACTGCTCTCCCCGTCAATGGTAGCTTTTTTTTGGGAAAGGTCGAACCAGAACCGAGTTACAACATCCCGGGGGCAAAGTATACCCTCAAGTCAGTGAAAAATAGAGAGGGAAAAAACTCCCAAATTGAGATCCAGGTCGGCGGGGAGGTAAAGTCAATACGTGGCCGCTAGCCTAGCGAGCCGAGGCAGCCCGGCCAACCTTCCTCGCACACCTCCTCATGGTTCGCACACGTCGCTGCTTCCCGGGGAATGCCTCCACCACGCCCGGAAGATAGTTAGTTGGTTGGGGGGTCACTTAGTTAACCTGCTGTGTCGGGAGATAACAGAAGTTGTGTGGCTTGGTAAGGAGCAACAGCTAGTACGTCGGCTCGATAACCTGAGTCCTTGATCAATGAGTCCCCGGCCAGCGGTGCGGGATATCCGCCAGAAAAACAACTCCTTTGGCCGCAGTGTTCACCAATGAGGTCTTTGCGACATACCACCGAGCAATGTCACCTACTTGAGATTTTTTTCTACTTTAATCGGTTCCTCTACGGGAGTCGTGCATGTGTCCGCGTACACCGGAGTGTTGCTATGTGGCTAAATCCAACGCTCCCAGTCCATCCCGAGGTAGCCCGCCAGGGCGGAGCTAAATACTTACTAAATGTAATGAAAAGTATTGATTGTGTAACACACTGGTCCACATTGGCCCAGTTGAAACTCCGGAACTCCTGAGGTTTGCACACAATTACACAATATATATTATACAATAGCATGCAAAATCGCGTGCGTGTGTCTGTTTGTTTTGCTGATTTATACAACCGCCCAGTGACCAGTTTGGTTGTCATGGAGACAGAGGAGACAGTCTCTTTGCAGGAACACCGTTTCATCGCCATGGAAACAGAGCGATCTGACTTTATATTTATCTTAAAAGGTTTGGTGGACAGACAGAATTTCCCGTCTGGGCTTAATAATGTACAGTTCGTTAACTTACCCTATCTTATCCTCTACACAACCACACAAATGAATAGGCCTTCAAAACAGCATGTAGGCAATATGTAAATATGTAATCAATATTCTGGAGTGATTGTGTTCAGAGAATATCACGAATAAAAAGTCCAAAAATATCCGAAAATTGCTCAACGAGCTTGGAAGTATATATATATTTAATTTATCCAGCCCTCCTCTCATGATTCAGTCTCGTCATGGTTGTTCAAGTCTGGGGTAACGTCAGGTATCAAGTAGGTATGCTGCTGCTAACCCAGTTACATAATCATGGAACATTATCCGTTTATAAAGAAGAGTAGAGCGCATTATGTACTCAACGTCCGACCCTGGTGGGAAGAGAAGAGGCTGACCTCTAGCGGCAGTCACGAGGAATGACGGCCTCGGGTTACTAAGGCATTTTTATCCGCACGACTTGACCGTGTACTTTAGGATTTCGATAGTTATTTTTCCTTTTTCAAAGTTTAAACGGCTTGGCAAAGCAAAAGGTTTAATAGTCCCGTTCCGTTCCAATAAAGCTGAAATTTAGCTTTCATAGTTTATTAATTATTAGCTAGTACTAGTAAAAATGTTTTATTGAAGTGCAATTAGTTAATTAACGTAGGCTACGTTCAAATGTTCACAGAAATCACCACACATGAACAGAAGGTGTCAGTTTATTTTAAAGTCTTTATAAAAGATAGAATGATACAAAAGTTTGTATTGCATTTAGGACGTCGATTTGACGTTATTTACTTAAAATAACCAACTTTACAACAGAAGCATGAGAGAACTTCAACAGAGCAGGGAGACATTGAAGTAGTGTTTCAAATGGAAAAATTGCCGGTTTAGAATCGCATCTGTGTAGGGACTCAAACACGACGACACGTGACCGCTCGGCGAGCCGGCGCTTGTGCCTCCTGCTGGCTGGTTCAGTTTAATGGGTAGCCTATATTAGTCATTATTTTGAATAATTATTATTTATTAAAAAGGCTGGAAGGGATCACCAGATCACTCTACTGATCTTGAGTCTCATGATACATTGCTTTCTCCAGGTATTAACCCGTTGCCTACGCTAAAATCACCTAGTACCAAATCTAAGCATCTCTAACTTAATACCTAAAACAAGCATTCTAACCTTATACCTAAACTTCGGTCATTTGTATCCCAATACCTAATTCAACTTCTCTATTGCAACACCCAAACTTAAAATCTAAACAACAAATGGCATGTCTAAAACACTTCCAAACCTTTACCTAAACTACATTTTCTACACACTTACATATCGAATGCATTATGGGAGATAAGCACCTGAAAACTACATTTAGTGGCGACCAATGCTGGCCATAAGGCACCAAATGTTTCCAGATAACTGAATTAAAAGAAAGGCTACGAATGACATCATCTCAGCACATAATTCACTCAAGATCCTCAAACATCAGGTCCAGATGATCAATACATGGTCATGAGATCAACTTGTGAGATGTTTTATATGTTGTTTAACCCAGTAGGCTCGGAATATAAGGTGATATAATACACCAAATAAAGACCTGTCCAGTCAACCAATGGCCCTGGATCAGAGTTATTCTAACATCTTAGAGATGGGAAATCAAGATGGAGGTCTAGATCCTGGCTCCATAGTATTGGTTACAGGATCTTCAACTGGTCTGTGCAACATACCATACCTCATAGCCGAACCAAATATCTTTGTTTCAACAGAAAGGAACAGGTCCGCTATTATCATCATTGCAATTAATTATTATTATTATTATTATTATTATTTAAAATAGGGGGCTAGCTCAATTGAGGGTTTTTAACAAAATAACATTATTCCGGTAATTTTATACAGGTTCTCTTTTAAATAACTCCCTATAATTCTGAATATATATATATATAAATCTCAGGATAGGCTTTAGACAGCTGACACACCCCTCAAACATGAATAGAAAAATATAAATCATACTAAAAACATGCTTTTGAAACGCGACACGTGTAAAACCATGAGGTGGTTAAGGTCATTAAATGGCTTTCTTCAACAACACATTCTCCAACACCAAGGCGCTGGACGAATGGATGGATGAATGAATGCATGCATGGATGAATGCATGGATGAATGCACTTTTGGATTTGAACCAAAGCTGGCAGAAGAAGGTGGAGAATATACCGGCTTCCAGGTCCCCTCTTTTCTTTTTCGCTCCCTCTCTCGGTTTTATTTTTTCTTCTCGTGTCGGTCCTCGGCTAGTTCAGAGTCTACAAGGTTAAAGTGCAATAGATTATCTGTTTACCTTAGCTGACAGAGAAGTTAGCTAACCCTCGAGTCCCTCTAGCATATGGAAAACCACGTAGTATGCCTTGCCTTGATTTCAGAAAATATAGGAAAAAATAAATGTGTACAAAGTACCACATAATTCTGTTTAGTTTTCCCTCTCTCTTTCTGGGTCTTGGTCTCTCCCTGGCTCAGTCTCTCGAGCCAACTCTCCCTCTCTCTTTCAGCCGTACCAAACAGGTTGGATAGGGACCAGTTCAGAGCACTAAGCGTCTGCTGGTGAAACTGGTCAGCCCTAAACACACTGAGAAGGGAATCTTGGGGAAATGAGGTGAGAATTCACGAGTTTGGTCCGAGCTAGGAGACACAGGTCTCGGTCTGTCTGTCCTCAACATGTCCGTCCCTACAACTTTCAGACAATTCAGCCCCACTCCCCTCCCCCCTCTGTTTCCGGGACAGGTCGCTGGCGATGGCAAGAGCCCCGCCCTTCAGGAAGCGGACAAAGTTCTCCCCCACCAGGGGTCCCATGGCATATAGGCCCGGACCCTCGGCCCCAACCACCTGGTGCGTGAAGGGGTCCACCTCCAGCGGGTTCCGCCGGCAGCTGATTGGCTGGTCGGGGTCGAGGCTCAGTGATCGGCCGCCTTCGGGCAGGAAGCTGAGGTTTGGGTGTGAGCCAATGAGCACCAGTGCCATGGAGACTTGCAGCACGCTGCGCTGGCCGGAGTCCGACTCCAGCACGCACTTCCTGTCAGGACGGAAGGCGACCACGCGGTGGCGAGGAAAGCTAAGGTACCCTGTGTAGGGGGCGGAGCCAGAAGGGCCAAGGGCCGTGGTCGGAGCCTGGGGGCTGGAGCTGTGCTGCTGCTGGCTCATCATCTGGTGAACCTGAGGAAGAATACATCTGGTTAATAATATGTAAACCTTACCGAGGCTTTGTAGGTCATTAATGGACTTGGTGCAACATGTGCCAACCAATATCAACCAAAATAATCAATAAAAAAAGGTTTCACGTGACTTATGACTTGACTTGGCATGCAAATCAGGGGAAGTAGTGAAATGTATCCCAACAAGCCCAGGTTTCAGGGTTATGTCGTTTGCATACCTTGTAGTATTCTGGGTAATTATAGTTGGCTAACCTAGTATTCTGGGAAATGAAGGTTGCCCACTATGTGGTATTCTGGGAAATGTATTATGTTAACCTTGTGGTATTCAGGGTAGAGTAGTTTGGGCAGCTGGTTGAAGATGAGCCCGGGATCAGTGACAGAGCGTCTGAAGGCGTGATAGACAGGAGTGTTCAGGTGGTGGGCGGCCAATACTGCGTCAGCTGCAGTAAGCCCCGCCCCCACCACCAGGATTGGGTCACTGGATTGGCTGAGCTCCCCCCGGGAGATGGCGGCCTCCAGTTCCCAGAAGGAGTGGCAGACGTAGGGCAGAGTCTCGCCCTCCACCTCCAGCCGGGCTGGGATGTCGTGGGTCCCGGTTGCCAAGACGACGTTCTGGGCAGAGATGGAGAACGGCACGTCCTGCCGTAGGGTGTGGCCATCTAGGAGGGAGTTGAAAGTAAAAGAACAATGTAATTCACACACATACAGAGTCACACAGTCACACAGTCACACAGTCACACAGTCACACACACCTTCCAGCTCCTCCCCCTCACTCCGCTGCTGTCCCGTCACTCTCCAGCAAGGCTCCTCCCCCTCCCGTCCGGGCTGCCAGGTCAAGGCGGTAACAGTGGTCCCACAGGCGAAGCTCTGCCCCAGGGACATCTGGGTAACGTAGTGTTGGTAGTAGGACGCTATCTCTGCCGGGGTGGCCCGGTCGTTCCGCAAGTTCCTGAGGAGGACGGAATAAATTAAAGATCAATACAAGTACCCATAACCATAGATTTTTAGATTGCTTCAGTTAGTTATATCTTGTAATTTTTTTTACTTTTCATAACCGTATTATTAGTCCTATTTTCAACTCCCATTATACTTTGGCTATTATTTATACTTTTCCAAAAATGTCACAACTCAACTGCCCCTAATACTTTAGGCTAAAATAATTCAAACTTTATACAATATATTACCATACAACAGACTGACGTAGTCATGGTACTATGCATTTAAACTTAAAATTAATCCTACATACACACATCTGGGATGTCTCCCAGTGTTCAAGATTTGTTAGTGTACACACCGTATAATATCAATATCTATAAACCGCCTCTTTACTAACAATATTTAGACCCAATAGACATACTATACATCAAATGTTAAGCTCCTCACAGTCATTAATCATCTCCATTTTCTTAGCCATGGTGTTTATAATAACTATGCGTTATATACTTTAGATAACTAAAAGGTATAATGTTTTAAGATAACTACTGAAAATTAACTAACAGTTTGGATGTAATGTCAAAGATTTCTATGCATTGTGTTGCAGATATATTTATTTAATTTATTAGCTAGCCCACATAGCACAAGCTCATAACGTCTTGTAATACCACTTTGTATCACAAGAGGTCAACGTCACTTCAGCGTCCATTCTTCCCTCAGTCCAACAAGAGCGATGAGAGTAGCACTGCCAAGAGGACTATTCTGTCAATTGCGAAAAGAAATGGTAGAAGTAAAAGCAAAGCAAGAGTTAACCTTTGTGTTGCTTTCCACCGCTTGAGACAACTCTTGGCCAGTAAAGGAATTAAATGCTCGCAAAGTTTATTCTAGAATCTAGACTGGTCAGCAAACAACTGCTGACATTGGATACAAAGCAATAGATTGTACGGATTAGCCAATGTTGCACGTCTTTTTTATGTCTTGCAGAAGGGGCCTCGCTTCTCTTATTTTTTTCCATGGATGGGAGCTCGCTTCCCTTCTGCTTCAAGGTGTGTTTTTTTCCCACACCTGGGGTGTATCCCCCAAAACACTGTAGAAACCACCAAGAACAGCCCAGCAACTACCAAGAACACCATAGCGAACCAACAAGGACAACGTAGAGAAACCATTGCTAATCATTTGTTGTGTGCTTTGGCACAGGTTAATTAAGTAGCCACGGTCCGTAAAGCACTTTAAAATGAATTTAAAGAAAGAAAAGAAAGAAACACAGACAGACAGAAGGCCAGGCGGAGAGACTGACAGATACTGAGAAACTGACCTGCGTTTCTCTCTCAGCCATTCCTTCAGTTTGAGTCCAGGTAGCTCCATCCAGTTAGCCAGGCTAAGAGTGAGCATGGAGCCTTCCATGGCCTGTAGAACACATTTAAATACACACAAATACAGTCACATTAAACACACAAAACACTCATAAAATAGGTAGAATATGCCTTGCTTTTATTATATTTCATAACATTCATAAACCTGCCAATGTAAGGGAATTCCATAGCCATAGTCTAATCCCCATTGGGCTGTGTGATAGAAAGTGAGGTAAATAATTATTTAAAAAGGGAAAAATCTCAGAGATTGCCACCTTATTAAGGGTCTTCAACTAAAGTTCCATCAGTAACCCCCCTTAACCAAGTGACCCTAATGCCGCGTTTCCACTGCAGGGTGCGGAACGGATCGGATCGCTAAGGTGCGGTAGGGAGGGGGCGGTATAGCCCAGCTCAGTTCCGAGGTCGCGTTTCCACTGCCGAGAGTACCCTTTGTGGTAGGCCGGATGTCGATCGCCGCGGCAGCTACGTAAACATCGCAAACAACGTCTTCCTCCCCAAGAATGCAGACGAACGTCTCCACCTCCTTGTTCGCCCAAGCAAGCGTTTTACGCGACATGTTAATTGTAAAGAATAATACCTCGAGGCTACTGTTTGTTTGTTTTTATTCCCGCACCACCCGGAAGTGATGATTCTGTCGACCAATCAACGGAGGGGGTGTGTAGCTAGAAAATCCCGGGACCCTTTCAGGCGTCTCGTCTCGTTTTCGGTACCCCAACGGAGGAGTCCCGAGAAAGGGGCCGGAACGGGTACGGCAAAGTCCGGGTCACGCACACTTTTGGCGGTGGAAACGCGACCCGACCCGCACCTTTGCGATCCGATCCGTTCCGCACCCTGCAGTGGAAACGCGCCATAAAAGGACCCTCCTTAACTAAGGGTTTCAGGCGTTACCTAAGCCCCGCCCCCGAGTACTTACATGCCACGCCCCTCCTGGCGGACCCCTCCCCAGCACCAAGTGGGGAGTAGCACGCTCCGGCTCGTATCGCCACGACAATGGGGACGCATGGTCCAACCCGAAGTCGCTGTCGGGGAGAAGCAGTGAATCGAAGAGCACAGCCACGGGATTGGTCGACCGACCCTCCAACCCCTCACACAGATACTCCAGGTCCTGGGGGAAATGACAAAGCTGTACTGACGGTGTAGCAATACAAACATAAATGTCTGAAACTTGTGTGTCAATACCCAATCCAGTAGGCATACGTAGTGTGTGTGTGTGTGTGTGTGTGTGTGTGTGTGTGTGTGTGTGTGTGTGTGTGTGTGTGTGTGTGTGTGTGTGTGTGTGTGTGTGTGTGTGTGTGTGTGTGTGTGTGTGTGTGTGTGTGTGTGTGTGTGTGTGTGTGTGTGTGTGTACCTGCTCCAGTAGAGATTTGTTTGTGTTCTCCCCAAGCTTGCTGCTCAGCAGTGGGTTAGGGTGCCAAGCGTCTCTCTGCAGGTAGGGGGCGTAACCGGACAGCAGGTAGGACAGACAGATCCCAGACGGACCATTACCTAGGCAACAATCAAAGAGAGAGGGGTCATGATTGGGCCTAAAAAATTGTTTTGTTTGGTTCCGGTTTCCGACCGACCCTGTCAATTTATGTGCGACCCAAATTACGTATTGGTACAGAACCTCTTAATTCTATACAAGGATGAGCGAATTTTCTCGTTTTTAAATGAAAACAACCTACCCATCATTGACCTCAACTGACAACCAACAGGAACCAAACTTTTTTTTTTTTTTTAGGCCTTGGTTCCCATTGTTTCCCCCAGCACTGTATGTTTAAGGCGGCCGCCTTATCAACAATAGGGCCTTGTCTACCGATGCATAAACCCAAACAATATTCATTTATTATGCAATAACAAATTACAAAAATCTCATAGGGAAAGAAAACATACTTCCATCAAGTACAAAAAATAAAGTCAAATAATGCATCGGTAATACTGTTCAAAACAACAGTCATGCCATAAAGCTTTTTGAATGGAATTGAAAAGGCGGCAACGGGTGGTTGTATATATTATTATGAACTGAAACCCTCACCGAACCCCTCATGACCTTGACTAAGAAATTTTCTGGGGGAAACACTGGTTCCTGCTAGACTGCTTGTGGTTACTGGTTGCTAGGGAAATCATGTAGTTGCTATGGAGCTGCAACAAAACAACCGGGAAGTTTCAACAAGAATTTTGGAAGTGCCGAGTCATGCTGTGGTTGCAGAATCAGAAGGGGATCGTCATTTAATAACCAGCCCATTATGCTCCCTGCTTGATTAACAGTTACTGTAGTACCAAAGTCCTGCACTTGACACAGGATAGAATGTGTTTACAGTCAAATTTGATCATTATATTTGGCCTGTTAATCCCTTTCAGACTGTAATAGTGATTAAGGGCTATACGAATAAAATTGAATTGACTTGCAAGTATGTTTAATAAGAAGTACGGTAGCACTTTTACTCTAGTGGTGATTCCAGTACTATTCTCTGATGGTGTATCTGTATCTCTCTCTCTCTCTCTGTGTGTCTGTGTATCTCTCTGTCTGTGTGTGTCTGTGTATCTCTCCGTCTGTGTGTGTCTGTGTATCTCTCTGTCTGTGTGTGTCTGTGTGTGTCTGTGTATCTCTCTGTCTGTGTGTGTCTGTGTATCTCTCCGTCTGTGTGTGTCTGTGTATTTCTGTCTGTGTGTGTCTGTGTATCTCTCTGTCTGTGTGTGTGTGTATCTCTCTGTCTGTGTGTGTCTGTGTATCTCTCTGTGTATCTCTCTCTCTCTCTCTGTGTGTGTGTCTGTGTGTGTGCGTGCGCATGTTTGTCGATACTCGTATTTGTACTGAACCATCACGGTGCAGGCACTTCGGTGCGGTTACAGAGGTGGGCCGCGGTGCATAAATGTGGCGTACATAGCGTTAATATGGCGAAGGTAAAGGCTTGTTTTCCCCGGAACGTTAACCAAAGTATACTACTCCGACTCCGTAACTACGGAGACCCCTCAGCAGCTCTCCGTCTGGATGTCGGATACGAAATACAAGCTACGGAGAGGGTCTCCAACAGGCTCTCCGGCTACGTAGAGGGCTCGCCGTGTCTACGCACAGCACTTTAACACGCAAACGCAATTGAAAAGGCACCATCCGGGTGATACTATCACCGTTGCTGTGAAAAAAAAACGAGCTGTGCAAACCCAGCTCACGACTCTATTTCAACCCGTCTGGGAATTCAGAAATGTAAATGCCATAACCTGGTTTATTGGTGTTTTCATTGATGCTGATCTACGGCCATTCTCCGTTGTTGACAAACAAGCAGTTTTTTTTATTTTCCCCTTAACTATGAACCGTACCGTCCAGTGACTACAAACCCGAGGTACCGTTACACTCCTAGTCTGTACGTGTCTGTCTGTGTGTGTAATACAATATGAGGAGCAGGTAAAATAAAACCTAAGAACTACATATGAGAGAGTGAATGGGTGAGTGATTGCAAGTGAGATGTGGGTCAGCTGGAAGTGCCGAGTCATGCTGTGGTTGCAGGATCAGAAGGGGATCGTCATGGTAATGACCATCCCATTATACTCCCTGCTCGACTACCAAGCAAGTACTGTAATAGCAATAGACAAATATGATCAAGATGTATTTTTTTTTGTTAGTACGTTTATCAAGAAGTATTTTAGCACATTTACTGATGTTAATAGCGGTTGGGTGGGTAATATAAATCAGCAACTGCTCCTAAACCACAAAGCCAACTGTTCTTTAATACCACATTAAACCCTGGATACTGCGTGTGGTGCATGTGTCTGTATGCTTACCAATAACAACCACAGGGAGAACCTCGCCAGGAACAATGTCTTTATCACACAGAGCCATGTTGCCTGAAGGGAGAGGATTGGTTTGGTTAACTCACTCCCATCCAGACCAATACACCATAATTGTATACTGTACTTTAGATTCACTTTTTTACATTCTAACAGCACTTATTATTTTTCCTTTGTTTAACTGCTTTGACGATTTAAAATGTAACCATACCAATAAAGCTGTTTTTGAGTTAAGATAAATTAAATTTTGAAAGAGACATCTCAGTTAGTGGCTTTTATCAAGTAATAATAGAAAAAAATAGGTACATTCATTCATATGTAATAGTGACGTGCATGTTCTCCATTATTTATTTGGGCAGGATAACATATCCCAAATCATGACATCATAGCTGAAATATGTTATATAGTGTATACATAATATGCCATAATATGATTATTATTAGTCTATGAGGATGATGATCAAATTCTTCAGGCGTGGAAGTTTGGTAATGTATCCCAAGGGGGGAATCAGGTAAAATGGGGACACAGACGTATCAACACGCATGCGCCACTACAGACTGATATAACAGTACATTGCAGTAGTCAACTTCAAAGCATAAGTACTCGCACACTTGTACATGCAACTGTATCTGCTTTAAACCTTGAGACGCCAAGGTTGTTATGCCTGACTATCAACAACGGAAGACGCTTTGTTTATTTATCTCGTCTAGAAGATTCTTCCAACGACACGGGGTCAGTTCGGTGACACACTGACCCAGAACCACGGAATCCCTTCCCCGTCTACCTTAACCCGGGTCAGACTCTAGAGACTAAAGTAGACCGTACTACACAGAGGATAACTGCAACGTGCTGCCGCAATGGCATGTAGCGGAAAATCCGCTGCAGTATTCGCATACATTATGTCATCATTATTTCAAACATGTAGCATAAATACCACCTACACCAGAACGATCCATGTGCCTCTCAGACCCACCTTAATCTAAGACCATGAACGTCGGTCTGTGACACCCCCGCCAACCCACCTGCCCACCACCCTCGCTTATCGCAACCGGCCAGCGGGGAGTAGCGAGGCCTGGAACAATGCTAGTCCGTAGAATCGCGCGAAAAACCAGAACCTCCTTCTGAACTAAATGCTACATACCGGCTACACACAGGAAGACACCCGGGTCGGACACACAATAAGAAAAGACCACTTCAACACCCGGTCGTGTGGAGGTCTACTCACAGTTGTGTAGAGACAAGAGCCGCCGGGATCAGTACTTCCGAGTCGAATCCTTTTCCAAGAGGGATGGATGGAAGATTGTGTCCTGCGATATTACCTCCTTATTTTCTGTCGACCTGTTATCTTGAACAAAGGGGGCTGCAGTCAAGCATAACGCCGGTAGTACAGAAACCTCTTCCCGGTCGACATGCGGAGCACCACGGCTGCTTTTTCTTCGCTACGCGTCTGTCAGGCGGTTTTATAAAGCCAACCCTGCTGGCCAATGGGAGACGTTTGGAACTGACGTCACTGGGCAGAGAAGCGTTTAGCAGTGCAGCGCGCAGCTTATAAAAAGTAATAATTCCACAAAAAGCCTATCACGTATTTGTAGAATAAGTAGAGCAAAGTTTATCGTGTGTGATTGCTTGTTTGGGTGAGCTGTATATAAAAATAAACATATTTAATTATATTACAATTAAAATACAAATATATGAGCTAATGACACATATAATGTTAATGATATTGATAATCGATACAATTGCATTTTAAACAGTAATAATGGACTGTTTAATTATGTGAAAGAGCGGATTTTAAATTAGCAGTTTGACGCTATGCCACGCCCCCCAACACCCGGAATTTTCCAGACGATTTTTGTATGATTCTGTTATTGTGTCCAGTGTCAATGGTTTATAAAACCCAACTCTTCACGAGCAGCCCCAGCACTGACCCTGGGTCACATGATTCCAGACGTCATGCAGGAGCCTGTCTCGGTCAGCTGACCAGCTAAGACCCTGACACCCAAATTACATTACTTCTTACATTAGCTTTCATCCCAAGCCACTTCAATTTAATTCAGATACATGTCGTTAGGTAGCAGGAAAGGGGTAGGGCATCTTGCTCCAGGATGCCTACTGGTAGACCCTACTGGTGGACCTTGGAGATTGAACCATGATCCTTTCGGGTTGGGGTAAGACAATGACAACTTGCAGGGAGGACAGAGGGAGTAGATGGAGATGCATAATAACAGTTTTACTGACTGAGCAACTGTTTAGACAACACATAACAACATATGTTAACCAGTCACACCAAATACTTTAAATTTCTAACTATTCATTATCGAGGACCTTAAACTTCAGTAGAATGATTATGAAGGACTTTTCCATTGAGCAAATTACTGCATTCCGAGTTGTGCTGATGTAACGGGGCATAACTAACGCCATTGGTCTAGGGAAAATAGTGAGCAGCCAATAGGAGATTACGGGGGCCAAGGCAGGACAAGCAATCTTGTGGGTCTGTGAGCACTGAGCAGCAATGTGTCTGACGCAACAAGGCAACCAGATTAGAACAGAATTCAGACTTTAACTTCATATTTCTACTACTGAAATTGTTTCTTATACGTTCTTGTGTCAGCATTTTTTTTAACAATTATTAATTTATTACCATCCTGCTCTCATTTACCACCTGGTAGTGATCTTATCTTATACTCTTACAATTCTGCATACTAAAAGTGTTCAACAGCTTTTGTTAAAAATATAGTAAACCTGTTCTCTTGTCATGTAGGCCTAGACAAGGTGGAATAACTGCTCTTTTGCCCATGTGGGGACTAGATAATGTGTGTTAGTCTTATGCACATGTGGGGACTAGACAAAGTTGGTTAACTAGCCTTGTGTAAAAGTGGGGAATAGACAATGTGTGTTAACTAGTCTTGTGTAAATGTGGGGACTAGGCAATGTGTGATAACCACTCTATTGCACATGTGGAGACTAGACAATGTGTGTTAACTACTCTTTTGCACATGTGGTGCCGAGACAATTTGTGTTAAAAACTAGTTTTTTGCACATGTGGAGACTTGACAATGTGTGTTAACTATTGTGTATAGGTGAGGACTAGAAAATGTGTGTGAACTTGTTGTGTGTTGTTGTGGGAACTGTACAGTGTATTGTGTGCATCTGCTCTTGCTCATGTATTTGCATAGTTTGCCTCGCTTTGGTTATCATATGTACATCACATTGTATTTGTTTTACTTTTCATAGTTTCACGATGCAGTAGCCTAGCCTGCATGTATTCTGGTGTGTGTGTGTGTTTATATGTGTGTCATGGTGTAGGTAGGCTGGTGTTGTGTCAGCACATTGTCTTCCAAATGTCTATAATTCGGCGACATCTGGTGATGTTTGTAATGGGGAGATGATATGTGACACAAATTAACATGTATATGTGAAGCCCTTCAAATAGTCTACCCTTCATGAATCAGAGGATATGGAGGGAAGTACGAAGCGGGCTGTGTGTCTATTTTGTGAGATATTTTCAGTACCTTTCAGAAGAGTTTGGCATTCTGCCCAATAGCAGTTCAATTTATGCCATATATTGACAGACAGAAACAGACTAAAACATAACATAGGGAAGCATTGCTAGAACAGTTTATCTGAAAGGTGGAATAAATCACAGGCAGAACAGGTGTACCCTTCTGTCATGTCAGAGATGTTAGAGAGATCAGACATGTCAGAAGCTGCATAGCTGCCGCCACAGTGCCTCCTCCCCTAGCCCACAGTGCGTAAACATTCATGTTTTTTTGCTGTTATAACATCTATTACGTCGTAAACGGATACTATGGCTGCATCGATACAGGCTGCCATACCATATGTAGCATGTGGTTTAAATATCGAGCTCAACGGAACATTCTGTGAAAGAAACTTGATGAACAGAGAGTAATAACAGCTGCATGCCTGTCACTGTATAACCCGCCTCCTAGAACCACGGCAGCCTGTGATTGGTCCGTCTTGGCTTGGCTAAATGTTAACCATGTGGGTGGGCGAGAACTGAAACGTCACACATGTATATATGCACTACATAGGCGTAGGTGCGGCTTCTTGTGTAACCAGAGCAACATAATCAGGACATATGGAGGATTCTAAAGGTCCTTTGTTCTGTTAATACATTGACTCCTCTTTCTGCTGACTCATGACAAGTCATGAGAGAGGCGAGACGGAGGAGATGAAATGGCTGGTCCCTTTGTATGTGTGTGTGTGTGTTGGGACATCTAACAGATGGATCAAAGCCCCTATGTGTTAAGATAACACATTGCATTCCTAGAGAGAGAGAAAGAGTCTGAGAGAGAGAGAGAGAGAGAGAGATCGTTCTAATGTCATTCAAATCTGATGTTCATATTATCAGTGACCATTGGTTTTCATTCCATACCCTTGGAATGATTTATCACATGCAAAACGTTAATGTTTATCTACGTGTGCTTCACATGCGTTATGAGGCAGTTAAAATATTGTTAGCGAACTCTCTAACCTCTAGCCCGTTTCCAGCCCCCTCAGCCCCCCTCACCCCGTCTGCTTATAGGGAGTATGGTTGCTATGGGGATTTGCTTTTTATATAAGTAGGATGATGTAATCCCAGCAGTTTTTTAACATATGGAGTGTATAGAAGCAGTGTATGGCTAGGTGTGGAAGAACCACATATTTTAATATTGCATGCACAAACATACACATAAACGCACACATGCACCTACACACAAACACATGCACACGCACACACCCTTGTGCAGAGTGTTGGTCAAGGGAACCAACGCAACAAGAATGAGACATTAGATATAGATTAGAGTAAAATAACAAAGCTATGTGAGAAGAATGAAACAAAGATAGCCCATAGGTGATTAGATGGAAGGTAAACTGAGGTGTGGCTTAAGTACATATTTTCCAGATTGTTATGTGTTCAGTTCTATAGCCGAGGACCTAAATACTAAACACTGCGTTTGTAGTTCTCAGGCCGTAGGTCTTAGGTGGTAGAACTCTATCGTGGGACTCATCATTGGCCTCAGATTGGCCTCAGGTTGTAGATCTCAGGTTGTAGTTCTTAGGTCTCAGGCTTTAGGTCTTAGGTCTCAGGATGTAGATTTCATGTCGTAGGTCTCAGATCTCAGGTTGTCGGTCTGAGGTTGTTGATCTCAGGTCGTAGATCTCAGGTATTAGGTCTCAGATCTCAGGTTGTAGATCTCAGGTTGTAGGTCTTAGGTCTCAGGTCAAAGGTGTAATTTCTCAGGTTGTAGGTCTCAAGCTCTAGGTGTCAGGTCAAAGGTGACCGGACGTAGGTCTGCGGACATAGTTGGGACCAGTATTCAGGGACTAATCCATGGAGTGATATAAAACCTAATGAATAGATCTTATGTTCTAAAAGGGACAGGTAACCAGTGATGGAACTAAGGAACAGGTGAGAGTTGGACTCTCCTTCTGATCCAGTAGACAAGCTGCATGAATGAAGGAATAAATGGAATGACGAATGAATGGATGGATGATGAATGGAAGAAGGAGGTTTGTCTATCTCTGAGAGCTAGCTTTCTGACCGACTGCCACTCACAAGCAGGTCAGTGGTGAGAGTGATCATATTGGCATAGAAGTTACTGATACACAGAATACAGTTCTCCAATACTTAAACTCTCTGAAAAGTAGGCAAGCACATGATCTGTGGCTGGCAGGTTTTAACCACTTGGTATCTTACTTATTTTACTATAGTAAATGGTTTATGCTACCCTAACTACTACTAATAAATAGCTCTACAAATAGATACAATAATTGCTAAAATACTAGTATTCATAAAATTGTATTAACTGGTTACTGGCTATTTGCAATGATTAATTTGTTATGATTAATACTGATGGTAACTACCGAACTGTGTTGAGAACAAAAGCTTTAGCTGTCTGAAGCCTTGTGTCAATATTTCCCGAGCCAATTGGTTTAGCTAAGCTGACCGCCGTTTATGTTTCCTCTGTGCAGACATCTGGGCAGCTGACGGTGTCTAGAGGGGAAACTGTTCCTGACTGATGCAAAGCAGAGGAGGAGGTTTGATGAGTTGATGAATACAACATATAGTGTTATTAGAAAGAGGTCTGGGTGTCACACTATTGGGACCAATCATATTAATTATTTGTGGATTTAATATTAAAAATATTAAAAATAAAATAAATAGGTGCAGATGGTTTAGTTGAATATGGGCGGATGGAAATTCCCCATCAGGAACAAGAGTAATTATTGCAAGAACCAAACAAGGGATTGGGTTGCTGACAATAAACACTCAAATAAACTCAAATAAACTCAAATAAACTCGGTAAAATGGAGAAAGAGAGAGCAAGATAGAGGGAGCATGAGAGAGTTAGGCCCAACCGCATTTCTACCCCTTCCCCTAACCCCTTCCCCTTACCCCTTCAAAACAAGGGGGAGGGGTAAAGGGAAGGGGTAAGGGGTAGAAATGGGATTGGGCCTTATAATCCTTGTCTACATATTAACATAAATGTGATGTAAGGGATGGTGATGTCAGGTGGGTCTGACATACCTCTTCCCGCTGAAAAATATGACACTTTATGAGGTTAAGAAGCCAGTGAGTGCAGTATTCATATTTAATATCATCACAATCATGTCAGATAGAAAAACATGAAACCAACAAACACAAACACACACATGCGACATTGCTTCCTCTAAGACATCTACAGGAAGCAGGAAGCAGGGTCAAGTATTCCATTCTTCAGTGGAAAGGTTTACTGACCCTGAAACACAAACAGACACTGACACATGCACTCATACACACACACACACACACACACACACACACACACACACACACACACACACGCACGCACGCACGCACGCACGCACGCACACGCACACGCACACGCACACGCACACACACACACACACACACACACACACACACACACACACACACACACAAACACATTAGTAGGACAGCAGGTGAACTGTTACCTGGATATGACTGGTCATGTGACTAACAGGTGACATAATCGGCCTGAGAAGCGATAAAAAGAAGACTGGAAACTTGTATACAATTCCAATTATTTTACTTTTATTATTATTATATTACCATCGTAATTTGTACTTTTTGTAGTATTACTAGTCTTCAGAATGTTTTAGATTTGTTTGAAATTTGGATGAGGATCCAGTTCCTCATCCACACTCTGAGCAGAGGTCTGAGGTCTAACCCTAACTGTCTCTTTGTCTGTGTGTGTGTGTGTGTGTGTGTGTGTGTGTGTGTGTGTGTGTGTGTGCAAGTGTGCGGGCGTCTGTGTGTGTGGTATGTAGAGCACCAACCCAGTGTCACTCTTACAGTTACCCACTTTGCAACCGTACCCGGTGGATAATAATGAAAAAATATTTTCACATGATAATCATTGCCAACATTATGTAGTTTTCCGGTTCGTAACACCTGAGCTACTTATCTTGTATGACATGTGATAGGGACTGTTGTGTAAGACATGGGTGCAGGTCCTGAGGGGGGGGGGTGCTCAGAATCGGAGTGCTCAGTGGTCTGCACCATTGCATATTGCAAGATTGGCGTGCTTTACGCCTATTTTCATATGATAAATGTTGCTGCTGTTGTTGATGAGTGGCAATGTAAAATAGAAAAATATGTATAGTGATGGCCTTACAGTAAAGGGATTCATTAATATATATTTTAAACTACTATTTATGGATGTGTGTCTGTTAACGCAGGTCATTTGATAAACGTTGATGATATGATTAATGTCCTCTCCAGATAATAATATGTTTACTGGACAGGACATAATATGTTTTTTTATGATCCCGAGGTTGTAATGAGATCTGCGCCCTAGGTGTAAGAGCACACATTCTGGCAGCTCTTCCAAATGGAATAATAAGGAACAAGGAACAAGTCAGCCAGCTCAGTGGTTGGGTTAAGCTCATCTGTTTTCTTATCATACATCCGAAACTGCTCTAAAATATCTTTTTTTATGCCTATTTTTTTGGCCTGCGTCCATGTCACGCAGCAACAAACAAGATGTCTGACATTTATTTTATTCTCAATGGAAAATGCAATGATTTCATAATGATTCGGCAATTAAAAAGGGTTTGATAACGTTTTTATTTAATTAGATTGATTATTATTTTGATAATTAATTATTCTATTGAAATCCAACATGAAAAATTTACGTTAAAACTCGGCTTGGGCAGCTAGGGGCCGACTTGGAAAAAAACAACGACCTGCCACATCACAGGACCCTCTGCCACACCACAGGCCTGGCTGCAGGGCTGCAGCTGGATGCTATTTGTTCAATGACTCCATTATAATTAAATCCTCAGAATAAAAAATATATTTTGAGTATGGGCGGCTCCTAAGTGCTTCTTCAGGTAGGGGGAGGTGGTGAATCAGTCTTTTTCACAGTTTTAATTATTATTAGAAAATGCTGCTCAAAGAAACTTGAATTTCCCTTTAAAAAGGGTATTCAGTTAAATTGGGGTATATGTAACATATCTTCATCCCTCACTGATGCCTCAAAATGTTGCCAGACTTGTTAAGTGAGACATTTTAGGAAGCATACTTACCATGGCCCTGCATAGGTACACACAAAAAATACTTGTTCAAGGTTTGGTCATTTAAGAGAAGACAAGAGACTACGGTTGATTGTTAGTGTCGGATTCAGGAAGCTTTTGTATTTTAGCTAAAACAGGAGTGTTCCATTTCTGTGGTCCAAAGTTGATGTGCATATTTTTGGTTGCATTTCCTTCTGTGTCAGGGAAATAAATTCTAAGCAAGAAAAGGGTAAATTCTCATTTGATCAAGAGTCATGCAACCTTACAGTGGCGTCTACTCTCATAAAAAAAATATTCTCAATCAGTTGCCCACATGTAGGAGTTTGGTGGTAGCAGCTACTGTGCAGAAGTGGCAGGTGTATGTAGAAGTGATATTTTTTTGATTTTTTCTCCACAAATAATTTTGTGGACTTTGTTTATTAAAAAGACGATTCACAATAATAAACTGTCCTGGTTATTCAGGGGAAAGCAAATTGCTTGCTACATACATCCTTCAGTTGGGAATCGAACCCATGTCTCGCAGGAGGAAGGTAGAAATTCTATTATACCAGTCACTATACGATGAATGCTAACCTTTGGCATACCATTTAATGATCATTTAGTCATGAAAATGTATTCAGAACTGGCTTTTGACGATGCATTCACATAAATCATGAAACACTGCTCTTACCTGCATGAAAATACATGCCACTTTGAACAATACAATTATCTGTAGCTGTATTGATGTCGGCGATTTTGTAATTTTGCAGTATCGCCCACTCCTAATCATAAGCACATATGGTTCATTATGTCTGTTTTATATCAGTTTAATTAATAAGTTGATGGTAGATTTCAATCACAGAGTACCTCACTACTCTACATCTGATATAACGGCATGTTTAAGATGTAAATTCATCATGTTGTAATGTACTGAGAATCTGCAGAAATAGGATAAGTGTAGGTTCAGTCAATGGGGAACTGGAGTCGGTGACACAGTGGAACAGCCTGCATTACTAGGCCTGCTGCAGGGTGTTGTGATTGGTAAGTGCATGTAGGAGAAATCCACACATTTCGGAACTATAACATGATCCGTGAGTCTGAACCAAATGGAAGTTCTTTTAAAACCAGCCCATGTTTTCTTTTTACTTGTTTACAAATGATCAAGTCTTTAATCTTTCAACCTTCGGCTTTCTCACTCTTATCTTGTTAAAGTGTAATGTCAATCCACAACATTAACTATTTTGACACATATCTTTTAACTCTTAAGACTCAAACGAAAGAAAAGGAGGGTGTTAAATGCTGTGCATTCAGATGATGATGGTGTCTATGTTTGGAGGTGATACGAGCTAGTTTAAACCTCCTTGAACCTTCACCGGAAACACCACAATACACCTGGACAATTCTGCCAACCCAACAACCATGCACTACACCCAGCTCCTTTCTCTGTGATCTCAAAGAACTAATCGTGCTTGATCTGAGTAATTATGACCAACCCTAAGCTGTGTGCATACACACAACAATGCACATCAAACAGTCAACATTTAGCCTACTGACCTTTTCTGAAATAATATGCCTTTCTTCAGCCAAAATAGAACCATATTTACATTGGTATATTATAATATTTCAAATAACTACACCGTCAGCTTCTATAAGCTTAGTTAAATATTCAACACTATTAGCTTGTAATTACGTTTTTCTATAGGCTATCAACTCATCGTGACTCAGCTTCAAGTCATTGCACAATAAACTGGCATAGGTTTCTGTTGTAGGCTACTGGTCGTTGGATAGACTATTGATCATTCTCAAGGTTATTTTCCAAAATAAAGAACATTTGTTGATCAAATAGATGTTAGTTAACTGCAATAAAAATAAACTAACCAAAAAAGGTTATGATAAGGTTAATTTTATTTTTAGGAGGCCTAGCTGCACAAAGAATTTGCTGACCTTTTTTAATCTCGCCACTGAAAAATACCCTATTTTACCAAAAAATACCTAAACTAAGCATCTTTTAAAAAATAAACTTAATTTGCAAACCCGCTTTTAAAACGAAATGGAAAAGGAAAAGTAAAAACTAATACCAATTGGTACCAGTACCAATTTAAAATGTAAACAAATATAAAATGCAAAAATGTAATAACTTTGATCTTCCCTCAGTCAGCAAGGAAACACGTTTAGATTCCCATAGGAGGTTCTTAACACAACTCAATGATAATTTATAACTTATTTGTTTGGATTCGCTGATAACCTCATGGATTTACTGGCTTGCCACTATTAGATTTTAACACTCTAGGCAGTCCATCAATCACCACAGTCATCACTAAAAGTCAGGACAAGCTCAAGGACAATGTAAGAGCCATACCTACGTTCTAAAATCCTAACAGAAACAGATCAAATAATTACAGTTTTTATTATGTTTAATATTCTTTAACAAAATATATATTGTTCCATTCCAGAAATGTACATTTATATATAATTGAGAAAGACATTGGAAATATTACAATTCACCAAATCATCCTGTTTGTAACTTTCTGAACATCGCGTAAATCTCTCGATATAATAATATAATATATTAATAACTAATAATATTAGGCTACTTTACTATTAAGACTACATGGTTGGTCCTGCGGAGGGTTTACTCAGCGAACTGGCCCTATGGACGTAAAATGCACTCTACAGAACCTTAAAGTTAAGTTAACAACGCAGTTCATCTAACTTTGTTTCTGTTGTTTAGTGTTTTGTTAATGCTTCCGTTCCCCCGCCATGGTTCCGGGGGTCCAGGAAGGGTTGTGATGACGGGGGAGACCCATAGAGATGATTCATCCGGCTGCGAGGAAGACCACCACTTGGCTAAATACAGACCAGCACCTGCTGAGATGGATTAGAGTGAGAGGGGGTCATTTAGTTGCGAGAGAGAGACAGAGAGATTTGAGAGGGATTAGAATTAACAAAAGATTGTGGTTTAGTTGGGGAAGGTTATACGTGCAGGTTATGTCTGTGTGTGTGTGTTTAATGGTCATATTGATATAATTGTATGAATGTGTATTTCTGTTTCAGTGTCCAATGCTGCAGCGTCGTTGTACCGACACCCATTGGCACAGTGAGGTACTACAGTTGAGGCGGACAAGACAGTCATCCAGTCAGACGTATCAATAACTCAATAATCAAACAGCCGTTTCATTAAATCAGTTCTTTATAAGCATCAGGGGGAAATTCACTGAATCAAAACATTACAATACCCTTCATACAATATTATTGCATCATTATCATTACATTAACTAATGAAGGTTACAGTGACCAGTGGTCGTAACTACCTCTTCATCACTGACTGGCATAGAAAGCACTTTTATTATGGAATTCACGTATATATCTTTATAACTGTACGCTTACTACTGTGTGTGTGGTGGGCTTATGAAGCCGCGATAAAGTCAACTCAAAACAACGTGTTGTCGTGGCGATCAGTGTCGAGTCTTGTCCACTACCAGCTACTGGAAGACCCACGGGCGGGTCGGGGCCATCTGCGTTAGGTTCTGCGGACCTCAGCTGGCGGCACGCAATAGGAAGTAGAGCAGGGGGACGGTGATCGCCGCGGCAACCACGCTCACGGCAGAGTTCATCACACTGCCCCTCTGAACGGCCTCCTCCAGCTGCTCCCGCGCCTCCTCCAGTCTCCTCAGCACCTCCACGTCTGCTGCGGCGGCTCCTTCCCAGCGGGAGGACTCAACAATCTTCCTCCTGCTCTTCCTCCTCTCCTCCTCCACCTCCACCACAGTCCTGAATGTAGCCATGCCCCCTTCTAATTGAGCCACGCCGCCTTCCAGCCGAGACAGACCTTCTTCCACGCGCGTAACACCCCTTTCTAGTAGAGACACGCCCCCTTCCAGACCAACCACACCCTTTTCTAACTTGGCCACACCCCCTTCCAGTTGAGCCAGGTGAGGTTGCAGGGTGACCAATGGGCTCACTGGCGGCAAAGTCCTGGGTGCTTGGCTGGGTGTAATCTGGGCGTGTCCAACAGTGCCCCTCAGTGTGTCTATGAGACCCTGGAGCTCCCCCTGCTGGGCGCGATGGTCCACTGCCTGCACCCTCAGAACCTCCTGAAGACTCTCTGGTCCCTTCTGCGCCTCCAGGAGTAGGCACTTCAACTCCTACACACACACACACACACACACACACACACACACACATACATTACTGTGATCAGGTGAGAGCTTCACCCCATTGGACCGCAGGCCAGCATATGTGCTGCCGTGGTAAGGGAAGGACTTATGGTTGAGTAACAACAGAGAGTTGATGATTAACAGCTCTTAGAGGAAGGATAAAACGAACCATTCTGGCTCGGCCAGAAATAATCTCTCTCCCTCTTACACAGGGTAACTTTTGAACAGAAAATTTGGGTAAAACGACGCATGGGGAGGGATGGAAAGAAAGAGAGAACCGGTATCTTCTCTAACGAGGGATGGTGATTGGTGGAGGCGCCCACACTGACCTGCAGACGGACGCGGTTGATGTAGGTCGACCCCATGACCCCGATGACGGTGCCCAGCAGGGAGCCCATGAGGGACCAGTTCTTTGTGCGCTCCGCTCTCGTGCGCTCCTTCTCGTGGCTGCTGCGCACGGCGGCGGAGAACAGGGAGAAGCGCTGCCGCTCGGACACCTCGGCCCCCTCGTAGGACGAGCGCTCCCGACGCTCCTCCTGGTTGCCAAGACGACACGCCAGAGGAGCCATGGTCACGCTCTCATGCTCAATCAAAAACCATCTCTCTATATCCATCTTTTCTATTTATATACTATAAATACAAATGTAACAGTATGTATGACCCTTAGGGGACCCATTACACGCCAATGTTTCCCCCAGTAAATGTCTTAGTCAAGGTGGTCAAGGAGCGGGGGGGGGGGGGGCTCCCCGTTTCAATTCAATTCAAAAAGCTTGATGGCACGACCATTGTTGTGAACAGTATTACCGATGCATTACATTGATCCTTATTTTTTTACACCTGGTGGAAGTATGTTTTCTTTCCCTACGAGAGTTTTCTACTTTGTTAATGCATAATAATAAATAAAAAAAAATCCAATAATTTTTTTGATTTTTTATATACATTGGTAGTCAAGGCAGGACCCTATTGTTCTTAAGGCGGCCGCCTTAACAACACAGTGCTGGGGGAAACACTGCACTCCTAACCATCCCTGGAAGGTGGGTCCTCCAATCTGCGTTCCTCCCCAGGTTTCTTCCTTGATAATTAAGGAAGTACTTATCTTGCCCTTAGGGGTTGGGGTTGCATGGTGTCATAAATATATAGCCTGCAATGCCATGTCTATATCTATATTTCTATAGCCATACATCTACTCCATCTATCGCTCTATACTGTATATAATAATAATAATAATAATAATAATAATAATAATAATAAATTAAATGTATATATACACATCTATATTTCTATATCTATACTGGAAGAACAATAATCTATTGTTCATAAAATTCAATATATGAGGTTAGGGTTAGGCAATTTATAGGTCATGCAAAGGTTAGGATGAGATCCTCTGTAGGTCATAAGTTAGACGTTAGAGGTAGAAGAGGAGGGCTGACCTGCAGTAGTTTGTGCTCCAGTGTGGCCAGCTCCAGGTAGTGGGGCTCCTCCCGGGACACTCGGTCCAGACGTGTCCTCACCTCCTTCAGCTTCTGCTGGACTGACTCCATGCTGGCCTGGGCCTCCTGGACCAGACCCCTGGCCACCATGAAGGAGGTCTCCGCCTGATCGCAGAAGCAGAAGGTTCATTTCCAATAATGTGCAATTGAGTGTGCAGTTCTAGTTTGTGTGTGCATGTACCTCCTTGGGTCCTGTGTGTGTGTGTGCTTACCTCGGTGACCCGGGCCTGGGCCTCTCGCACCTCATTGAGTCCTACAAACTCCTCGTAGCGCGCCCACCAGTAGTTTACCGTCGCCGTGGCGAACTGGGAAGACCTCTGACTCCAGTCCTTTCCCAGCATCCCTGCCTGCTGCAGGAGAAAAGGGGAGGCAAGTCAGACCCCTTGTCATGCACACACACACACACACACACACACACACACACACACACACACACACACACACACACACACACACACACACACACACACACACACACACACACACACACACACACACAGGTAGAGGCAGGGGGGTGGAGCGAGCCTTCAGCTGTACCTTGAGAGCAACCAGGGAGCGCTCCTTCACCAACTCCCCCGCACCCTTGTCTGGAGGTGGAGGGGTAGGGGTAGGGTTGGGGAGGCTGGGGGGGCTGGGGGGGCTGAGGGTGCTGTAGGCTAGGAGGGGTTGTTGGGGTCTCCACAGGAGAGAGAGGCGGTACTGACAGCAGGTACCATGATGACTCCACCACAAGATCTGAGACCCCCTGGATCTGAAAACAAACATACCATGACTGATTACCCAAGCGCTTTCATAGAGGCTCAGTTCTAACTCTATCTTTAAGTCCTGACGTGTGTTATTTCAGCTCTATATAATGCTAGGAACTTGTTTAGATTCCAAGGGCAGTTGTACAATTTTGATTGAACACTCAATCTCAGCTTCAGTCGTTTGGATAAACGCTTTGGCTAAAATTTGACTTAATAAGATAAGTGATAGGAAAGGATAGTGTAGATAAGTGTTGACCAGATGTCAACGTTAGTCTTACCTCATTGAGAATATGATGAAGGGAACTTCAGGTTGAAGGATTGCTGGAACAGTATGAGAACAGTTAGGACGGCTGTATTGAAGCTAAATAACCCATACAGTGTTCATTACAGCTAGGAAAAACAGATACACGGCACAATGGGCATTAGAACCGGAACTACTCACAAGTCTCCTACAACAATCTACTATGTTACTCTTAAATTGTTTAAATAAGCGCTTGTATCGTACATACATTTACTACATATCAGCAGCGACAAATCATGTGTGAAATATCTATACTCTAAAGATAATACATTAAAAATACTGACTGAATACAAGAGATGACCTACAAATTGTCTCACCTTTGCTCTCTATCTCTTTGACAGCACACCGTTTCTAAGCGATTTTAAAGATACTTTCATGTTGGATTAACCCAATATCAGGTCAACGTAAAGCTGGTCTTTATGTAAATACTGTTCAATTTTGATCTCAACAGAAGGCGGACCGAACTTCACACAGATCTGAGCGGTGCTAACGAGTTAGCTTAGCAACAACCCGGCATGCTGAGGAACACTTCCGGCATGTCAAGGCCATGCCCGTGACGTGCTTGGCTGCAGCAGGCTGATTGGACATGGAGTTTCTTGCGTTGAGCGAGGCCTCTAAATATGCAGCCTGGGGGACTTGTAGGCTGGACTAGTGCCATCAATATCTACGAATAAAACCCAATTCTCTTCGGGTTGAAAATGACTTGTGAATTTGTGTGCAGCAAAAAGGTCTTGTGGAAACTATTTGAACCATTACGTGGAATTGGGCTGCTCCCCATCAGGAAACACATTAGCCTAACTAGATATGTAAAGTTTGTGTAGTGAAGTGAGCCAACTTTGTTGTTCCCATAAGTGCCAAATCGCAAATGTGAGTAAGAAAATAGCTTTATTTAAATCAGTTGATGCATTTAAAAACTCGAATAGTAACAATTAAAACTCTTGGGACTGAACGTCTTTAGCCACGCTGTCGTCCTTGGAGGAGCCCTTGGTCTTCTTGGGCAGAAGGATAGCCTGGATGTTTGGCAGGACGCCGCCCTCCGAGATCACCACTTGGGCTAGGAGCATGTTGAGCTCCTCGTCGTTGCGGACAGCCAACAGTATGTGTCGCGGGGCGATGCGCGTTCTCTTGTTGTCGCGACAGGCGTTCCCCGCGAGCTCCAGGATTTCAGCGCACAGGTACTCTAGGACAGCGGCCAGGTAAACCGAGGACCCCGCGCCCACCCGCTGGGCGTAGTTGCCCTTCCGCAGCAGCCTATGGATACGGCCCACGGGAAAGCTGAGCCCCGCTCTGGCAGACCTTGAGACGGCGCCCGTAGTCTTGGTTGGGGGCTTCTTTCCACGGCCAGACATCTTCGGAGACTTCCTGAGGGGCATAGAACAACAAGATTTTGATATTCCTTCAAATCTGAAAATTAAATCAAAGTGGGTAAGATTAAATGGAAGCATAGGTTTAAAACCATAAATTACCTACTTACAAAACGGAGTTCGAAACCTATTCGAATAAAATATAATCCAGGCTCCTGCAGACAGGTGACGGCAGCTTGTATTACCAGTTGGTTGCAAAGCCAGGGATGTTAAACTGGGGAAGATGGTCTGCTTTTCAATAACTTCTTAATTGGTTAATTGACACCTGTTGTGTGTCTTCACAGAGCAAGGGTCGGCCTCGCCCCCGCCCTCTCTGCCCTTCCAAATAGTCTCCAGCGCTCCATACTGCTCCTTCTAGATTAACCATAATGATGTTTGTGTTAAAGTGTTAAAATAAGAAAACGGATAAATACGATAGGATGAACTTTGTTGATCCAAGAAGGACAAACAAGAAAGATTAAGTAAGATTATGATTATGTATAACTAGCCTACTATAAACCAGTCTGTTTTAGTTAGAAAGAATATATATCTAAAAAAAATATGTTTGACTTCCCAAAATACACACATGGTCTAACAATTTGTTTACAAAATTGTCCAAACTATTTTTTTCAGAACCACTTCAATGGTGTGTTCCTGAATCCTCGGACGGCAGTCTTCCGAGTTGTACTTTTGACGTAATTTCCCGGTCTCGGAGCATTTATAGCGTTCCTGTTCGTCTTTGTGATTGTGTCATGAAAATGGCTATTCGTTGTTTATTGTTAGCTACAATAGCCTCTAGCAAACCAGCACGAAAACAAACAACACAACTTTACATTGTATCGCACTCACAGCAAGACCATGCAATGTATAAATTGATGACCGGAATTAACCAATATTATCAAGTGTGCGTAAGAGCATTTAAAATCGAGATTAAAATGGCCAACGTGGTTCAAATACAAAAACTGGGTCGATCTTCGACTTTCGACTCGGAAGTCTGGCTTCCGAGGATTCAGGAACACACCACAAGACCCATGTGCAGCGACTCCGCGCCTGTCGTCATCAACGTTCGACTAAACGTGATTACGCGTTCCCCGGGCGCCGGCGGAGAAGTTTGAAAACAAACATGTGAAACTTTTAGCGTCCAATGTTCATAGTTTAATGTTCATAGTTTTGATCGTGTTCCCATTTAATCAAGCGTGTGAAACCCTAAAATACGAGACTCGGCTGAAAGTGAACGCGAGGCCGTGCAGGTGAGTGTGTAGCATGTTGCTAACGGTTTGACATGAGGGGGTTCAACATGCTGTCAGGGACATTCTTGGAACATAATATACATGCTATACACGTTCAGCCTTGTGTTATAACAGTTACACAGGTGTATCTTATTAAAAAGACTTCAGACGTTTTTCGCCAGGGGGAACGCAAAGGTACGGCATGTTGTTGTTAAATGTAGGGTTTAACGGCTAGTTAGCTAGTGGTGTGTGTATGCAGAGCTGAGGGAATGTCGTCTCCTTAACGGCCACAGGCACCTGTTGTGGTGGATCTCTTGGAGAACACTACGTCCAATAAATGTCCCAAGTATTGAAGAATAGTCGTTGACAAATCGCAGTCTTCCTTCCCTCTGATGAGTAACTATAGCGTTCATTACTTAAAATATGCAATGTCTCAATGGCTTTTCACCCCTCATGACGTCCCATTTTACCTTCATTTAATAACCATATCTTTCATTTCTAAGTTTGTGAAATATTAACGATATTCAACTTTCTTCTGTCTTTTTTGTCTCTCTTTGTGTTTGTCTTTGTCCCTCGCTCTGTCTATATCTCCATCTCCATCTCTGTCTCAGTCATGGCTTCCCCCTCAGCCCCTGGAGAAGTGTCTGGGGACGGGTCTGCCAGCGTGGATGCCAAGGCGGAGCTTTCGGCCCTTCTTGACCAATGGGAGAAGGCGCAACAGGGCACCACTGTTGAGCTTGTCACTATTCTCACCAAGTAAGTCCTTGAGCCTTAGTAAACATTAAGCTTTAGGATGATAAAATGTACTGACAGGAGGTTATTTATATTGATTAACTAGTCATTTAGGATACGCCTTTGTCCAAAGTGACTTGCATTTCATTTAAAGTAGCAAGCTTTAAGGTTGAGCCCCTCCCAATTAGTACGCTGGAGACTTTCACTATAAAATAAATAATTTTCTGTCCACAGTAACTGGCTGTGCTGCCTAGTGTAGCTCAGTCGGCTGGATGCTGTAAGAGGGACAGGTTTTGCGAGTGTCGATATTATGGTAGACATAGAGAGTGGTACAGGCTGCCCGAAAGTAAAAAAATGTGTGGACTATATCAGTTATAGGATGTGAGCATATTGATTTTATGCGAACATTATGAAAATCGCTATCGATCAGCAATGACTACAAATATTTCCAGGTTATTTTAAGTTGCGAACTTAGTGCCACTGTGGTAACGTGGCTGTTTTCTCTCTGCAGCATCTCTGAGCTGATCGAGCGCGAGACGGAGGAGTACCACAAGGCAGACCCTGACCCCTTCGATGACCGCCACCCGGGTAAGCCTTTTTTGGGGATAAGCCCATTGTGAATATTGGGTCTGGAGTACAGGAATGGGATGCTGTGGACTGGAGTCTTGCAATGTTTTTATTAAATATACAGATGGGAACTTTTTTAAAAGGAAATACAATTTTCATATTCGCTTAACTTTGAGGTTCAATGATCTGTAACTCATATCAGGATGCCCTCGAGTGTAAATAAAAACCCAACCAGGTAATTACCCACTTATTGCTCTTGGTTACTGTTCTGTGCTTCCACAGGGAGGGCTGACCCAGACTCCATGCTGGGACACATTCTCAAGATGCTCTTCAGGAACGACGACTTCACAAACGCTGTGAGGAATTTAGCTTTAGCTTGGGATTACCTTAGCTTTATAGTAGCCTTATCGTAGCTTAGCTTCATCTTTGCTCCTGCTTAGTCTTACCTTGGCTTTCGTTGAGTGGCATCTTAGGAATATTGGGAAGGGTGATGATTTTAAGCTACGAGATAGGTGAAATGTTAATCAGTGCGACTTCACCTTTGTGTGTGCTTGTGTGTTCGTTCTCTCCAGCTGTTGAATGGCTATGTGATGACCAGCAGGGAGCTGAGCCTCAACACGGCCGCCTGCCGCCTCCTCCAGGACATCATGCCAGGCCTGGAGAGCGCTGTGGTCTTCCAGGAGAAGGTAGGAGTACCGGGCCTACCAGTAGGCGAACCAGGCTCTCTAATACAACAGTGATAATGTGTCCAATATTATCTCACTCCCCGGGCTTGGACCTTGTGTCCTCAGGAGGGGCTGGTGGAGAAGCTGTTTGTCTGGGCCCGGGAGGCAGAGTCACCGCTCTGCGTCTACAGCACAGGTCTATTGGCCAGAGCCATGGCCAATCAGGAGATAGCTGCTAACTACAGGGAGGAGAACGCTCTGCTGGTGGGTTACTCTCACTCAATCGCTCTATGAACTCTTTTTGTTTGGGATGCAATCAAATGCAGAGAAATGTTAACAAAGTAGTAACCAGGAAACGACTCAAAAGCACTCGCGTCTCCTCCTCTTCCTCCCCCCCTCCTCCTCCTCTTCCTCCTCCTCCTCCTCCAGGTCCCTCTGATGATCCAGCGGCTGAGGGAGCTCCGGACCCAGGAGGCGGGGTCGGATGGTCATGACGATGCCCCCCAGATCCCTCCCCACCAGGACGCCTCTTCGTCGGGGGCGGGCCCCGTCACCCAGGAGGAGGAGGAGGATGAAGGAGAGGAGGAGGAGGAGGAGGAGACCCCGTGTAAACGTCTCTTTGTGCTGGGCTCCGCTCAGAAGACTGCAGGAGGAGGAGGTGGTGTGCCTGTGCGCCTCCTTCCCGACCCCGTGTTCCAGGCCAGTCCCGATCCTGGCCTCCGTGAGGCCGGGGTTAGGGGGGTAGGAGGTGCTGGACTAAAGAGGAAGGCGGGTAGAGAGGGCGGGAAGAAGGCCAAGCAGAAGCTGAACTTCCCCTCATTGGAGGCCGAGCAGAGGAAAGACCCCGGCAGCCAGCCGACCAATAGCGGCTCCTGGGCTGAGCAGTGCTCCATGGTGATTGGTACAAACTACCGCCTTTCACCCCTGACCCCGGCCATGGAGCAGAGACTCATCCTGCAGTACCTGATGCCTCTAGGAGACTACCAGGAGGTCAGATTGATACTATAATTATAAATACATGTTTATGAACATGTATAATGGGCATTAATATGGAATGATTACACACTGTGTGTGTGTGTGTGTGTGTGTGTGTGTGTGTGTGTGTGTGTGTGTGTGTGTGTGTGTGTGTGTGTGTGTGTGTGTGTGTGTGTGTGTGTGTGTGGTAGCTCCTGTTGGTGTCTGTGTGGTAGCTCCTGTTGGTGTCTGTGTGGTAGCTCCTGTTGGTGTCTGTGTGGTAGCTCCTGTTTGTGTCTGTGTGGTAGCTCCTGTTTGTGTCTGTGTGGTAGCTCCTGTTTGTCTATTAATGCAGTGTGTGTGTGTTGTAGCTGCTAGCGGTGTTCGTGCAGATGGACTGCAGGGAGCTGCTGATGGGTTACCTAGACCTCAGACGGACCAACGATGTTCAGCTCACCTTTGATGCACTCCTGGTACTGTGCATACACGTTCGCAACACACACAACCTCCCTTTTTGCTGATATTTGCTGTGTGGGTGCCTGTGGTTACCATTGGTTACGGGTCCCCCTAATATGGTGACTTACTGGTAAGGTCAGGTGACCTTCAGATTAATGATGATAGGTATAAATGTATTAACTCTTTAATGATTATTACTCATCGAGGGTTAGACATGGTGACACTAAAGAGATGTACGTGGAGGAGTCACCAGAAGTACAGCAGTTTAGATCACTGGGCCGATGTTGCCGGGCAGGCGAAGACAGAAAGCACCGGATCCGTTTGTAGATGAAGTAACCCTTCTCTCGCCCTCCCACAGTACCTGGCCTCTCTGCTGCTCCATAAGAAGTTTGCAGCAGAGTTCATCAATCATGGCGGGGTTCAGCGACTCCTGGAGATCCCCCGTCCCTCCATGGCCTCCACTGGGGTCTCGCTCTGCCTCTACTACCTGGCCTACAACCAGGACGCTATGGAGAGGGTACGTTCTCTCACTCTCTCACTCTCTCACTCACTCCTACTACCTGGCCTACAACCAGTATTTTCTTGAAGCGCTTTTTACACGTCCCCGTCCTCATGCCTGACCCCCCCCCCCCCAGGTGTGCACCCTGCCGGATGGCGTGCTGGCCGGCGTGGTGAGCTACGCCCTGTGGCTCCTGGAGTCGTCCCACGCCTCAGGCTGCTGCCACGCCACCATGTTCTTCTCCATCTCCTTCCCCTTCCGCTCCGTCCTGCTGCTGTTCGACCGGCAGGACGGCCTCCGACGCCTCGTCAACCTGGTCAGTCGACCCCTCCCCCCCGGTGTACCTGAAACCGTATAGGCACAGACAAATCAATAATACGCTTTATTTCAGGGTGCCGTTCAAAAGCTCTCGACGTCGCCTTCCAGTTAAAACAAGCAAATTACAATTCAAAAACAGGAAGGGAAGTGTTTGACCGGGAGCCGGTGTAGTTGTGTGTGAGTTTGAGGATAGGAGTGACGTGTTCGATGGATGGGGTTCTGGTGATAATACGGGCAGATAATGGGGATAATAAACCGACCAAAGTGATGGGTCTGCAGCCATAATCGGACGGGCCTGATTGCCTTTGTTCGCTGCAGGGTGCTCCACTGATCCTGGCATCAGTATCTTCTGTGGTTCTATGATTCATAGTTTAATAGATATGATATATCCCCCCCCTTCCCGCCCTCCTTCAGGTGAGCACACTGCAGATCCTCAGTGCTGAAGAGCAGGTGTCCGTCCTGAGTGACGACCAGGTGTTCTCTAGCAGACAGACGGCCAAACATACTTGCATGGCCCTGCGCAGGTAACACACACCTGAACACACTCCACCTAACCCTACCTCACTTTATAAACCCGACCACACCTGTACTTGCCCTAGCACACTTGCATGGCTATGTTCTGGTAACACACCTGAAAACTCCTAACTTAACACACCTGAACAATCTAACTCTACAACAGCTACTTCTTTGGGCCAATTTACATATAGCAGTTGAGTTTATCCCATTGTTGCTTAGGAAGTCTAATCAAACAATCCAAAATTGTAGTTAGTTGCTACAGAAATAGTTCATGCTTCATGGCTTAGTTTAAAATGGATGTGAACATGAAATCAACTTTTTGGTTTTAAATGTGGTAATATTTAGGTTTTTCAAGTACTGATCGTTTGGTTGGTCCATAAACACTTGTTTGACCATATTCTCATTCGACATTCGCTGGTGTCCCTTTCATAAGCCAAAAAGTTGGTTGAATTTCAGTCTACCAATCTCTTCATTGGTTTGCTACAGCCCTTGTAATATGTCTTATATGATTTTCAACATAGTGATCTGTGCAAATAAGTTTGACTCTGAACTCAAGTCGCCTTCTTTCTGTCCAAAAAGTAACTTTGATGTAACTACGAAGCGACACCGACGGCAAGAGTGCACACTAACGCCTAGAAGTTTGTGGCTATGTGGCGCTAGAGAGTATCTACTGCAATAAGAAATACAAGGTTCTATCGTTCTTCTCAGTGACGTCGTTAAGTGTAGGTACATGCGTATCTCTGTCTGTGTGCAGGTACTTTGAGGCACACCTGGCTGTGAAGACGGAGCAGGTGAAGCAGCGGTCTGAAGGGGGCGCTGTGGTGCCTAAACAGCCCCACTTTAAGGTAATTGTTCCATGAAAGACTTATGATTTATAATAAATAATCTACCCAACATACTTTATGTATGGTTAAACATGCTTTAAAAATGAGTAATAGAAACATAATTCACTTTATTAATACATACTTTCTTAATGTTCACATAACGTACCTTTGATATAAACAGAACATACTTAATAAATAGTTGCATAACATACTTCCTGAGTCATTATCACTCTGCTCAAGAGGGAAAATAGTAAGTGGGAAATTGACCTTTGTTGGGGTGCGTTTGTTTTTCAGGCATGTACGTCCAGCAGGGAGCAGGTGGTGGAGATGATGGAGTACCTGGTGGAGTGTGCCCCGCCCAACCTCCACTGGGACCCCGTCGAGATGTTCCTCAAGCTCTCCTGCGTTCCCCTCATGCTGCAGCTCATCTCCGCCGCCTGCGACTGGAGGACCTACTACGGCAGGTAACCCAGTCACGCCAAACCCAACGCACCCTGATACACCCTCACTATGGCAGGTAACCTCCACCAAGCTGCGGCAGGTGACCCAGTAACACAATCCAAACGCACCCGGCCTGACACACTTTTACTATGTCAGGTAATATCCGACAATGACGGCAGGTGACCCATTGACACAAACCAAACGTACACTAACACACATTCGAAAGACGTCATGCATTCCAGCGACTTGAACCAAACACACCCAAACCGACTCCTGCTAGGGCAGGTAACCTAGCGACCGGAACCAAACGCACCCAACCCACGGCGGGTAACCCAGGAACGCTCTCCCCTCCCTCCAGGAGCGACACGGTGCGCTTTGCTCTGGACATCCTGGCCATCGTCACCGTGGTCCCCAAGGTCCAGCTGGTCCTGGCCGACACCGTGGAGGTCCTGGATGAGACCCACTCCCCGGTCTCCACCATGGGTCAGTAGTGGTGGTCCCCCAGAGGGCTAGGCGGTGGAGCCTCGGTTTTTTACTATGGGTCAGCTACGGGGCTAGGTGGGGGAGATCTGGTCTCCATCATAGGTCTGTACTGGTGGTGCCGAAGGCACGTGCACCTGGGATAGCATGGGATAGATAGAAAGTTCAACATTAACATTAGTGCCTAGGCCACTACAATAAATGTAAAAAAAGCTAAATTAGATTCATATTAATTAAAGGAAAACATTAGTGGTTTGGAATGGATGAAGGGGGAGTGCAGTCGTTGTGTTTGGGTCGTAGGCCTACCGGAAACGCGTGATAAGAGCATGCCTTGTTGACAGTCTGAATGTATTTCTGGGTTTTATTCTCACCTGTAATCTGCTTCTCCCGCAGGTATGAGCATCATCCTGGGTGTGGCGGAGGGAGAAGTGTTTGTCAACGACGCAGAGATCCAGAAGTCAGCCCTGCAGGTGAAAGATGGATACAGATTATAAAATGAGTGCCATGAGATCAGATGTCTTCATGAAACGCATGCAAACCATCACGTAGTTCAGAAATACAACCACTGCATTCGGACAGCAGGGAAACATTTTGTTTAAGGAATGAGGCAGAATTGGAAAAACTGAGCAGCAGGCATTAATGTGTGGGGCTTTCTCCCTCTTCCTCCAGGTGATCACGAACTGCGTGTGTGCACCAGACCAGAGCCTGACTACGGCTGGGGGGTTCTGGCCCCAGCAGCTCCCCGGCCCCTCCAACCGAGTCCTGACCCGCATGTGGCAGGTGGTCCAGAACAACAACGGCATCAAGGTCCGGGCAGATTTGTGTTCTAATGGGTGTGGTTCTAAAGAGTCCTGTTGTAACAGGTTCGGTTCTAATGGGTTCTGTTTCATAGAGTTGTGTTATAACATGCGATTCAATGTTTTTATGTGTTCTCCCGGTCCCAGTTGACCATTAACTGGATATTGACCGTGAGTCCTTGCCGGTATCTCTCCAGGTCCTTCTGGCGCTGCTGTCGGTGAAGATGCCCATCACGGATGCTGACCTGATCCGCTCCATGGCCTGTAAGGCGCTGGTCGGTCTCTCGCGCTGCTCGGCCATCAGACAGATCATCAGCAAACTGCCCCTGTTCAGCAGCGGGCACATCCAACAGGTAGAGCCACACCTTACCGCTAGACTGACCTTACGACCGGCAGGCTGACAGGAAGTTCTACATGAGATCGATTACAAAGTTCTACAGGTGGTTAATCCTGTTTACAGTTGGTATCATCACGTTTACATGTGTCGATAATGTTTACAGGTGTTCAATTAGGTTAACAGGGTTTGAATAAGGTGTACAGCTGGTTAATCAAGTTTCCATGTGTCAATTAAGTTTACAATTGTTAAATTAGGTTAACGGGTATGGAACGAGGTGTACAGTTGGTTAAGCATATTTAAAGGTGTTGATTAGGTTTACAGGTGTTAAATTAGGTTTACAGGTATGGAACTAGGCGGCCCGGTGGTAGCTTGGGTTGTGGTGTGTTGAATCAGGAGGTGTTAAAAGGTGTGCGTTTGTGTCCCCAGCTGATGAAGGAGCCCGTGCTGCAGGACAAGCGCAGCGAGCACGTCCGCTTCTGCCGCTTCGCCGCCGAGCTCACCGAGCGCATCTCCGGCAAGCCCCTGATCGGCACGGACGTGTCGCTGGCGCGCCTGCAGAGGGCCAGCGTGGTCGCCCAGTCCCGCATCACCTTCCCCGAGAAGGAGCTGCTCATGCTGATCCGAAACCACCTGCTGGCCAAGGGGCTCCAGGACACCGCCAGCACGCTGCTCCGGGAGGCCGACCTGCCCACCGCCCCAGCCTGCCCCATGGTCACGCCTGCCTCCTCCAGCGTCGTCCCGTTGACGAGGACCCCACGCCTCGCCAACGGGATCGGGGCCCGGGCGGCCCCGGGGACTCCGGTCAGCGCCGCTCCCCACGGCGCTCCCCCTCGGACGCCCTCCGTCTCTCAAGCTCCTCCCTCCTCCTCCACTGCCTCCCCTGGCCTCACCCACTACCAGGGCTCTCCTCTGGTCGGCCGGATCCTCTTCTCCCGTGAGCGTCCGTCCAATCTGTGCTCAGTGAAGAAACCTCGGGTTCTGAGGCAGAAGTCCGACCACGGGGCCTTCATTCAGGTCAGTCCTTCTGGTTAACACTGGACGTCTGGTGGTTATAACACATGGTGGTGGAGGTAATGACAGAAGAGGTTATGAAGAAAGGTTGATGCAATATCAGATGAGGTAAGGTAATGGTAGAAAAGATGACGTAATGAAGGTTAAGATGAGGAGATAACTGATGAGATGAGGCTATGATTGAAAAGATGACGTAATGAAGGTTAAGATGAGGAGATAACTGATGAGATGAGGCTATGATTGAAAAGATGACGTAATGAAGGTTAAGATGAGGAGATAACTGATGAGATGAGGCTATGATTGAAAAGATGACGTAATGATGGTTCAGATTAGGTTATAACTGATGAGATAAGGTTCTGTTGAAATGACAGAGGGGGTAATGCCAGAGGAGATGCACAAGCCAGCCTATAGTTCTGGGGATGACCATAAAAAAGGTCAAATCTTCTACAATCCTTGCAAATTACAACACGACAACAACAAAGAAAACCACCATTTCCTTCTCTCCTTATTGCTCCTCAGAGTCCGGCGATGAAGAAGCCCCTGGAGAGCCACCTGCCGTCCCCCCCGACCCTGGACAGCATCATCACGGAGTACCTGAGGGAGCAGCACGCCCGCTGCCCCAACCCCGTCACCACCTGCCCGCCCTTCTCCCTTTTCACCCCCCACCGCTGCCCCGAGCCCAAGCAGCGGCGCCAGGCCCCCCACAACTTCACCTCCCGCCTCTCCTCCCGCCTCCTCTACCCCAAGTACGGTGGAGTGGACCGGGGCTGCCTGGACAGGCACCTCATCTTCAGCAGGTAACCCCCCAGCGACCGGTAAAAACCGGGAAAAACCAGTCGGCAACAGCAGGGGCCGATTCTAAAGAACAGACTGGTCCACATTGATCACATTGTCCCGGCCTCTCCCTCTCTCCACTCCCTCTCCAGGTTCAGACCTATGTCGGTCTTCCACGAGGGCGACGGGGACGAGAGCGGCTTCACCTGCTGTGCGTTCTCAGCGCGCGAGCGCTTCCTGATGCTGGGCACGTGCACGGGTCACCTGAAGCTCTACAACGTCTTCTCCGGCGAGGAGGAGGCCAGCTACACCTGCCACAACTCCGCCATCACACACCTGGAGCCCAGCAAGGTGAGTTGGTGCGAACACACCCGGAGCCAGGCCGGTTGAGGTAGTTTTAAACACAGCTAGAGCCAGTTGGGTTACTAGTAACCCAACTGGAGCACAGCCAGGTGAGTATATTAAACGTGTGGAGTCCGGTGAGTCAGTATTAAACACAGCCGGAACAGCGCCAGGTGAGACGGTATTAAACACCCCTGGATCCAATGGAGTAGGTATTAAAACACGTGTTAAACCTGCTATTAAAGTTGATTGTTTGTTTTACAGGATGGAAAGCTGTTGTTGACCTCTGCGTCCTGGAGTGTTCCACTGTCTGCTCTCTGGAGCATGGATAGTGTCTTCACCCCCAGGTGAGAGAGCGGCTGGGAGAGTAGGGGCGTGATCTATAATAATGTGCTCTGTGTATGAGTAGTGGCGGTGGCTGATGGGTAATAGGGTGTTGTTGTGCAGTCACTCCTTCGAGGACGACCACTACGTGGAGTTCAGCAAACTGTGTCAGGACCGCGTCATCGGAACCAAGGACCAGATCGCTCACGTCAGTATTCATCTACTTCCTGTTTGTCTATGTATCATTTCTCATATTTTATTTGTTCCCATTGTATTGTGGTATCTTATTTTAGATTTTTCCACAGCTATTTTCTGATAATTTTCCAAAAATGTTAAATATAGTGTTTTGTTAGTCTGGCTATTGCCAGACTAAGCTCAATCTACGATGGAGCTTGGTCTGGGGAAGCTGCTGTCTTACCTCAATGTGGACCAGAAGATTTGACCTTTTTTATGCCCATCTCCAGCACAAGAGGCGTGATCAACGGGCATAGTCCAACTGACTCTGTCCGCGATTGGCTGCTTGCTGTCGCTTCCCTGTCGTCATTGTGTTAAACCAGCCAATAGCGCGCCAAGGGGAAAAGCCAGCTTGGTGATTGGCTCCATCAAAAACATATCTTTTGCAGAAAGAAATGCATTGCTCTTCTCCAGACCCTTGTGCCGGGCGGACTCAGATCGCCGGCAGAACGGGCGGGGCGACCCCGTCTCGTGTTGAGTTGTATCTGAGCGGTGTCTTCTCTGTTCAGATTTATGACATCCAGACGGGCCAGAAGATCCAGACTCTGAGCGACCCCGCCCTGGCCAACAACTACAAGAGGAACTGCGCGACCTTTAACCCCAGCGACGACCTGGTCCTGAACGACGGCGTGATGTGGGACGTGCGCTCGGCGAGGGCCATCCACAAGTTTGACAAATTCAACATGAACATCAGTGGAGTGTTTCACCCCAACGGGCTGGAGGTGATCGTCAACACGGAGATCGTATCCTACTTTAATACTTCTACTATATACTACTGCAATACTTCTGTCATGCTAACCCCAACGGTAGCCTGTACCTACCAGACTCTCGTACTTAATTTCATTTGTACAGAGAGTCTGGACCTACTCAATTGACAAACGTTAACTCACTTGAAGGCGGGTGTCTGTTGAAGTTTAAAACTATTGGATCTGCCCAGTGCCACTCACGTTGCACGCAGGCTGTAAACAAACCAAACACCGTGCGTGAAGATGTCCGTCAGCGAGAGCTGACTTTAACGTCATCGTTCTCAGCCACTCCCTCTGTTCGCTGATTGGACCGCCAAAAACCGGGCTTCCAAGGAACCCATGCATATGAAGCAGACCCAGACCTAGTACTGAAGTGTCATGAAAATTGAGAGGAAGTAGGTAGGTCGGCGGTGCCAGGCTACCCCAACGGTGGAGGTCACCATAAACACTGAGATTGTATATCCCCTGATGCTAATATTCTACAATGCTACTGTGTTAGTACCATACTACTGGTCCAGGGACTAGCAGATTACTCCTAACAACCCTGCTGTAGACGCAGCCTTAACAGCCTGTCCTCAGTGGGACCTCCGGACGTTCCACCTGCTGCACACAGTGCCCGCCCTGGACCAGTGTAGGCTGGTGTTCAACAGCAACGCCACCATCATGTACGGAGGTGAGGAACCCACGCACAGACACATCAACAGGCACACGCGTACACCTTTTCCTCCTTGCTTTGGTTGTCTATTGTAGATGATGTCCATTCCTGTCTTATATCAAAGATATGCTATTTAAATAGAAGCTAACTGATTCACTGTATTGAAATATCGGCCATGCTGTGGGTAATGTAATGATAGTCTTGATTGTGTATCAGCCATGCTGTGTGTGTGTGTGTGTGTGTGTGTGTGTGTTTGTATGTGTATAGTGATTATAGTATTCATTGTGTATCAGCCATGCTGCAGGCGGATGAGGAAGACAATGCCATGGACCAGCAGATGAAGAGTCCCTTCGGCTCCTCCTTTAGGACCTTCGACGCCACCGACTACAAACCCATTGGTACGCACGCACGCACGCACGCACACGCATTCACACACGCACATAGTCTGGTTGGGTTTGTATTATTTTAAATTGTTTTCAATCAATACAATACCTTGGTTTCAGTTCCAATACCAAATCAATAATCTTTTCAGTACCTAACTTGGTGAAACCTATATCTATATTTGAAACCTTATCCGATGAAGAAATAAATGCATAAAGCCTATATTTATGTATTTACATTTTTTGTTCTTTCCTTCTGAATTCATAAAACCTATCATAACTTTTCTTCAAACAATTCAGTTTATTTCAGTTCAGTGAGTTTATTAGTGCACATAGGTGTTGCTGTGTGTGTGTGTGTGTGTGTCTTGTATTGTTTTGTGCGTGTATAGTCACCTCTTCTCCTCTGTCCTACAGCCACAGTGGATGTGAAGAGGAACATCTTTGACTTGTGCACCGACAGCCGGGACTGCTACCTGGCGGTCATAGAGGTATTCTGCAACTGTACTCTGTTGGGTCAGCCGCATGAATGGGGTTGAGTTGGACCTTTAGCCTTCGCTTGATGACGGCTTAAAATGAGACGATTAGCCGTAGCTTGGTGAGAGAAGTGAAATGGAACGATGAGCCTTAGCTTGATGAAGATTAATTGGGACAGCCCTTGCTTGAGCTATTATTGTGTTTTGTGTTTCAGAACCAGGACACAATGAGTTTGGACACAGTGTGCCGTCTCTATGAGGTCGGCCGACACAAACTAGCTGAGGAGGGAGACGACGACGACGATCAGGTACACACACGCCACGCCAAACACACACACGCGCGCACACACTGTGATCATGTGGACGTCGTGTGAGGAGGTCATGTGATCACCGCGTTGTGTGTCCTCAGGATGACGAGGATCAGGAGGACGACTCGTCAGACTCGGACGACGATGACGACGACGACGACGATGACGACGACGAGATCGACATCGGGGAGGCGATGGTCGGCGCCGCCGAGAGGGACGCGGGGAACGCAGAGGGAGGGGACTCTCTGTCGGACGAGGTACCCCCACTGCTGAGCATCGCGTCTACATCCAGCATGCATACAGCCCGTGTACACGGTGGATTGTGATTGTAATTTTGCTGCCTGCTGATTGGCTTACCCTTACCCCGCCCCCAGGTGGCCCGTCTCCTTGCCAACCACAGCGATGGTGACGATGACTCTGACGGAGAGTTCAGTCTGGGGGACTGTAAGGAGCAATCATCTACTTGTTCTATAAATTGACCGGTTCTATAAATGTACTGATTCTATCAAGTGATGACATTTGTTGGGCCAGAGCCACGTTGTTCAATGTGTGTGTGTGTGTGTGTGTGTGTGTGTGTGTGTGTGTGTGTGTGTGTGTGCGTGTGTGCGTGTGTGCGTGTGTGCGTGTGTGCGTGTGTGCGTGTGTGCGTGTGTGCGTGCGTGCGTGCGTGCGTGCGTGCGTGCGTGCGTGAGCAGCCGACTCCTCAGACAGCTCTGGGAACACGGACACCTCTGACCTGGAGGACGAGCTCCTGAGGACGCTGGGGGAGGACTGAGGAGTGCCCCCTACCTGCTGAACTGGTGTACGCCCACCTCCAACCCAACACTCTGCCTCCTGCCCCGTTGTTAGACTATGGGTTCTGTGCTGAAGGGGTCGGTCGTCTAAGTGACCGGGACACGACTCAAAACGACTGTGAAACTAACTGAGGTAGCCACAGGCTGGGTAAGCAGAGCCCTTCCCTGCAGTGGTGGTCGAGGAGCTGCCAGACACTAGAGCTAAACCGGGAGGAATTTCACCATCTACAGGGACACTGTAGTACTGCGGTTGCTGTTTGTGATTTGCTGCCTTTGGGGCCAGGCGATGTGACCTCAGAGATGGCTGGACGTTGACGCAGCGGTTGGATGGAGTGGTGTTGTCCTTGTGGTTTGGTTTTAATATTTGGTAACTCTTCCGATGTGATGAACGCGATTACGTTTTATTTATCTTTTTTTTTTCTGTTAAATTCATGATTTGGATTGATGAGCCGTTTGAAATTGGTGTATATTGTATTGTATCATCAGGCTTATTGTGAATCTGAGTGCATTAGTTCTCTCATCTAGACATACTTCAATGTTCGAGTTTGCGGCCAGCGATGAACGCTTGGTTTAGTGTTTTCAAAACACGACAAAAACGTTTCACTTATTTAGTTGACATTAAAATGTAAAGAACCTTCCCAAATTGTTTGAACGGTTCAACATTTTAATTTGACGTTCACCCTAAAGTATAGACCCCTCAGCATTTTTCTTATTTTTATAGGTAATGAGGGGCGGTGATGGAAGTTATTTTCATATTTGCCTTGGCCTCAACTTAAACCCAACGTGGTATTCCTTTTGGAAAGGCGGCCTAAAGCAAGATGTGTTTTGAGTTTGAAACGTCTGTCGTCTGCTGCTCTTGAGATCGGACCGACCGCGTTTTTTATTTGACTCGTTTGTGTTTCATGTTCTCCGAGTCCCTGTTGGTCGGACCCCAGAGAACAGACAGACAGGACAGAGGTCAGGACTGGAAACCTTCCGGACTCGCAGCCGTCTGGGGGGGCAGAAAGCGGACCGCCTGAGAGACGAGGCCACAGCAGTGTTAGAGAGCCGTTGACTTTTTATAAAAGATTGTACCGTCTATAAATCTCAGTAATTTATAAAAACTTGACTGCTGAAAATGTCTGTTGCCTTTTTTTTTATACCCTTTTAACAAGATGAAATTTAATATTGAACAATATTTTGGATCAATAGCATAACATTGCTGTTCAAAGATGAGAAAACAAGTGGATGTATCTGTTCATATATATATTCATGCAAATTATATTCCATCAATTTCTGTGCTACGAGGCTTGGTCACCAGAGAGCAGCATTTCACCGTGATTAATGTTTCACTCAAGGAAAAAGATCTCCGTTACTCGGCACTTAACGCTCATTGCCAGCTTCTTGTTCCAGGGGTTGATATGTGTGAACCACATGGTATATCTAAGAAAGTGGTGTGAATCCTGTTGATAATGTAAAGAAGGAGGAAGTGAATCGTTTGGAAGTATTCTTTTGAAAAACTTGAAGGATCCAAACAAACGCCCTCAAACATGCATCCAACCATTTCAATGTCACATCCAACCATACCATGTTACAAACAACCCTATTCCATGAAGCATTCCAACGTAGTCGCTTAAGTGATCAAAGTCGCTGTTGCTTTGATCACTTAAGCTCCCTTACTTTAGTTGGGCATCACCTCCTCGCGGTGTTCCTCCAGGCTATGTTGTTCATCTGAATGTCACAAGAGAGAACCCGATATCCATGTTACATCCATCCCTGAATTAAACGCCTACACATTGCTATTCTATTCTCCTACTATATTTTGTGTATTTAATTCTGGTGTGTGACGGTGTAACTTGAGCTCCGTTAGGATGTCAGATGTGGTCTAAGGTGTTTGCTCATGAGATGAACTATACTTATACACACTATGAGTATTGCTGGAATTCAGATATCTTTCCCGTTCTGCCACCATGCAGCGGCCCCGTTAGGTGCGTGTTGTTGTGCCCGGTCCAGGCTTGCGTGCGTGCGTGCGTGTGTGTGTGCGCGCGCACGCGCGCGCGCGTGTGTGTGTGTGTGTGTGTGTGTGTGTGTGTGTGTGTGTGTGTGTGTGTGTGTGTGTGTGTGTGTGTGTGTGTGTGCGTGCGTGCGTGTGTGTGTGTGTGTCATTCCAGCTAGGTGGCGCAGCGGGATAGACCAAGGCTATCCCGGTTCGGGTCTCCCGGGTTTAATCTCTACTCTCGCTCTCAACGCACGCGCTGCTGTGATCCGCTTAACGGACCCATGCCCCCCCCCCCCCCCCTCTCTTCTCTCTCTCTCTCTCTCTCTCTCTCTCTCTCTCTCTCTCTCTCTCTCTCTCTCTCTCTCTCTCTCTCTCTCTCTCTCTCTCTCTCTCTCTCTCTCTCTCTCTCTTCTTCTGACTCATCTCTCCGCATCAACACAGCGAATCGGGGGAGATGTTCCGTTAATTTACTCACCCTCACACTTTTCCCTCCCCGCTCATTTGGTTTCTAATTGATTTCGAGCGGAAAGATGAACGCGAGGGGAAGTGACCGGTGGGGGATACTGCAGTGACGGATCTCTCATCCCAGACCGAGTGGTCTTCCAATGGGGACCCGAGCGGGGTCTGACTAGCGGACCATGTAGAGCGCCACACACCACGGAGATCCCCCTGCGTCATCTCACCAGAGAGATAGGTCGTTTGCGTGCTGTCCTGAAGCAGTGTCAGATAGCCGTCCGTCCGCCGCGGAGCATTCCGGGGAAAGTTTATTGTGGCGGTTCCACGGAAAGCCGCACCGAGTGTGTTTTAACTCGGGTGGATATTCGGAAGCATGTGGACCCCAACAGAGGATGAGAAGATCGGAGTTGGTGAGTTATGAAATTAGGTCTTCTCTGAATCTCTTTGAACTCGACATGAAACCCTATTTAGACCCGCGCTGTCCCTTGTTGAACAGCGTCGTCCCGGGTTAGACAGTCTCGCTTCCCGGGTGAACAGCCCCGGGAGACTTTTCCCCGGGTGAAACAACCTTAAACAGCTGGTCCTGGGAAAAATACTCTTGTCCCTGGTCAAATATTCCCTTAAGGGTTTTTAAAAAGCCTTATGGTCAAACAATCTTTTCACGGGTTAAACAGTCATCCCGGGTGGAACAGCCTGGGCCCAGGTTAAGTCGTCTTGTACTGAGTTCAACAGTCTCATGCAGGTTTAAACCGTGTGGTCCCCGGTGAACAGTCTCCTTGTGCGTCCTGACTAGTTTCCATGGTTGTACAACAGTGTTTTTAATGCTTTGTTATGAGATGCGCCTCAGGTTATCCTGAACCGCCCGGGGGGACGACAGGTGTAGAGTTATCAAACACACCTGGGAGGAGGAGAGGACTATCAGTAGCATTAGACCAGGACAGTAATCATCTGACATACTGAACATGGTAACTATTGGGCTTTCTGTAACGGCGTGTTTAAGAGAACACAAATTAAACGATTTCATGTCAGGTGTATAAGCTGGATGGGTAAACATAAACTCCTCTCTTCTCTCTCTCTCTCTGACTGCATCTACACACTGTAAATTCTAGGAATGCACAAAAAAATTAAACTACTGATACGATAATTTCCTCCCTCTCATGGCCAATAACCGATAAATTAATAATCTATCCTTTCGTGAACAACCAACTGACATCCCTTAAATCATAAACTCAACTGCCATCAATTTGGTGAATTCAATTATCATTAATTAAAGGCTGTTGGTCGGCTAGAATTTCATTATCTGAATAAAACATTATATATACCCGTCACATTATCGGTTACCTGAACCAACATATATTGAGCATCTCTAGTCGTTTCTGACTGTAGTTTATTTAAGGCTCAGATCAGTGGTCACGTTTGTTGTATCTATGGTGAAGCTGCCGGGTCACTGGTGAGAGAGGTGTGACCACCAATGAGAGAGGCACTTTGGGGGTGTGGCTTGAACTCCCTGGCAGAGGTAAACCAATTGGACGTTGGGCCGGCGGTCAGCTGACCAGACAGAGTTAGGTGTGGTTTGTTATTGTCTAGGTATTTTGTGGCATCACACAGTATTGGTATGTAGGGTTGTGACATTACAAGGTCTCGGTTTATTAGGTTGTGACATCATAACAAATTGTTTTACTTTTGTTTCACCAGAGGGGGTACAGGCCCAGAAAGAAAGTAACGTTCAAATAGTCTCTGGTATTTCTAAGGTATTCCTAGGGTTGTGCTGGTTTAAGTATGAGTGTTTGAGTGTAAATATGTTAGCATAGCATAGTGGTAAGAGATAGAGGGGCTCTGATGGGGGCTCGCTAGGCTAGCTGCTAGCGGAGAAGCGGCTATTCAGTAGACATGAATGGAGCTTTGTGGCTCCATAGAGCGAGCTGAATACAGACTCTCTCCCACCCCCCAGAGTAGCATAAAGCTACACGCACTCACACAAACACACGCACACACGCACTCGACACGCACACAGACACTCTGTCTCACACCCCAGCTGACACATGGACCTCTGCCAGATGAAACTGATGGTCTTCACGAAGCAGTGGCAGTCCCAAGATCACTTAATGATCAGACCCCCAAAACTCAGTGCTCTTCGTGCTTCATTCTCATGCATCACCATTATCTGCACCATGGTCACCATGACCATCGTCCACTCCATCATCGATACTTCCAACACCAGCACCACTATGATCACCAAAAGCATTATCCTCTCCAATAGTCACACGATCACCATCACCACCTCCACCATTATCATCACCACCTCCAGCATTATCACCATCCCATCCACCACCTCCACCATTATCACAATCACTGCCATTGTCACCACCAGCACCACCGTTAACAACACCAATGACTACTACCACGACCCCCACCACCATCAAATCCACTATCACCACCAACATCGCCAATACCATTAACACAAACCCCAATCATGACCAACCCCACCATCAACATCATCACAACACCCACAACCACCTACCCTCCCACCAACACCCCCACCACCACCCATCATTGTGGGCCCATCATTTTGTGTACACTTTGATAAACGGTAAATGGTTTGATTGTTTGTTTGAGAAGCTGCTCCATAGCTAGACTGTCTTTGTGTGACCAGGAGACAGACTAGCCCTGGTGCAGCTAGACACTGGATACATTCATCTAGGCCCAATCCCATTTCTACCCCTTACCCCTTCCCCCTTCCCCTTACCCCTTCAAAACAAGGGGGAGGGGTAAGGGGAAGAAATGGGATTGGGCCTTAGGCCCAATCCCATTTCTACCCCTTCCCCTTCCCCTTCCCCTTCCCCTTCCCCTTCCCCTTCCCCTTCCCCTTCCCCTTCCCCTTCCCCTTCCATTTCCCCTTCCCCTTCCCCCTTCAAAACAAGGGGAAGGGGTAAGGGGTAGAAATGGGATTGGGCCCTAGAGTCAAGGATACCTTGGCCGGCCCAATCTGGATTAAAGGGCCAACCAGGCTAGGCTAGGCTAGGCTTGGGTAGTTTAAGCTAGGCTCAGCTGTTGATTGACAGAATGGAATAGCACATGTGCTAATCACCACCTAACTGTACAGCTGTTAGGAAGATCATCAGTGCAACACAGAGACCACCACTGTGGTCTGATGACTCTCTATCTGTCGCTCTCTTTCTCTGGGTAAGTGATGCCGTCAGAGGAGCCTTTTTTCTCACACACACACACACACACACACACACACACACACACACACACACACACACACACACACACACACACACGTACACACAAACTCACAACCCCTCCCACACCTGCTCTGTGTCAGCTCTGTGCCCTTGGGCAAGGCAGTGAACTCCTGCACCCCCACACGTCGGCAATGACTTGGAAACCTGTATGTGAAGTCCCACAGAGATCCCTGTCCCTGCTCGGGGACCATACGCTCCCCTTTGGCCAGGCCTGGACCTACATGTGCGCAAAGACGTGCTGCAATCCCAGAGGTTAGCCGGACTTCACCCATTTCTAAGGTGGTTCGCGTTAAGTAATCGCTGATTGGTCTGCCGTGGAACAGGTGTTTTCATTTGTATCAAAAGTTTGTTTTCTGTTGTTTGCGATAAACCAAATGCTTTTCAGCAGTGCACTTTAATGATTTCGCAACATCTTTTTCACAATGCTTGATTTTCAATGAGGCACTTCTCTCTGACAATTCCCTTGCATCGGTTCATGTTCATGCAGTTGGGAATGCTATACTTACCCTTTGGAAAGTAAAAATATTCATATCCAACATCCTGTCCAAGTTTAGGGAAATTGCTCTCTTTGCTGCCATCACAGCAGTTACCAGGGACCAATTACTTTGTTTTACTTTGATTTTTTGGGGTTGAATATTTTTAATAATAATTTTATTGAATAGAGATTCTGTTTAAGGATTTAAACTAGAAACAGCTTTTTAATAATAATGATGTAGAAGTTTAAATGCAGGCAGCACATCAAACATACACATCAAGTCCCGGCCAAAGTTGCTATACGTACAATTGTGAATTCAGCTTGAGTAGATCAGCTCAATAGTGTGTTGTTCTTCTGGCCTAGAAGTCTATAGCAGTGGTTCTAAACCACCGGGCCGCGGACCGTACCAGGCTGTGGACCATTGGCCACAGCCCGCAGAGATTTAGAAATTCGGCAAAACTGTTACTACTATTTAAACAGAAAGGAATCAGAACCGCTGCAACCAAAATGTTTACACAGAGTGCTGCAGACTCCTTTAACCTTAAATGCACGTCTTGAATCTCATTCTATACATGGCCAAACGTCGGTCGCATCACCCGCGACCATACGGACCTGGGCCCGACCGCCCTGTAGGAGAGAGAGCACAGCACGCCATAAGAACACATCTCCAGCGTCTTCATTATAGCACCCTCCTACAGCTGCGTCGGCTCCCCCTGCTTGAGCGTCCATGCCCCCCTCCTGTAGCCGATGCCAGGCCACACCCCCTTCACACCACACACATAATTACATTTAACAACACAGTGAGGGACCGGGTGTCATAACTATAGAGGCCAAATGAAAGAGGTTTGCAAGGGGTTCGACCCTTAGTTACCCAAAACGCACATGTCTGAGTTTCTCGTTATATCAAATGGCTGTTGCAATGGCGATTATGGTTGCTAATTATGATGCACGACCCGACTCCCAGCATCCACATTTGGTTGTGACCTTATATGGATCAAAGATCAGGGAATGTTATTTGCGCTTTTAGCTGTGGTGGGTAGAAACATTAAACATTCCATGCTAGAATACCCAAGTAACCAGTGCTTATTCTTATCACAATCTTTCTTATCGTAATATTTAATCATAACATAATACAACTTAAACATAACATCCAATCATAACATAAAATCACTTATCTTAACATATGTAAGCAACACAGTGTGATGCTAAACAATATATATGAAGTAAATTATGATTTTCTCTATTCTCTATTTGTTGGTTTGGCATTTTGACTTGAGTGTGTGTGCGTGTGTGTTTGTGTGTGTGTGTGTGTGTGTGTGTGTGTGTGTGTGTGTGTGCGTGTTTGTTTGTCCTTAAATATCCTCTCACTTTCATCTGTCTTGCTGACTCAACCATGACATGAATTGGTTTGATCTGACGGAACCCCCGGGTATTCTGTGAGATGGAGTTCTACTTGGTTTCAGTGGTTAGCTTCTAGGTGGTTTAATTGAGACTTCTTGATCTTTTTAATGTCAGGGGATGCAGTTATTAACAAACAATGAAACTGATAAGAAACAGTTTTGCTGCCACCTAGGTCTCCTCTTTAATTGCTATTTGTGTGTGTGTTTGTGTGTGTGTGTGTGTGTGTGTGTGTGTGTGTGTGTGTGTGTGTGTGTGTGTGTGTGTGTGTGTGTGTGTGTGTGTGTGTGTGTGTGTGTGTGTATGTGTCGGTGTGTGTGTCTTTATATGTTTGTGTGTCTGTGTCTGTGTTGTGTGTGTGTTTCTAATTCTTAGTGGTTATGTTTGTTTGCTCCCCTGAAAGCCTTGAGTGTGTGTGTGTGTGTGTGTGTTTATTTGAATGTGTTTATGTTTATGTGTGTGTTAGTATGTGTGTGAATCAATGTGAAGTATGATATTTGGGTTTATATTTAAGTGTGTGTGTGTGTGTGTCTATGGATGTGAGGTAATGTGTTTGTTTATGTGTATGTGTGCATATGGATGTGTGTGACTGTGTGTGTGTTTTTCATTTGTGAATGTGAGGTATGTGCTTGTGTGTGTGTGCGTGTGTGTGTGTGTGTGTGTGTGTGTGTGTGTGTGTGTGTGTGTGTGTGTGTGCGTGCGTGCGTGTGTCCGCGGCCTCTAAAGCGCAGCATCATTCTAACAGAGAGTTCCGTTGTTGTTATGGTTACGCTGGGAGCCAGTGGACACCCTTAGAGTTACACCGTCACCATAACAACGGCGTCCCAGAGAGAGAGAGGCCTCCGTAGCACATGTCGGACGTCCAAAACAACACGCCTGCATTCCACCCTGTTACCCAATCAGATCTCTCCACCCAGCTATACGAACCAATATGGTTTGTCTGTTTTAGTTTTAACAAACTCAATAACAACCCCAGTCATTTTATGTCGTTCTCCAAGTGACATCACCTCACACCAAGTATGTACATTAGACAGCAGTGACATCGGAAACGGATAATCGGGTAACCTCCCACATTTTATTTCCAGGGTTTATTTGAGTTGTTTGGCTGCTCTTCAAAATGTAGGTTGGAAAATAAGCAGAGAATAGGAAATACAGAGAGAGAGGTAATGAATACCACACATCTTTCTCTCTCCCCCCCCCTCTCTCCGATTCCCGGTAAAGTGACCCAGCGGTCGATCAATAAGTCCCTCTATTGATCAGGGCTTTTTAAAGCTCTGGCCAGGACGCTGCAGTATGTTGCAGGATGTTGTCACCTGGTATTCCCCGAGCTGTAAGTTAGCTTCATGCTCTTATTGACTGTTATTTTTATCCTAAGTTAGCATCATGCTACGGTTGGCAGATAGCAAAATGCTGTGGTTAGCAGAGGTGCTGATATCTGGTGTCAGCAGAGGACAGACTATGATATCACCGGCTCTCTTGCAAACGACGTCTAGAAAACCTCCCTGTACAACCATTACATACTGGTGGGGTATGGGTTTATGGCCCAGTAAACCAGTACATACTAGTTGGGTATTGGTTTAAGACCTAGTAAACCATTTCATACTGGTGGGGCAGGGTTTAAGAACCCGTGAATCAGTCCATTCCATTGGGGTATGGGTTCAAGACCCAATGAACCTTTAAGTGAAGGGCCAAGGCGGACATGTTTAGTCCTACTCTGTGGTAGAGGACTGTCCACGTAACTGAGGAGCTAAGCTCGAGACATCACTGTCTCTTTCCCTCTCTTTCTCTCTCTCTCTCTCTCTCTCTCTCTCTCTCTCTCTCTCTCTCTCTCTCTCTATGGCTCTATGGCTCTCTCTCTCTTGCACCTGTTCTTTTCCGCTCTTTCTTTACTCCTCTGCCTCTCTTTTTCTTTTCTATTCATCTTCTTGCCTTGCTTGTCTGTTTTAATTTGTTTTTCCTCTCTCCTCACTGTTTCTACCATAGCCTTTTCCATCATCATCTCTCCCTTCCATTCGCTCCTTCCTGTCTTCTCTCTCTCTCTCCTGTTTCTCTCCTCTCATCTTTCTCTCCCTCTGCATTCCTCTGTCCATCCCTCGCTAGTTAGGTTTGAATTAATATTTGATGTAGAGATGCTAAATATAGAAGTAACAGGACTCAGCTGGCTCTTCTACAGCCTGCAGCTCTACAGTGTGCTGCCACTGAACACACTCCTGAGTTTCTATTCTGTCCCCTCAGTGGTCATACAAAACTACACTTGACACAGACACACACACACACACGCACGCACGCACGCACGCACGCACGCACGCACGCACGCACGCACGCACGCACGCACGCACACACACACACACACACACACACACACACACACACACACACACACACACACACACACACACACACACACACACACACACACACACACACACACACACACACACACACACACACACACACACACACCTGCTGATCGAACTGCCCATCATATGTTCAAGTCCCTGTCTGCTTCATGTGTGTGTGTGTGTGTGTGTGTGTGTTGGTGTGTTTGTGTGAATGATTACTGCCTCTTGTATGGTCAACATTAATCTTCACTCTCTTTCTCTCTCTCTCTTTCTGTGTTTAAGTCTATTTCCCTCTCCCTCTAATTCCAGCTGATGGACTGACAGACGCTTCCATTGACCTGATTATTCCCTGCTTCTGAGTGCCAGTGTGTGTGTGTGTGTGTGTGTCTTTTTGTGTGTGAGTGCTTTTTGTGGTATTGCGCTAATGCTAGTGTTAATGGCGGCATTGCTAATGTTTTAACGATACAACTCATGACCCTCTCCTACCTTGTAGGATCCATTAGGACCAGATACCACTTGTGGGGAGGAAGTGATGGGGTCTAAGGGCTTTGGAATGTGTG
>NC_079424.1:8537810-8542810 GCF_026213295.1 Gadus chalcogrammus
TCTCTCTCTCTCTCTCTCTCTCTCTCTCTCTCTCTCTCTCTCTCTCTCTCTCTCTCTCTCTCTCTCTCTCTCTCAGCATTCATTAGTTGAGGTCCGGTTGCCACTGGCGATAATATTGTTGACCCAATGTTCTTATCAGAGATGAGCGGGTTAACATGAGGCACAGGGAGGGGGAGGAGGAGGAGGAGGAGGAGGAGGAGGAGAATATGTTATATAGAACTGTCTGCCTGTGTGTTTCTTCTATAGTAGAATTGCCTACGTGTGTTGGTTCTATAGTAGAACTGTCTACCTTTGTAGGTTCTATAGTAGAACTGTCCAGCTGTGTTGGTTCTATAGTAGAACGGTCTACCTGTGTTGGTTCTATAGTAGAACAGTCTACCTGTGTAGGTTCTATAGTAGAACTGTCTACCTCTGTTTGTCCTATAGTAGAACTGTCCACCTGTGTATTTCTCCTAAAGTAGAGTCGACTAATTGTGTTGGTCCTGTAGTAGAAGTGCCTACCTGGGTTGGTTATATAGTATAACTATTTACCTGTGTTGCTTCTGTAGTCAAACGGTCTACCTTTGTTGCTTCTATAGTAGAACTGTCTACCTGTCTGTTTATTCAATAGTAGAACTGCCTACCTGTGTTTGTTCTATAGTAGAACTGTCGACCTGTCTTGTTAATAAGGTAGAACAGTCTCCATGTGTATTTGTTAGTACAAATACAAATGTCTACTTGTATTGTTACCACAGTAGAACTGTCCTCTTGGGTCGATTCCATAGAACTCTCTACCAGTGTGATGGTTATATATTGCTGTGTTCTTTCTGTAGGCGTAATTAAAAAAAAACGTACATTGCATATAACTTCAATATGACATTTTTAATAAATAAGTGAACGTAGCTAGTTTGTACATAACAAGAACTTGGCAGCCATCACAGCATGGGCAGCAGCGCTATATTCATGAGGAAAATGAACAAAATAATCAGTTAAAAATATCATTTTTTAATGGGTCAATATTTATTGATTACAAGGCCATGCAAAAGGATAATGTTCTTATCCAGCGTCAGAATAAGAACATGCTGGCACAATCTAAGAACAAGCACAGAGGGTAATGCATTGCATGTAAAGAACTCTCTCTCTCTCTCTCTCTCTCTCTCTCTCTCTCTCTCTCTCTCTCTCTCTCTCTCTCTCTCTCTCTCTCTCTCTCTCTCTCTGTAGCATTAATAATTTAAAAGAATATGTATTCATGGTAAGTAAGAACAACCTATGCAAAGTAAATAAATCTTTCAGTCCCTTAATTATCACTGTATTCCTTTTTCTACCAATCTCTCTGAGTCTCAATCTCTATCTCTCTATATCCCCGTCCCTACCTCCACTGCTCTGTCTTTCCTCAAAATATCTGACCTTTTCTAGTTGCATGGAAACATACAAAAGGAAAACCCAACGCCACAATATTCACTGTTTAAAATATGATGTGTCTGTGTGCACATGTGTGTGTGTGTGTGTGTGTGTGTGTGTGTGTGTGTGTGTGTGTGTGTGTGTGTGTGTGTGTGTGTGTGTGTGTGTGTGTGTGTGTGTGTGTGTGTGTTTGTGTGTGTGCATGTGTGTGAGTGAGAGACAATCCTAAATGATGTGTGGAGTGTGTGAACTCAGAACATAAGTTCAGGGTCAGGTCCAAAATGTGGTGGTGCTGGCAGAGAGAGGTGTGACCAGACAGACCAGACTGTCAGATACCAGCCCCAATGGGCTGACAGCATGCTAGCAACACAGTTGTGGAAACTCCTTTTGATGACAATTCTGACTCGTGCATAATATAAACACACAGATCATCAAACACAATGTGCATTTCTGCAGTCTTGACTTCCATCGCTCCATCATTTCCCTACTCTGTTTTGTGTGCACTGTATGTATACTTGGCTCTCTGTACTGTGGAGTCTGTATTATGTACTATGAATTCTCTATCTACTCTCTGTACTCACCCGCACACCTATCATTTACTGCAACTCTTGAACCTCTACAGCTTTGGTCTTAATGTCTACTCCTCCTCCTCCTCCTCCTCCTCCTCCTCCTCCTCCTCCTCCTCCTCCTCCTCCTCCTCCTCCTCCTCCTTCTCCTCTTCCTCAGTGATCTGTGGCTTCCGCGGGTCGGGGTGTCACGGTTTGGCCCTTGAGGTGGGGGAGAGTGTCCACATCCTGGAGAAGAGTGAAGGTACCTCCACCTGGCAGAGACACTCAGAGCTAACGCAAAGGTGTTGAGCTCCACTTAGACTGTTAGAAGAGGTACCACTGATACCCTTTCATGGACCTGGAGTATTATCAAGATACTCCTGGTGTTGTTAGGGTTAGGATTTCTACTAGGGTGACTACAGTGGGGTAACTATGGTAACTACAGTAACTATGGTTACTACATTAACTGCAGTAAAAACGATCACTACGGTATTGGTTACTTCAGTAAGAATGGTAACTTTGGCAACCAAAGCCGAGTGGCTAATGTTCACTAATGTCGCATAAAACACCAGCATCTATTTATGTTGTGTTTGTGTGTGTCTATTTGTGTGTGTTTAAGTGTGTTCATCTCATGTGTTCCTTCTTCAGGGTGGTACAGAGGATTCTCCATCAGGAGGCCAAACGTCAAGGTAAAGATCTGCTGCTACATTCATCATCCTAGAGGCTCTTTCTCTCTCTCTCCCTTTCTCGTTCTCTCTCTGTATCCTGACCTCTGTCCATCTCTATGCCTCTCACCCTCTCGCTCTCTCTGACCCCACACACACACACACACACACACACACACACACACACACACACACACACACACACACACACACACACACACACACACACACACACACACACACACACACACACACACACACACACACACAATTATGTTAACTGTTATCAGAGGGATAAAATAATAATCACTTATCAGACCAAATGAGTGCTGTTATTAAAAAAGATAACCGGGCGACAACCCGGATTGGAGGTGAAAGAAGGTGGGCCCTTATCACAGCCAATCACGGGACATTGTTGAGAGACAAAGTGAGCGAGAGAGAGAGAGAGAGAATAGACAATAGAGAAGTGACAGGGTCTTGATGTAATGACTATTATTTAATGATCAGAGTGAGCCTCTGTCTGGCTGTACTGTACTGTGGTAGTGTTACTACACACAGCACACACAGAGAGAGGACAATACGGCTATAGACAGGAGGAGGAAGAGGAGGAGGAGGAGGGAAGAAGAGGAGGGAGGAGTGGAGAGAAAGCTATAGGATAGGGAAGAGGAGCAGGAGGGAGAAGGGGACGGGAGGAGACAAGAAGAGAAGAGAGAATCAGCAGTAAGAAGAGAGGAGGGAGAAGGATTTAGGGTAGGAAATGGGGATGGGAGGAGTGGAGAGAGCAAGGGTTGGAAGAGAGAGGAGGAGAGAGGAGACAGAAGAAGACGAAGGGAGAGGATAGCAAAAGCCGAGCAAGGAGGAGAGAATGATATAGGACAGGAAAGGGGAAGGAAGTGGGAGGAAGAAGGGAGGCGGAGAGAAGGATACATAAGAGGAATGCGAAGGGGAAAGGAGAGGAAGAAGGAACAAAGAGAGAGGACCTTTATATACCTGTGAAACATTGGATAATATGTCTATAACAGTCTATCATACCTGACTTAACTCTATGCATTATCCAGGATTAGAGTTAGGGTTCATGCAGGGTGCGGAATGAACACATCCTAACTGGGTCCTTTAACACTATGAGGAAGTGTTAGACAAAGAAAGGTTTGCTGCTGTCATGTTCAGAGCCAAAAAAGACTCTGCAGTAGCTTGCCTCTACATTAATGCTTAACATTAATGTATTCATATATTCATGTATGCATGTTTGTGGTGAGGCCATGGCTGGGTTATGATGTCCAGAAGGTCTGGGTCAGTGGTCTGACCAACCTTTGGCCTTTTAAATACACATGCAGTGGCTGAGCAAAGAGGGCTAACATCCCCTTTATATACAATTATTACTGCAGGATGGGGTTAGTGGCCAGTGGGAACCAGAGATAATGTCAAGGCTGTTAATTTAGCCAACACAAAAAAAGCACAAAACATCAAGCCATTATACAATATTAACTTAACAATAACAATGTCATTATATCATTTGTTTGATGATTGTAAATGTGTGTGTTTCGAGAATAGAATCGAATGTACAGCCGTAGCCCTCACGTTCTCACCAGTGGCACCGTAGTTTGAAAAACCCTGGTCTAGGAGTGTCAGTAGAACGAATTTGAGATCGTTTGAGATCTGCTAACACAACGCCAACGACCGAAGAGCTGGAGATGTGTCATGTGTGGTTCTTGTCTGTGACTCAAAGGGCCTCAGAGTTAAACATTTAAAACGGGCCTCCTAAAAATAGCGTCTCATTATTATGTCCATTACTGATGATGTCACTCAGCATGTCCAGCATCAATGTTCCTTCACTGGGCCTTCCTCGGGCCTGAGTGGGAAGACTCTTCAAAATCATCGTTTGACAACAACACAAACAGAGATCTACATTGAAAGACCATGGTTTAGAACGTAATAATCGTTTTTTTCTTTGTGTAGCATCTTTGAAAAAGAACTGCGTTAACACAACTGCAAATCCACAATTCAGGGAAACATTAGAGAGAGAAAGAGACTTTATCAGATGAACTGCTGATGGTCATTCACTCAATCAGAATCGACTACAGTTCCTTGATGGGCGAGGCTGGGTAACGTTCTACTGTGCACTTCGATCTGCCCAACCTGCAGCATATGTTGGCCATACAGCGAATTCAGTGGGAATCAAGCAGAACGTCAGTCGATCACGCCTAAAAATACTACAGTCAACCCAATACAGATTCAGAGAAGAAAGAATTCCTTCTCACAACACAAACTTGTTTTTTTGTGCGTTGCACACATTTACTTTAAAAAAATATACGCAGTAATTTATAACAATAATCGAATGAAGACGAAATATCCAGTCAAGAAAGTGGCCAAAATGACTGTTTCCCCTTTGTGGACAATAAAATACACC
>NC_079424.1:8567870-8572870 GCF_026213295.1 Gadus chalcogrammus
TACTACTACTACTACTACTGTTAATTTGTGAAATTTGATTAGTCCTGACTATTAGTCCTATTAGACCTGACTCATTCTTATCCATTTCCATGTGTTGTTATGAGTGTTGACCTTTATTTCATGGTCCTGATTGGTTGGATGTTCTCTTCTGATTGACTGATTTCTGGGTTCCTGTCTTACTATTGGTAGGGGGAGTATGTGTCCTGCCTCCTGTCCCTACTTCGGCAGATGAGTGAAACCCACTTCCAGCACCTGCTGGACAGCTTCCAGAGTAAGGAGGAACTCAAGGTACGTTGTCACCTAGTTAACTAGGACCTGTAGATTGATGAATGAACGGTTTTATGAGGCATTCGTCCATCATGCCAAGAGGAATCCAATGAACTTAGTTTTAGTCTCCTCTCATGTCTCCTCTTCTCCTCTCCTCTCCTCCACTCCTGTTTCCTCTCTCAGGAGTTTGTGTTGAAGATTCTCTGCGTGTTCAGGAATTTGATGAAGCTCAGCATCTTCCCCCGTGATTGGAACGTGATGAGACTGCTAACTAGCAAGTAAGACACACACACACACACACACACACACACACACACACACACACACACACACACACACACACACACACACACACACACACACACACACACACACACACACACACACACACATACTGACACATATTGCATAGATGTGTAAACTTTTGATCAAACTGTTTGTGTGTGTGTGTGTGTGCGTGCGTGTGTGTGTGTTTGTGTGTATGTGTGTGTGTTTGTAGTATCATAGTTTCAACGGCTAGGTTTCTTTCTCCTGCCATTCACAAGAACTTCAACGAAGCCGACTTTGACTTTAAGGTGAGATTCTTTCTTCTTTCTTCTACACACACACACACACACACACACACACACACACACACACACACACACACACACACACACACACACACACACACACACACACACACACACACACACACACACACACACACACACACACACACACACACACATCTTCCAAAGTACACAGTAGTATCGCTGCACCGTGAATTGCTAAGTTTGTGTACACACGCATCTGTGTGTGTGAAGTCATGCCGGTGTGTGTGTATACTGTCAAGTAAGGTCGATTTCTTGGAGTCCAGGAGACAGTGCAGAGGTGGAGAGGTCTGTGGGTGAATAAGGGCTGGGGAGGCATGGGCTGTTGGAGAATTGCCAAGGCCTAGGGAGATGTGGGGATATTACCAGTAGGGGCTGAAGGATGTTAAAGAGGCATGGAGATATTTAGGTTAGTTTTACTTATGTATCAGTTTTACGTATCATTTTTATTCCAAATCATAGAATCATATATCATGTTTTGGCATCATCATAAATCTATCCTTTTCTTTTATATCTATCATTCATTGTAAGATTTATAGAATCATATATCATGTTTTAGTATCATCATATATCTATCTTTTTATATCTATCTTTTTCTTTTATATCTATTATTCACTATAAGATTTATCATGTTGTTTTGACATAATCGGTTATGGAAGACAGCACTTAGAAAGATTAAAGCACTTGTTGGTGAAATTATGTTGTCCTACACTTATGACATGTTGTATTGTTGTATTGTTTATCTTACACATATGATATGTTGTATTGGTGTATTGTTTATCATTATATGGTGTATTTTACTTATTAGTATAATTTGTGGAACAAGTAAGAACAAATCTGAAGGCAGAGTACGCGCCTGGGAGTACGTGCCTGAGATTGTCCCTCCCATGGTGAGTTGGGAAAGTACCAAGGTCACAGTGACCTGATTGATATAAGAGAAAGGGGAGGCAACAGAGGTAAAACTTCTAGATAAAAAGGGCTGGAAAATGCAGAGACAACGAGAGATCAACCCGACGGGGACTCCATGCAGGACAGCCCTGGGCCCTTTGCGATCTCCGGACTTTCGGACTTAGAAAAATCTAGACATCCTCTCTCGAACACTCTACACATACCTAAAGGCTTACCCTCCCGTCGCAAGGGGAGATCTCTCCCATGGCCCAACGGGGCTTTGAAGGCTACTGGCTGTGGGACCATTTGATGAGACCTTCCTGGCTGTGGGACCATTTGATGAGACCTTCCTGGCTGTGGGACCATTTGATGAGACCTTCCTGGCTGTGGGACCATTTGATGAGACCGACCCTCCGTGCCTGAGGAGAGATAGAGAACCCCTCTCTCTCCCTCTGCCGACACAGGACCAACCCATACCAGCGCTGCTCTCCCTCTGACGACGCGGGAGCAACCCGTATCAGTGCGGGGGCCGCTCGTTCCTCCAAGGGAGCAACGGACATGAGGAGAGATTAAGTCTCCATCTCTCCTTTCTTCACACAGCTGAGGGAAGTGTTGGACGTAGTGTAGAGAGGTGAAAAATCTAAATTATTGTAGATTAAATCAGATTTATAGACAAACCCACCAGGATGTGTTCCAGGTGTATTTGATATCACTTATTTAGAAGTGTCACTGACGGCATTTTATTAGTCACTACATTATATGTATTATCATACTTTTTTGATGGCCTTCACCGCTTGCTGCAATGTCCCAGATATTAATTCTGCGAATAAAACTATATTCAAACCATTCCTTTTCAATCATTCCAAGGATCAGCTACAGAGGAGGGTAGGTTAGAGCTTCAGTGAACGAACCAACTGTTCTAGTATAGGCATCGTGGATCTAAGAGGTTACCTAGTACAAATAAATCAAACGTATCCCGGGAGTTAGTAATCTCCCAACTCTTAAAACAATCTCAGCAAATTCACCAAGTGCACGGATCCCAGAGGAGAGCCATCATAACAGACGCGATCGGCACGCCACATCTTAGATTCTCCCCTACTCAGTGCATTGAGACAGGCCCAGAAGAAAAGACGACTCGATCATGGAGAACGACGACGAAGGAGGAAGAGGTGACCCCTCCTCAAACCACGGAGAAATCCCGAGAGACCAGAACGGCCAACCCCATGTGGCGGATGAGACAAGCCCCGAGGCTACAGCGTCTGGATCGAATGGGGTCATGGCCCAGGGAGAGCCCAAAGGGGGCAACGGAGGGCCAGGAGCTGCATGCGAAGGAGAAAGAGAGGTCCTACCTCTGGTAGCAGGGGCCGACTGTCACCTGCTGTTCTATGATGAAGGACCTAAGAGTTGGGCCGGAAAAATACAGGAGATAATAACAGACCTACACAACGGGATAAATGAAACACTGGTGTGGTCCCAAATTAAAGAGGGAATCGAGAAGTTTGAATATTATATATGCTCTGTCCCATTGAAGGAGGGTTTTAAGTATAAATATGTAGTTATTGCAGGTGTTAAAATGTCCGGTCTAGGGAAAGAGGCTGGCAGGGAAGCGTGGTTAAAAGATTGGCATAAATGGCTAAGGGCACATGGGAAGGTCTGTGGTAAAATCCGTGGATTGATCAGTCCCAATAAGACTTTGGACCCGTGGATATGCTTCCTGGCTGGGAAGCTTGGACTGGACCATATGTATGCGGCTGATCCACCTAGACCCACGAAAATGAGCAAAAAATATGAGGAGGCAATGAGGGACCTAGGAGATTACCTTGCAGAACAGGAAGAAGCGTTTAGTCAACATTCACGAGTACACTCACAGAGGGAGCGAAGACACCGGACGGGGTCCCCCCCCGTCAGAAGCGTCTGGTCAGGATGGCTGGGGGGGGGGGGGTTCTGAGAAAGGTGGCCACAAGTATGCAGTTGGCAGTGAAGGAACAGAAATCCTTATCATACTCAGAAAACACCTCGGAAGAGTATGAGGAGAAGGGCATCCCCCTAGGAGGGATAGGAGCAGAGGGTAAAGGCTCGGGAATCCTCAGCTGACTCAGACCGCTCATACGTAGGGAAACAGAGCATACAGTATTATGGGAATCGGAACGGAATCACTCCAGGAACATGCGGAGCTCTTGAGACAGGGAGCAGTGGAAGAACTGGAGGCTCAGAAGAAGAATATATCTCTTAAAATAGCTGAGCTGCATGGCCAGAATGTAGGGAAGCGGAAGAAGAAATCCTGGAGAAAGGAGGACAATCAGACGTCTGAATCCATCAAACAAGAACCTATGCCACCCACAAAGGCGGCACGGAAACAAAGAAATCAAACGTATCCCGGGAGTTAGTAGTTTCCAAACTCTTAAAACAATCTCAGCAAATTCACCAAGTGCACGGATCCCAGAGGAGAGCCATCATAACAGACGCGACCGGCACGCCACATCCCTGGCTATGGGTTATGCCCAGGGGTAGGGCACCGGTGTGAGTGGGGTAGGCGTCTGATGCAAGGTAGTTAGGGGCTGAGCGAGTCTCCTCACCAGCCTGTTACAACCGTTACTGGATACAGGTTTCGGATCTGACATTACCCATGTACCTGTGTGTGTTTGTGTGAGTTGGTGTGTGTATGCGAGCGCTGTATGTGTGGGTTTGCATGCCTGTGTGTGGGTGATCATGTGTGTGTGTGTGTGTGTGTGTGTGTGTGTGTGTGTGTGTGTGTGTTTGTGTGTGTGTGCGCTAACGTGCCTGTTTTTGTGTGTGTGTAGGTGTGGAGCTCCTACTTCGGTCTAGCTGTGTTGTACATCAACCAGCCAAGCTTACAGCTGGAGAGCCTGAGCCCTGCCAAGCGGAAGAAGGTGTTGGACAAGTAAGAACACACGCTGCAAACACCAGGGGCTAATGCTACATGACACCAGCTAGCCCTCCCTGCCAATGCCAGCTGCTTGTGGTCAAAATAAACAACTTGTTTTATTGGATCGCACTTGAGATAATCTCGGATATCAATGGATATTTTCTAACAATTGGTCTGGGGACTACGGGCAACCTTTCTGGGGTTTTGATGTCTCCTCTTCCGTGCACCGGTCATTGTTAGCTGTCTTGATTACTTATTTTAGATGCTGGAGTTGGAGTTTATATTTTTATTTAAAGCCTAGTCTAAAGTTTCTCGACAGGATATAAAAACATTGATGTGATATTCTCCCTCTTCCCTTGCTCCTC
>NC_079424.1:8577870-8605370 GCF_026213295.1 Gadus chalcogrammus
ACTGTGTATGTCTGTGTCCGTGTGTGTGCGTGTGTGTGTCTAGTGCTGGGAGTATGGGATTCCCCTGTGCAGAGAGCTGGCCTTCCAGTACGAGTCCTTATACGACTACCAGAGTCTCAGCTGGATCCGGGTCTGTAGTCCCTCCCCGCCGTCGTAATTATGAACACAACACGACGCAGTTGTTAATACACTCTGAAATATGTATGGATACACCATCAAATATGGATTTATTCTCCACAAAATACTCCCGCATGACCGGAGCTTAAAGACTACTCACGGCAGAGTTGTATAACTATGACTTAACTGTGTGTGTGTGTATGTGTGTGTGTGTGTGTGTGTACGTGTGTGTGTGTCTGTGAGTGTATGTGTGTGTGTCTGTGAATGTTTGTGTGTGTGTGCATGCGTGCCGGCCTGTGTGTGTGTGTGTGTGTGTGTGTGTGTGTGTGTGTGTGTGTGTGTGTGTGTGTGTGTGCGTGTGCGTGTGCGTATGTAGAAGATGGAGGCCGCCTACTATGACAACATCATGGAGCAGCAGCGTCTGGAGCCGGAGTTCTTCAGGATAGGGTTCTATGGCCGCAAGTTCCCCTTCTTCCTTAGAGTGAGTTAGCACCAAACTAGCTGGTTAGCACAGAGCTAACTAGTCAGTACATAATTCACCAGCATCCTTGTATAGTACACAGTTACAGACTCCTTAAGCAAGATGATTAGCACGTGAGCATTATGACACAGTGAACATCACCTGGGTGGAGTTTATTTGAGGATGTCAATCAAAATGTGATAATACCTTATAATGTACGTGCGAAAAATATGACCGCTTTTATCTCCGTTGTCTGATCCCCACCAGAACAAAGAGTTTGTCTGTCGCGGCCATGACTACGAGAGGCTAGAGGCCTTCCAGCAAAGGATGCTGGGAGAGTTCCCACAAGCAATCGCAATGCAGCACCCCAACCAACCAGACGAGGCCATTCTGCAATGTGATGCCCAGTGTATCCTGTTCAAGCAATATGTGCTAATGATGTGTGACTGTATGCGTGTCTTTGTTTTCGTCTTTAGTTTCAGACAGAAAAAGGATGATGCATAATAAACGGTGTATTTCTGAATCAGGTCCACGGTGATGCGATCGTCTGCGACCCAGTGTGATCGTGTAATGATGTCGTATGCATGAGGTCATCTAAAGGCTTGGTTCCCTGACTCGTTCCCTAAAGATCTCCAGATCTACGCGGTCACGCCGGTGCCGGACAACCTCAGTGTGCTGCAGATGGAAAGAGTACCCGACCGCATCAAGAGCTTCTACCGGGTGAACAACGTGCGGCGGTTCCGCTACGACCGGCCATTCCACAAGGGGCCCAAGGACAAGGACAATGAGTTCAAGGTCAGGAGCCGGCCCTTATACTGAACAATAATAACCTACCATTGCAACAGTGTACAAACACTGCTGTTAAATGAGCAGTGCTGAATATACTATCAGTCTTCAGATACGTTTTAAAAGAACGGCTCAACAACAATGAATTAGTGGCTCCCTACTGTGCGTATGTTTAATATATGTGCCATACTTTATCTTTTTTATATCATCCAATACCATGAGTGCAACCTCTGCCCCTAATCCTGGCAGCCCTGATGCCATGCTCTGCCAGCCGCGATAGGGAGCACCTTTACAGGTGAAGTTATCTGAGCTGTGTGATTTATGACTCGTTTCATGATGTTGGTTTGTTGCAGAGCCTCTGGATAGAGAGGACTACGCTCATCCTCACCCACCCCCTGCCTGGCATCTCCCGCTGGTTTGAGGTTGAAAAGAGAGAGCTGGTGAGAACAATCTTCTTCTTCTTCTAATTCAGTAACCTCCTGGAGTGTCAACATGTTTATTTTTTACATCATGCAAATCCGGTAGTTCTCTGGAGTGCCTTCTAGTGGAATCCTCTGTTCGTCAAGTATGTGAAGAACTCTTGTGCCCTCTAGCTGTGGAATGTGACATGAAATATACTGTTCTTACCAATACCAATATCCCTCTCTCTCTCTCTCTCTCTCTCTCTCTCTCTCTCTCTCCCTCTCTCTCTCTCTCTCTCTCTCTCTCTCTCTCTCTCTCTCTCTCTCTCTCTCTCTCTCTCTCTCTCTCTCTCTCCCCCCTTCCCTCTCTCGCTCTCCCAGGTGGAAGTGAGTCCCTTGCAGAACGCCCTGGAGGTGGTGGAGAGTAAGAACCAGGAGCTGAGGTCTCTGATTGGTCAGTACCAGCTCCAGCAGCTCCAGAGCAACATCAACCTACTCAGCATGACCCTCAACGGGGTCATCGACGCGGCGGTCAACGGCGGCATCGCCAGATACCAGGAGGTCAGCGCCTGATTGGCCCATCAAAACCTCCACCACAGCCTCACATCACTACTGTCTTGATGAGTCATGAGTCGTTTCATTGGATTTTAATTGGTCTATTGGTCCTTCAGGCCTTCTTTGATAAGGACTACATCAGCAGCCATCCTGAGGACACCGACAGGATCACCCAACTCAAAGACCTGATGCAGGACCAGGTAGGACCGAGAGGATGGGATAAGTAGAACCAGGTAGAACCAGGTAGGACCTCGATGATAAGACCTGCTGGGACCAGGTAGGACCAAGTAGGACCTAGGCATGAGACCTGCTCCTAAGGACTAGTTGATAGGACAGTGACGATGAGTATAATGATATGATTCTTCTACTTTAGCCCTTAACTTATCCCACACACCAAGGCGGATTGGCATAACATTAATATGTATTTGATTTTTCTGTTTGTCATAGGTTCACATCCTGGGCCTCGGTCTTGCGGTGCACGAGAAATTGGTGCACCCAGAAATGCGTCCCCTGCATAAGAAACTGATAGATCAGTTCCAGATGATGAGGAACAGTCTGTGTCTCGTGAGTTCCTGATGAACACCACCTCACTCTGCTTGACTGTGTGTGTTGGTCCTGGGGTAACCTGTGTGTGTGTGTGTGTGTGTGTGTGTGGTCTTACAGGGGCTTCCGGGCTCGGAGCGGGTCGGCTCTGGGGTCAACGCTCGAGGCTTCCTGGCTACCCACAGCCCCATGAGCCCGGAGGGGTTCAAACTCATTCACCGACACAGGTGACACACGCACACGCACGCACGCACTCACTCTCTCACTCACTCACTCGCTCACTCACTCACTCTCCTTTATACATCTCTGTTGTCTCCTCTCTCTCTCCTCTATACATCTGTGTGGACTCCTCTCTCTCCTCTATACATGTGGACTCCTCTCTCTCCTCTATACATCTGTGTGGACTCCTCTCTCTCTCCTCTATACATCTGTGTGGACTCCTCTCTCTCCTCTATACATCTGTGTGGACTCCTCTCTCTCTCCTCTATACATCTGTGTGGACTCCTCTCTCTCCTCTATACATCTGTGTGGACTCCTCTCTCTCTCCTCTATACATCTGTGTGGACTCCTCTCTCTCTCCTCTATACATCTGTGTGGACTCCTCTCTCTCTCCTCTATACATCTGTGTGGACTCCTCTCTCTCTCCTCTATACATCTGTGTGGACTCCTCTCTCTCTCCTCTATACATCTGTGTGGACTCTGGTGTCTCTGTCTGTGGTAACTCCTCTCTCTCTCTCGTCTGTGTCTGTGGTAACTCCTCTCTCTCTCTCGTCTGTGTCTGTGGTAACTCCTCTCTCTCTCTCTCCTCTGTGTCTGTGGTAACTCCTCTCTCTCTCTCGTCTGTGTCTGTGGTAACTCCTCTCTCTCTCTCGTCTGTGTCTGTGGTAACTCCTCTCTCTCTCGTCTGTGTCTGTTGACTCCTCTCTCCTGCTCCAGTGACACTGGGACTGTTGGTAACGTTGTGATCCTGGCTGAGGGGCTGGTGCTAGAGCATCCTGATGACTTCTACCGCATGCAGGTGAGAGGAGCCTCTATTCACCTGACATAGTGGGGGCCTGCAGGCTCACCGACTGCTGCTGGGGTTCCCATGAAGCATTGCTTTGCTGACCCTCTATTGTAATGCATGCGTCTTACTAGCAGCTGTTAATCACATATCCTAATAACATACTGTATCTCTCTCTCTCTCTCTCTCTCTCTCTCTCTCTCTCTCTCTCTCTCTCTCTCTCTCTCTCTCTCTCTCTCTCTCTCTCTCTCCCCTTCTCTCTTGCTCGAACAGCCAAGCCCCTCGTCTTCCAGCCTAAGCTCCACCCACTCAGCCCCCTCTCAGATGATTCACTCCGCCCCTTCCACCATCAGGGGTGAGGACCTAGCCAATCAGCCTCTGATGATGCCTTTCCGTTGTGTTTCATGGTTGTAGTGTTGCTCTCGGGATGCAGGGGTTGCAGGGCGTAGAGGTTAAAGGGTAATCTCAGTTGTGTTGCAGGTATTGAAGGTTACTGTGTGTGTGTGTGTCTGTGTGCGTGCGTGCAGTGGGCTCCCCATCTCTACCAGACCGGTTCAGACACAACAGAGAGCTGATGATGCTGCTGCCTCCGCACAGAGACCGGCCCTCCAGCGTGATGATCCCCAGCCACAGCGACCATGCGCAGGTACCACCTCCCCCAGGACGGACAGATGAATGGACCGATAGAATAGAAGGGGGAGCGTGTGTGTATTGGGCTGTTGTTGTTTCAACCAACCAACGCCCGTTTTGTTTCAGCCGTCCAACCTCCAGAGGGCGCTGTTTCACCAGGTGATCGGCCCATGCAAGCCCTGCAGCGATCCCAACCTGTCAGTAGCAGAGAAAGGTACCCGCGCGCACACACACACACACACACACACACACACACACACACGCAAGAAGCATGCACAGACGCACTCAATCACTTACTCGCTCACTCACTCACGCACTCACTTACTCATTCACTCACGCACTCGCTCACTCTCTCACTCACTCACTAACTCACTCACTCACACTGAAATGACTCAAAATACATCAACAATATATGTAACCCCCCCCCCTCTCCTCACCTCCTCAACCCCCGACCCCCCTCCCCCTTCCACACCCCCCCCCCCTCACCCGCACCCCCCCCCCCCAGTCCTGACCACGCCCAGCAGCTGGAGTCTGGACAGTGGGACCCGGGAGACTCTCCCCTTCCTCTCCGGGCACCTGGGCCTGGCCCCCCCCGTGCCCCCCCGCAACCTGCCTCCTGGTAACACAGTGCTCAGTGGTTAGAGTCCCCGGGGCCGCGTGGGTGGGTGTGTGTGTGTGTGTGTGTGTGTGTGTGTGTGTGTGTGTATCTGAGCGCTCCCTGCTATGTCTCCCCCTGTAGGGTCCCACCTGTCGATGCACTTTGATGCTTTCAGCCAGCAGCTCAGCGACCTCCCGCCAGCCCTCCCCGCGCGCTCCTTAAGAAAGGTACCCTCCTCCTTCTCCTCTTCCCCCCCCTCCTCTCCTTCCTCCTTCCTCCCTCCTCTCCTCCTCTCGTCTAGTCTCCCCCTCGTTGAGTCGCTCCGAATGTCTGCCTGCACCCTTAGACTCTTCCGGCTGGGTTTCTGTGTTTTGTGCGCTACGCATAGATCTATATGTGTGTGTCAGTGTGTGTCGGTTTTTCTTTTATCTATCTCACTCTCTCTCACTCTCTCTCTCTCTCTCTCTCTCTCTCTCTCTCTCTCTCTCTCTCTCTCTCTCTCTCTCTCTCTCTCTCTCTCTCTCTCTCTCTCTCTCTCTCTCTGTCTCTCTCTACAGTCTCCCCTACACCCTATACCTGCCTCTCCCACCAGTCCCCAGTCCCTCCTGGATGGCAGTAGCTCCACCCTGTCTGGCAGCGCCAGCTCTGGGGTCTCCTCCCTCAGCGACGGTAACCCAGGCCCCCCCACCTCCAGCTGTGACCAAGAGGAGGCCCACTACCAGCCCGGCCCTGGAGCCCTCATCCTGGGCCCACCTCTACCCCAGCCCCAGGCTTCAATCCTGGCCTCTGATCACCACCAGCAGCACCACCACCACCACCACCCTCATCATCATCATCATCTTCCCCAGCCCAACTACAGCCTCCACCTCCCCCCTCTGTACCAGCCCCACCAGCCCCCCGCCCTCCCCCCGAAGCCCCCCCTCAGGGAGGAGGACGAGGAGGACGAGGAGCTTCCCAGGCCCATGCCCCGCCGCATCTCCCAGCCCCTGATGGCCGTGACCAAGGAGGAACAGGCCAAGGCGGCCTGGCAGGCCGTCAGCGAGGAGTAGGGAGCTCAGGGGTCTGAGCCAATGAGGTCCCAGATGTCCGGTTAAGCCACACCCTCACAGGCCCCGCCCTCTTGTAAGCCCTCCCCCTTTAAATGACCAGCAGTTGGTTTAGAGGTTTTCTATACGACCAGGGACGGTGCAACGTTACATCATTCATTCACCACTCAACACCATAGAATGAAACGGTAGGAGTAATTCACCAGAATAATACACTGATAATGGATACCTGCAGTCTTCCAGAGGCGTGAATATGTTTATTTACTGAAATATATATGTGGATCCTATCGTTTTGAAGGTGCTGCAAAGCACAATGTTTCTGCTCGCCTCGAATAGGACTACATTCTAAAAGATAGTTGGTGGAACATAACACATACATGTGTTGGGTTTTAGGTGAATTAATCATGAATAAACAAACTTAAAACACGTGCATCTCTTATCACCAGGGCAACGCCAAAGACGTGATTCCTGTATGAAAGTTCATTGAATAAATAAATATATATATTTATAAACCCATTAATTCAAACATGTATATTAAATGGATCTAGTATTTTAAACTACTTCTGGACAAAAGACCAAGTAAATAAATATAGAACAATATTGTTTTTTTAAATGACCACAGTATTATAAAATATAAAAAATATATATGATCTATTTCGTCTATTAAGACCAGAGTATCACCATTATGTAATAATAATAATAATAATAATAATAATAATAATAATAATAATAATCTTGTTTTATGAAGCCTACAGTATTTCCATGATTTTAAAACTGAATGTGAATATGAAACAATAATCTTGTTCTACCCCACAGTATTATAATAATTTATTTTGTTTAGACTGGTTGATGAGACGAAAATAGCACACATATTTGATAAGTGATCCTCGAATTTTACAAGTTATAAAGTAGTTAGAAGGAGGGTTAACGGTTTGCATTCCCCATCTTTAGTTTACTATAACCGCTCACGCCGCCACATACACCCACAGTTAGCATTACACACACATTCATTATGTGGTGCCACAACATATGGTTTCATATGTCATGGTGTTCTTAATTTCATGGTTGCAGATGTGAGAAACTTGAAAGATTTATGCACGGTACTAAAAAACGGTTTTATACAGGCTACAAAATGCAGCCCCAGACATTTCCACCTCATAAGCGCTCTCTACGGATGGGATGTGACCTCTGACCTCGGTGAGTGTAGTCCTGTATAGGAGGGACCCACAGGGCCCCCATCCAGACCTCAGAGAGCGTGGTTCAGCTGTAAGGACGTCCTGTCGCTAGCCATCCCTTGGGTTGATTGACAGGTTGATTGACTGTTCATCAGGCATACTTATAATTTCTTTATTTCTGTGGAAACGGCTCCAGTTTGCATCACACAGAGTTACCTCTTTCATTACCTGGGCCAGTCTTCTATCAGGAGACTCTCTACACTGTTTTATATATTTGTTTTCTGGTCATGATTCACACTGTTGTTGTACACACTGTTATATATTATTAATAACCATTAACTTACGGCACATATTTAGCCAGAACCAGGGTACGATATTTAATAACTAATTTATTATCTCAGCTTGTCTGGCACCTGTCCGTCTGTCTGAACAGGGCAACGTGTTGCTCGTTGTTGTTGATGTTTTAGGAGGCGTCTCAAGGCTCTAACTGAAGGCTACTTAAGGGTAGCTTAACACTCTGACCCCGCAGGTAGCTGACCTGACCTTTAACCCCTGAACCTCCAGACTGTATCGGTTAAGATCAATTGAGGGGGCGTGGCTGTAGGCATGGGGAGTTGTGTTGCACCAATGAAAAGGGGCAGGACAGAGCTAGCCCCGCCCAGTTTGAACAGTGGTAGAAGCCAATTTCCGCGGCACCTTCTATGCTCATTGATTTGTCACTTTACGGTCATTTAGTTCCTGCCCTCAATGAGATCACTTCACAGAGAAATTGGACTGATAACATGTGATTCAAAATATGGTGATTAAAGTGTGTGATTGATAACATGATTTGAAGCTTTTGGAGAGGAAAGGATGGCACATTTTGTTACATGTAACACAACAAAATGTAACCTTTTATATAAAGTGTAACCTATGCAATGCCCATGCATTTGGACCACAGGTTTCTTACTAGTTCTTCATGGAATAGAAGAATGTTTCACTTTGTTATGCAAGGTAGTAAAACAGCCTACTGTACAAACTAGCAGAGACGCAGCAGAAAACAGTACGTTGTACATTCGATAGCAATTCATGAAATGATCTTTTATAGTGTGTGAAAGACAGAAAAAGGTTTGTACTTGTTGTTTTAGTTTTCTAATTTCTGCATGAAGCTCCTTTTTCTACCTGTCTTTTCCGGGGTCGCAGGACATGTGGCCTGAGTGTGTTTCTAAACGTTCTATATAAGAAGGACGAGCCAGAGTTGGTCGCCTTCAGGAACTGCCGCTGTCGTCTCTATGTTGTAAGCCTGGCAACAGATCACCATGGCAACGAGAGGAGGGGTGTAGTCTGTACATAGCGTCTACGGGCCTCGTTACTGCTGATGTAAAATCATTTTTTAAATTAGAACGTAAAATACATTTGACTAATTCTTGTTAATATTGTATGGAGTCCTATGACTATGTTTGGATTTTGGGATTGGGTTTGGTGTATTTCGCATCAATGACAGATGGAATGCGGCCAGTGGACTACTGTGTCCAGCCTGACTGTGGACCAGTAGATGTAAATAGCACCTTTTCCTACCGCTGTGCTGTATGTTCATTCATAATGACTTAATAAATACGAGCTATACTGTACCCTGCCTGTTTGTCTTGTGTGACTAACAGAGTCGAATGCCTCTACACCAGAGGGCACCAGAGAGCAAGGGATGAACACACACACACACACACACACACACACACACACACACACACACACACACACACACACACACACACACACACACACACACACACACACACATATACACACACACACACACACACACACACACACACACACACACACACACACACACACACACACACACACACACACACACACACACACACACACACACACACACACACACACACATCATTTCAATGCAGGATACAAGGTGAATTAATGCCATTGTCCCTCTTTTCCCCTCCCTCCTTCTCTCGTCTTCTTCCCCCCCTCTCCCTCCCCTCCCCTCTTCTCTTCTCCCTCCTCCCCTTCTCTCCCTCTTATCATGCCTTCCTTCCTCTCCCTCCTCTACCTCCCCTATTTTCCTCTCCCTCCCCTCCTCTCCTCTCCCTCCTCCCCTCCTCTCCCACCTCCCCTTCTCTCCCTCCCCTCTTCTCCCGCTTCTCCTCTCCTCTCCCTCCTCCCCTCCTCTCCCACCTCCCCTTCTCTCCCTCCCCTCTTCTCCCGCTTCTCCTCTCCTCTCTGACTCCCCTTCTCTCCCTCCTCTCCCCTCCCTCCCCCCCTCCCTGCACAAACCTCCATTCATCAACCTGACAATGATCGTCTTGACTCTCTGCCTGCCGGGGGTCTGACCCAACATAATATTTACTCTTTCATCTCTCTTTGTCCCCAGAGCCGCCCAGAGGAATACCCCCCGCCAAGACACTTTATATCCATCCTCCCTTCTCCAGAATAACCGCTCGAGTCTCTCTGAGAAGTCATTCTGGAGAGGGAGGATGTATATAAAGTTCTACAAGCTACAAGAGTTGCATTTGGCTTAAGAGTTTTTCTGAGGAACAGCAATGTTATATGACTAGGCCGATAGTTTGGCTTCCCAGCTTTTTAACATTTTGAACTTAAATATGTGTAGCTGTTGGTAGTTCCTGATTTGGGCCTTGAACCATGAACTGAACTGGAGCCCTCCTCTGGTCCTGATACGATGATACAATGGTACTGATAAAGACCAGCTTTATCTATTCTGCATATCAGGCAACCCAAAGTGGGGTCCCAACCCACAGGTTGGGAAACCCTGGTTCCCACCCTGATAGTCCTACTACTGGGTTGCTGCAGATTGCTGACTTATTTGCTACAGATATTTCATGATGCTTTGTTGATACAAAATATGACCGTAGCCCATTGCTACATGGGTGGCCTACTGCAAACTACTGCTACTAATCACTTAGTGTGGCACGATGCATAAGCGTTCATTGGGACATTTCTATTACAGGCAGATGTAGGTAGGGTTAAGGAAGGGTTAGGAAACAAATGCAATGACAACATAAGATGATGGGGTTGTACAAATTGTAATCTTAAAGAGCAACCATAAACTCAGCTATCGGGAAAAAATCACTATCAACTCCATTGCCACTAAATGTTTGAGAAGAAGGCCCACCATTGACATAATTTTCCCGTATCTGACTTTTCCACAATTCTTCTGATGAAACTGTACACTGGGATCCTTCCCAACACAAGATGTGAAACAGCTCTTATATCACGAAATAGGCCAGCGCGATGGTTCATCAGTCATCTCTCTGCTGATCCAGTTGAGCGAAGAGGCGAAGGATCTCGATGGGTATGGTATGTACACGTGTCCACACGCAAGACCAGCAGGGGAGTTGGTAGAGCTAGTCTCCTCTAGGTTTTTTTTAACCTTCATCTCACTGAGGATGACGAGGAGTCGTTCATGTGAATCAAACCTCCTACTGAGAGGGAGACGTTGTGTGTGTGTGTGTGTGTGTGTGTGTGTGTGTGTGTGTGTGTGTGTGTGTGTGTGTGTGTGTGTGTGTGTTTGTTTGTGTGTGTGTACTGAATCTATCGGCATATGTATGTATGGGTTTTTGTGTGTGTATTTTTGTGTGGAACTTTGTAAATACGTGTGTGTGTGTGTGGGTTTGTGTGTGCATGTGTGCGTACATGTATGCGTGTGTATGTGTGTGTGCTTCTAATCGTGTGTATTTGTGTGTGTGTGTTTGTGTTTGTTTAGAGAGGGTATCCCCTGAGGGATCACGAGTTTTCGTCTGCTGGAGTGTATTTGGTCAAATCAGAGATCCTCCCAAAGTCCCCTCCTCCTTCTCCTCCTCCAGGGATAAATAAAGATGTTGTTACTGGCATGTCTGTATCTGTGGAGGGAATTCACCAACTAATATTTACTGTGGACCACATCCAACCATTGTCATCCCACTCTGGGTACGTTTGGTTCCTCTCTCCTGGGGTCCCCTGGGGGAATGGAGCCGCTGTTAGATCATAACCTCCACACAGGCCCATCCTGGCAGCCCCCGATACCAGAGTCCCAGCCCTCCTGTTTTCTCTCTTCTCTTTTATTCTCTCCCCTCTCCTCATCTCATCTTCTCCTCTCCTCTCCTCTCCCTCCCAGTAAAAATATTAATATTCAGTCATGTATCAGACACTATTACTCAAGGCTGCTTAGGATAAATTTAATTATGGGCAGGGGCGATTCTAGGGAGTGTGGGGGCCCTAGGCAGAGGATTGTTGGGGGGGGGGGGGGGGGGGGGGGGGGGGTATGGAGCGATTGTTGACGGGGGGGGGGTTATGGAGCGATTGTTGACGGGGGGGGGGGGGAGGGGGTATGGAGTGATTATTTTTTTTATTTTTTTTGGCTCTAGGGGGCCCCCTAGTAGGGCCCCAAGCAATTGCGGGGCCCCAGGCAATTGCCTGGTATGCCTAATGGGATGCAGCGCCTCTGATTACGGGTCATTAACGAACGGCAGTTGGATGGTTAAGTGACTGGTCATTAAGGAGCAGGTAGGGGTTCGATAATACAGAGACAGGTCATTAAGGAGCAGGTAGGGGTTAGACAGTACCGAGACAGTTGATTAAGGAGCAGGAAGATGTTAGACAGTACATAGACAGGTCATTAAAGAGCAGGAAGATGTTGGACAGTACAGAGACAGGTTATTAAGGTAGGGGTAGGACAGTGAAACGACAGGTCACTAAGGAGCAGGAAGTTGTTAGACAGTGAAGAGACAGGTCATTAAGGAGCAGGTAAGGGTTAGACAGTGAAGAGACAGGTCATAAAGGAGCAGGTAGGGGATAGACAGTGAAAAGACCAGTCATAAGGAGCTTGTTGGGGATAGACAGTGAAGAGACCGGTCATTAAGGACTAGGTAGGGGATAGACAGTGAAGAGACCGGTCAATAAGGAGCTTGTTGGGGATAGACAGTGAAGAGACCGGTCAATAAGGTGCTTGTTGGGGATAGACAGTGAAGAGGCCGGTCAATAAGGAGCAGGTAGGGCTCAGGGCCTCCTGCTCTGGCTGGTGAGATGGCACTGAAGTCTTCCAGTAAATCAAGCTGAATAGCACTACATAGCGGAGGTGGCGTGAGACAGGGTGATGCTGAAAGAGATCCTCAGTGTTTACAGCTCCCTCCCCCCCTCCCCCCAGAGGATTTTCCTGTACTCCCCCAGAGGTCATAAAACATCGCTCCTGTGCCACACGACGCGCTGCACGTCCGTAAACCTCTTGTAAATTCCTTCCCTCAGTTCTCCACCGGCATCTGAACATGGTCTGACAGAGCATGGCTGTTACCTAGACAACTAGACATGCACCATCTGTCCGTCCGTCCTTCTGGCTGTGGGTCTCTCTGTACACACGCACACACATGCAAAAACACACTCTGTGTTTTAGTGTATGGGTGGGAACAGGAAGCAGATCCATCTTGCTCAGTGACACCGGCGTCTGGTCTGGAGTACAGTAGAGACAGGCCACCATGTTATGGATGGGCATGAGACCACTCCCCTGCAATGTAAAGGTTGAGGAACACTTCTGCCTCATGAAATTTGTATTTTTGGAGCGGTGAACGGTAGCTACAAAGGCGGCCCCCTGGGGCTGTGATGCTAACATAGGGACCCTAGGGGTAGCAACGTAAACGTGAAGACCCCCGCAGGACCCACGTTAATGTAAACACCCCCAGTGTAGTCACAGTAAAATAGAGATCCACGAAACCTGAAACAAATACACACACTCCCACACACACACTCACTCAAGTAAAAAGACACACACACACACACACACACACACGGACACAAACTAACGTGCTTGTGTGTGTGTGTGTGTTTGACTTTGTTCTCATCATTAACATTCCCTTCATGTTTAGCTGACAGCACACAACCTTTTCATCTCCTGCTCCACCTGCACTTTGTATGTGTGCGGGTGTGCATGTGTGTTTGTGTGTGTGTGTGTGTGTGTCTGTGTGTGTGTGTGTGTGTGTGTGTGTGTGTGTGTGTGTGTGTGTGTGTGTGAGGAGATTGGGCCCCGACAGTAATGGCTGAGACCTGACCTTCCTCACCTGTCCTCCTCTTCCTCACCCCTCTTCCTCTATAACTAAAGACCAACTGCCATCTGTGGTGTAAGTTTATGTATGCGTAATATAGTGTGTTCTGTGGTAGTGTGTAATGTGTGTGGTGTGTTGCTGTCCTGCTTCTCATGTGGTGTGCTTCTCCCTGTCCTGAAGTAACCTTTTAGAAAATATTTACTATTTCACAGTTTAGTAATTCATGAGACACTTTTACATTTTACAGTGAAATATTTACATTGAAATATGAAATCCAGAATATCGACATCAATATCCACAATTTATCCTCATTTGCCCCAAATCGAGATGAACCCCAACATCAAACCCATATCCCGACATTAACTGACATTTCCAACATTCAGGCTGTCTTGTGTGTTTTATGTTAACAGTGGAGTCCAGTGTGATCCTCCTACCCTCAGTCTTTACCCCCCCCACCCCCCCCCTCCTCCTGTCCATCATGGTGATGGTGAGGTGCTGAATGACCGGGAGGGCTGGGAGCTGCGATGTGATTGGTGGAGAGTCAGGACAGTGGGAACCTTTATATTCCACTGTAATCTATGCCAGAGGCCCCGGGGAGACGGGCCCCTCACACACACGGAGAGGACCAAACCAGGGGTCCCGACACACACTGATACACATATATACACATAACCTCGTGCACAATCACACACACATACACACCGTTTATATACGCTGTGTAATACTGTAGTTTGTATGCTATACTACTTTAGCAGTGCAGTGTGGTAGCGCTACTACTCTAGTACTGTCGTTTTGAGGATAATTTGGCCGTAGAATGAGGAGTGCTGGGTGGAGAAATTGTGTATTTCCATGGAAACTAGTCGAAGATTGAAGCTTTTCATACTGTGGGAGGACGGAGGAGAGAAAGAATGAAGGTATGGGGTGATGAAGAAGGAGGAGGGAGAGGAGGGGAGGAGGCGTGGGAGAGAGATAGAGGGGGGAGGAGGGAGGAGTAGGAGGGTTAAGAAGAAAATAGGCCGCGTGAGCCCGTTTTTGGAGTCTGGACCCCAGGACAGAGATTAGACCACCTTACTCCTGGTAGTCGTACCAGGAGGAGAGAGGAGGAGGAGGAGGAGGAAACGGAGAAGGAGGGGGAGGAAGAGGAGGAGAAGGTAGAGGGGGAGGAGGAGGAGGTATGAGTTGGACTGTTCCACTCTGAGGAGCGGGCACTGAGGAGAGAGACTGAGGGGAGAAGAGAGATGGTGAAGGTAGCGTCATGGTCATGTGATCCGAATCACTCAACAGATTTAAGCTGCACCTCTATTAACCTTAACATTAATCATGTTACCGTTACATTTAAAATGAAACACTTCACTGAGCTAGCGTACTAGCATCACAAGTGAGTGATTTAAACAAAATCTTTTGGTTTCTTCATACGGGATACTGTGATCAGTGCTGCAGCACTAACCTGGAAAGACCCTTCTGATGCTGGTGAAGAGAAAAGCACTGTCTACAGGCTGTTGACTGTTGGGTCATAGGTCAAAGGTCAGGGGTGAGGGTTTGAAGTCCGGGTCTGTCTGGCTCACAGGGTTTCTGGGGTGGAGTGCAGTGGAGGGACAACCGATTTGACACACATGCAAGCACTCACATGCACGCACGCGCACAAACACAAGCACACACTTGGGAAACACCCACACACACATGGACAGTCACGCACGTACAGAGAAGCATGCACACACATAGATACAAACCACAAGAGACAAGACATTTCATCTAAAATATTTTTTTTTGTTCTTCATTATAAATAGATATGAACGTCAACCCTAATGAAAGCAAACAAGACCGATGTCTCGGTGTTGGCAGTCTTGTGGTGCTAACAGCATTCGTTTTTGGGTCGACATGTAAGTCTTTTGGTTCAGTTGATGCTTTCCTTTGTTCTGTTTCATATTAAATTAAAGAGCAGCCGGTCTTCAAAGGGATGCGGTTGAAGGGGGGTGAGGTGCATGAGTTGGATTATGCCAGATTAGTCTTTCCCGTGTATTGGTTTTCTCGATAGTCTGGGAACACAACATGGTATTCTTAGTTCAATAGGCCTATGCATTCCTCTTTCATCCGGCTTTCAACAATTAAATAATACATCAATCTATATTTGTATATATTTATATTATCATAAATTATGTTTCCCCACCAAATTAGAGTCAATTGGAATACTTAAACATGGTCTGATACAAATGTCTGACTTTTATAACCTATCTCAAAGCATGCCAATGTTATCAAGGTCTCCAAACACTGGTAATCAAGGTCTCCAATCACTTGTAATCAAGGTCTCCAAGCACTGGTAATCAAGGTCTCCAAACTCAGGTTACATTGGTCACCAAACACTGGTCACCAAACACTGGTTACATGGTCACCAAAGACAAGTGCCTTAGTGCCTCAGTTCTTACTTCTTCCTGATATCTCCCAGATAAAAGAGGTGAACAGGCTGGCTAACTAGCTAGTAAGCTTTCAGCCAGCTAGCTAGCATTTAGCATGCTGTTAGACAGTTAGCTGACGGCGAGCTAGACTTTACCATGTTTTTTGGTGTTTATTAGCTAGCTCTGCATAAACAGGTGAAAGTTAGCTCTAGTGAACTCCTGATGGATGGATTCGAGTAGTGCATCATCCTCCTCTACTCTCTCCATCCCTCCATCCTTCCTCCTCCCTCCTGCTCCTCCTGCTCCTCGGGCAGGAGGAGGTGGTTGGAGCTCGGGGGTGTAGGTGAAGCTGTAGGAAGAGCGATAGATGAGACCGTCCGACCGCATCAGAGACAGCGGCACGGTGATGACCCGGCGCATGCAACGCCAGGACTCGCCGAACACAGAGACGTCCGGAATGACGCACAGCATGGACTTAGGTGACCTGAGGAGAAACAAGAAAAAAATCCCTCTTGAAGATAGGATAGTCCTGAGGAGAGACCAGAACACCACTCTAGAAGATGGGTATCAACTGAGGAGGGACCAGAACATCATTCTAGAATATATGATAGACCTGAGGAAAGACCAGAACATGACTCTAGAATATAGGATTGACCTGAGGAGAGACCATAACATCATTGTAGTATGGTGTTGATGACGGGGGGGTTGACAATTCATACAATCATTCTAAAATAATTGATGAGTGAAAGCTGAACCTGTTGAGACTTGTTTAAGTGGTGTTTTTGCTTGACGTTGGTTTATGAAAGGTAAAGTTGTCCTAGCACACCTCCTTCAGCCCCTTTCTAGCCCACTGGATTCCTTGTCCTTGGCGGTCTGCAAGGATCCTGTTTCCACCACTAATTGGCTTCAGCTTCATGTACAAAGAGCTTATTGTGAATGCTTGGTGTTGAATAAACAGTGGTAGCTAGTTCCAGGTGAACTAGCTCCTAGCTTAGGCTCTGATTTATCTCAGAACAGGAATACCTTATATGGAGTTGTCTTGCCCACTCTATGCATAGGAGCAGAAACTAGTCAGAACTGGTGTCAGCACTGAGGATGGGTGGTCCAATGAGGTACTCATTTTAACTTTATTATCGTTGGTTATATAGAAATAGAATAAATAAATGTACATCGCTAGCTGATGTATCTCCCTAGCACCTTTGTTAACCTAGCTCCTGGTGACCTAGCTCCTTGCTGACCCAGCTCCTAGCGACTATGCTCCTAGCCACCTAGTTGTTAGTGACGCCTAGCCCCGAGCTGACCTAGCTTCTAGCCAACTAGCTCCTAGTAACTGACAACTGTCGACCGGGGTGGGTGGGTGCTCAACTATTTCTACGGGCGGCAGATTTGACGGGGCAGCTGGTAGTTGGAGGGGTGGCTTGATGTGAGGGGTAGGTTACCCATGTCATGTAACGTATATTTTGGGAAAATAATTTGCTCAAAGAAACTTGTACTCTACTTAAAACACCAGGCTAGTACATAACATAAGCTTTATTGGAAAGTCATAGTCTGATGTTTCCAGGAATGGATCACAGTTCCTGGGTTCCTTCTCAAGGTGTCTTCCTGTTATCTATGGGGTTTTGGATCCTAGTCATTATAGACTTTAAAAAAGATATCTGCCACCAAGAACAGCTGTTTTATTTAAGTGGAATACCTCAAACAATGATAAAATAACCACCTTCCAATGTCGGAGAATCATAAAACCCTTGTCTCTGTGACAACTGGCCGTCAGAACAGCCTTGGTTCTCCCCCTTTAACACAGGTTATGTATTCATCTCGTTGTCTCCAGGTTTTGACAAGGCACACCTTGTGTTTCCAGGTTAATGGTGAGACGGTGAATACAGAGAGAGGTAGGGGTTGTACAGTAAATACAGAGATAGGTCATTAAGTAAAGGCACTGCACATCTTTACGAAGGTCATAAAGTCTTATTTCCTGAATGCCTTTAAAGGGCGTATTTCCCGGTTTAGGAGGCTTATTTTCCGATCTTCTGGTGGCTTAGTCCTTCTTTGGGTTTATTAAACCCACCTTTCCCCACATTCCTCTACACTCCTACCCTCCTCTTCTCCTCTCATGTTCTCCCCTCCTTTCCGCTCCTTCTCTCCACCTCTCCTTCTTTCTCTCCTCCTCTCCTTGCCTCCTCCTCTCCTCACCTAAACATGGTCTCTGACTCCTGGCAGGAGAACCAGATCTTCAGATGAGGAGTGAAGTTCTCTCCCTGGACCTCCAGAGTAGCAACATGACCTCCTCCACTCACCTACACACAAACAAATACACACACATACACACACACACACACACACACACACACACACACACACACACACACACACACACACACACATCCTCACTCACATGCATCAATGCACACAGAGAGACAAACAGAGAGACAGACAGACAGAGAGACACACAGACAGACAGACACACAGACACACAAGATCACGCACACAGATACATATTCATATATAAATAAACAAAATAAACTATAATTTTATGTGTGTGTGTGTGTATGTCTGTCAGTATATGTATCTCTGTGTGTCTGTGCACATGCACATGTCTGTACGTACGTACATACGTACGTACGTACGTACGTGTGTGTGTGTGTGTGTGTGTGTGTGTGTATGTGTGTGAGTCCCACCTGTAGGCCGGTGATGACAGGAACAGGGCTGACAAGGGAGTGGAGGGGAGCAAGGTTCTGGTTAAAGGAGAACTCCACCGCTTCCACACCAATGATGGTCCAACAGCAGCCGTCGCTCAGCACCACCCTGCCTGGGTCCTTGGAGGAGAAGGAGCCCTGGTAGGGGGGGGGGGGGGAATCAAACTATGACAATCCAGATAAATCCGCAATGGACTAGGTAGCCAGGTGAGTACACCTGTACAGATACCTGTAATGATAGTATTTACTGGTAAGCAGATGTCTCACTTTGTTTCCTTTATTAAGAGTATTTACAGGTGTGCAGGCGTCTCACCGGGTAACCTGTATCAACAGTATCTTCAGGTGAGCAGGTGTCTCACCTGGTGCTGTATCAGGGTGTCGTTAGAGAGGCAAAGGTAGGAGTGGGCCTCTTCTCTGAACTGGAAGGAACACTTGTGCAGCTGAGAGACAGGTTCGTCCACATCCAGGATGGCATGCTGCTTGTTCACCTTACGGATCACCTGTAGGGACAAAGACCTCCTGGTGACCACATTACCTCAGAACTCCACTAGTTCCTTCTTCTCAAACCTCCGTCTGACTTTCTATTTTAACTTCTTTTTTATTTTAAATAAGTAGGACATTTGCTAATGCTTTTTAGTAAGAGAGGAAACTTTATCCTCTTGCTTCTATGAGAGCAGGGAGTTGAGTTCTCTGCGATCCTGTGTGATGAACTAATTTTCACGATGAAAAACAATCATCCTAACTGGACAAGGTGTTGGAGGAGGAGGGGATAGAGGAAGTGCTAGAGAGGAGGGGAAGGAATAGGAGGTTATAGATAAGGTGATGGGGTGATGGAGGAGGTGAAGGGGGGGGAGAGATGATAGAGGAGTTGCTGAAAGAGGTGGAGGTATAGGTATAGGCGGTAGAGGCGGATATTATACAGGATGCGAAGTAGGTTGTAGAGAAGGGGATGGAGGAGGTGATAGAGGAGGTGACGGAGGAAGAGGTTATAAAGGACGTGGAGGAGGTGATGGATGAGGAGGTTATAAAAGATTCAGGAGGTGGAGGATGAGATGTCAGATGTTTCGCCAGACCAATGCGATTGTGTTCCTGCCCCGCTTTACTTCAGCAGTTGAGCCACTTAGGTAGCCCGACCGGCTAATCTCTAGGACCTGCTTAACACAACACCAGCTAGACTGACATAAACTAACATAAATCTACTACCATAGCAGGCTTTTGAGAGAATATTTGCTTTATATTGACGGAAACTTGGCACTCTGGTGCGGCTTAGGGAGCTAAGGGCTAGAAAATCACTCTCCGACTCATGGAGACAGTGTTTATTTGTAGAAAGGGAATGAGTGATGAAAACTGATTGGAACAGACAGATGAATTACAGACGGACGACTATATGGGATATAAACAAAACCCTGGAAAAAAGTTATTTGGGGGTCGTGGCAGGTACATTTATAAAACATAAGACATTTTTGTCTACCTTAAACGATGGACTAAACTCAGAGGACAGTTCAAATATCTGTTCAGCCTGCTGAAGTCCAGGAGGAACCAAGAGCCCGGAAGTACAGCTGAAGATGGAAAAGGGTTCCCGCTGAACACTATAGATTTGAAACCGAGCCAATAAACCATCAACATGTATAACTGACAAGGGCAACACACCTAAAAAAACCTGAAGATAGAAAAAAAACTGAAGCAACCAAGGTTATTTTCTAAATCTTAACCCCATCACAACCTTCCTACATTGCGTCCCCTGATCATGTGTCCATGTACATATTACATCCCCCGATATGATCCCAGAACAGAAGGACCACTCTGTACTCCGTCTCTCCTGGTCTGCACCAGAAGGCCTTGACGCACATCCAGATCCCAGAAGATTACTTTTAATCTGACCGATGTCTATCATCTACCAACCCTCTTGACCAACACCAGACTCCCCCTCACCCCGGAGGTACACCAGACCTCCACACCTCCAGACCCAGGAGGTACACCACACCTCCAGACCAAGGAGGTACACCACACCTCAAGACCTCCAGACCCAGGAGGTACACCACACCTCCAGACCCAGGAGGTAGCCCAGACCTCCAGACCCAGGAGGTAGCCCAGACCTCCAGACCCAGGAGGTACACCACACCTCCAGACCCAGGAGGTAGCCCAGACCTCCAGATCCAGGAAGTATCCCACTGTCCCAGACCCCCTGACCTAGGAAGTACCCAAGACCTCCAGATCCAGGAAGTACCCCAGACCTCCAGATCCAGGAAGTACCCCAGACCCCCAGATCCAGGAAGTACACCACACCTCCAGATCCAGGAGGTACCCCAGACCCCCTGACCCACGGCCTCCTCGGTCGACCCAGGAGGTACCCCAGAAAGACCTGACCTAGGAGGCACCCCAGAAAACACTGACCGAGGAGGAACCCCAGAAAGCCCTGACCCGCCCCACAAAGCCCTGACCCAGCACCACAACACCAGAAGCCACCAGGTATCTTCTCAGTGACTCAGCAGAATGTAAATCACAGTCGTCTCCCTCCCTCTTTAAACAAACGCCAAAGCTATAGGCCTCACCTGAAACAACACGGCTGGTTCCCCACCCCGTACCCCCAGACCACCAGACCGTCGAACCCCCACCCAGCATGCTGTCGGAGCAGTTTAGACCGAGGGAGGGACCAACCAGCTATGCACTTTGCTGCCCACAGGCCGGTCCCTCTCACACGAGGACACCTCAGAGGGCATCAGTAAGGAATGTGTGTGTGTGTGTGTGTGTGTGTGTGTGTGTGTGTGTGTGTGTGTGTGTGTGTGTGTGTGTGTGTGTGTGTGTGTGTGTGTGTGTGTGTGCGTGTGTGCGTGTGTTACCATGGGTGGTAGGGCTACTCCAGTCTCAGTACAGACCAGCTTGACCACAGAGCTGTAGCAGATGAAGCCCTCACTCAGAATATAGTCTCCCTGGTCCAGACCCTGTACTGGAGACACACACACACACACACACACACACACACACACACACACACACACACACACACACACACACACACACACACACACACACACACACACACACACACACACACACACACACACACACAAACTCATGGACATTTATACTTGTGCATAATGTTTGTGTGTGTCTGTGTGTCGTGATGGAGAGCCGTAGGAGGTCTGGCAGGTAAATAAACTTGAGGTTTACAGTGAGGACACTAGCTTCCTTCATCCCCTGCTGGAGGGGACAGAACCCTGGAAACATCTCTCTTAATGCCTCCCTCATCCGAGTGCTAAACTCTACTAACACTCGCCTTACTAGCACCAGCCCTGCTAACCCTGGCTCTACCAACAATAGCCCAAAACGAATGAACCGAAACTCTAGAACCGAAAACCAACGCTAAAACCTAACCCACAGTTTTGATACTAGGGTTAGGATTCCCTATTGATGGCAGTTTTTTTTTGTTTTAAGGTTTTGTATTAGGCTTGGGTTTTACAGTTTAAGGTGTTGTTTTATGGTTTGGTTTTTGAGTTAGAAAATCTAACCAATAGGGATCCCTAACCAAAACGAACTCTACTAACCCTCATCCTCAAATTAGCACTACAAATCCTAATAATCCCCAACACTAGCCCTAACACAAACCCTCTAATGAATCCTATAGCCCTTTCAACTCTAATAATGACTCTAATACTAACTGCTATCCATTTCAGGTGACCACTCACCCATTGTCTATAAACACAGAGGGCTACATTGTTTACATTGTCATGCTCGTTTTTAAGATAAAGTAGTAGTAGTTGTGTGATGCGTTTGAACGGGTGAATGTAAGACATCAATTTTAAAGTGCCTTACAGAGCATTCACCGAGTTAAGCAAAGCTCAGTATAAATGAAATCCATTCACTATTCTCCCTACCCAGGGTGATGGTGAAGGCAGTCCACTGGCGGCCGCTGGCCACCGCGGCGTGCCGCTCCACTGACAGGAAGCGTGTGCTGACGGTCTGGGAGCGGAGCCGGTTAAACAGCGCGACCCTGGAGCCGGACGAGATACACACTGGTACAGACACACAGACACACAGACACACAGACACACAGACACACAGACACACAGACACACAGAAGCAGACAAGCAGACACACAGACACACAGACACACAAACACACAGACACACAGACACAGACATATAGACACACAGACATAGACACACAAACACACGCATCGACATACAAACATACACACATGCGCACACACACACACACACACACACACACACACACACACACACACACACACACACACACACACACACACACACACACACACACACACACACACACACACACACACACACACACACACACATAGACACAGGCACAAGCTTAGAACCAATCCAATAAGCTGTCAACTGACGATAGTTTATCTTTTGTATGTGTGTGAGTGTGTGTGATGTATGAGATGGTATATTGTTATGTAATAATAATGTAACGTAATGTAATATAGTTTATAAATGTATTTTTATGTTATGTAATGTTATGTTATTTGATGTGATGCTTGGCTCACAGTCGGCGTTCTTCATGGACTGTCTCTTTTGGGAAGGTTTAGAGATCACTTTGATCATCCTGCTCTGGAAGGAACCGACTTCCTGTCCTGACAAGAAGAGGCGGAGCAATAGACGGAAGTGCTTCCTCTTGTCCTGGTCTGAGATGTACAGGGACTTGGCACTGGCAAACATCTGATAGACACAGGGAGTCAGGCAGGAAGAGAGAGACAGAAAGATAGAAAGGCAGACAGATTGAGAGGCAGGCAGACATTCAGGCCGATGACAGGCAGACAGACAGAGAGGCAGGTCGTCAGTGAGATAGGCTGTCAGAGAGACAGGCTGCTTATAGTGAGACAGGTTGTTAGTAGACTCAACAGTAGTGCATGCCAGGGAAGTTCTCTGGGTAAACAAAGAGTGCTATAAACCAGGCACAACAAAGTCTGTACCAAAACACTGGTCTGCTGTCACATCCTGCCCTTCTATAACCCTACCACACACCGGTCTGCTCTGGCTTTGGCTCTGGACATCCAAGGAGCAGGTAGGGGTTAGGGGGCATCTTGTTTCCTACAGGTTAGCCTGCAGACATTAGGGATCCAAATCCGTACCTTTTGGCTAAGGGTTTAACACCCGAACCACGCGACCCTACTCCTCACATACACCATGACTTTTGCTTCTTACTATGCATGTCACGGCCCAAACACAAACACATCCAAACACACACTCACACACAGACTCACCCTGTGGTTGGTGAGGTCATCGAAGGCTAGTTTGAAGGTGTCGTCCAGAGAGTTGGCGGAGCTATCGAGGCACATGTAGCCAATCAGACCGTATCGGCTGTCCCCATAGCCAGGTGCTGCAGGGGGTTTGGTTAAGGAGAGAAAACAAGTGAGTAGGGAGGGTCAATTAGGAAATGAAAACAGATGAAACAAGGAGTGATTGAAGAGAATAGATGGATGGATGGATGGATGGATGATAAATGTGTGCATGGATGAGAGATGAATGAAATGAAGAAGAAGGTGAGAAGTGAATTAAAAGGAGAAAAAATTTAAAAGTGAGAAAGAAGGAATGAGGGATAGTACATGTGATCAAAGGGTTTAAGAGAGAACCAGCCGTAGTCATTCAGACATTATAACATGTATCAAAGTATTAATATGAGTGGAACCCATCTGGCGATGATGTGATACTGTGACCCCTGACCTTTGGTGTCGTCAGGCCTAAGCCTCCATCCTCGACCGCTGATGTAGACGCAGGGAGGAGGACAGAAGAACCTGGGGATTCACACCATGAAGGTACTCATCAAATACTACTGACACAGCTATTATCATATCCTGTACCCCAATGTCTGCAGTCTACCTGTCTGTAGTCTATCTGTCTTCAGTCTATCTGTCTTAAGTCTACCTGTCTGTGGTCTACCTGTCTGTGGTCTACCTGTCTGCTGTCTACCTGTCTGTGGTCTACCTGTCTGAAGTCTACCTGTCTGCAGTCTACCTGTCTCCAGTCTACCTGTCTCCAGTCTACCTGTCTGCAGTCTATCTTTCTGTGGTCTACCTGTCTGCTGTCTATCTGTCTTCAGTCTACCTGTCTCCAGTCTACCTGTCTGCAGTCTATCTTTCTGCAGTCTATCTATCTGCAGTCTACCTGTAGGTAAACCGTGTCGAGTGATACTATAGAGTTGCTAGTATTGTAATAGTACTAGTAGTATAGTGGCCGTGATGTCGTACTGCCATATGTCAAGTGTGTTTTCCTTGTATAGTATTAGTCCTAGTTTAAATACTAGTATTAGTATCATAGTGAGCGATGATTTCTTACCGCTTCTCGTTGCCATAGGACTTCTGTGCCACCTTGGCGTGTAGGATGGTGATGGTCTGGTCTGAGGGGGCGTTACCGGGCTCCCTGGCTGTGATTGGCTGCTGACATCCCTGGAACCCCAGCTCAAGTCTATTGATTAGATAAACATTCGGTCAGTCTGAACAGAACCAGGGCTTAGTATTAAAAGCAGTGTTGGAAACAGGATGTGTTTAACGGCGTTCCCCCTACACCAACAAGATGATAGTGGTTATCTTCAATGCACCCCGGGAGTGCTATAGATGAAATAAAATAGAATATATATGTACATGCACTTCATATGTACTGTGTATTACTTCATATTTACTTCATATCAACTGCATATGTATTTTATGTAAACATTATGTGTACTTTATATGTACTATATCTCTAAGTATTGTGTGAGCAGCATGTCTTCTTGAGACCTGCTTGCGGATCCTCCTGCTGGTTCTCTAGAGAAGGACTGCAGTGACCCCACAGTTCACAGTTCACCGGCTCTCTGTTCCCGCTAGCGTGAAAATATGTGTGTGCGCCTTCCTTGACTCAAATATGCATGTGTGTGCATGCCTTGCTAACTCCTATGTGTTTGGTGTGTGTGAGAAAAGGAGCGAGAGAGAGAGAGAGAGAGAGAGAGAGAGAGAGAGAGAGAGAGAGAGAGAGAGAGAGAGAGAGAGAGAGAGAGAGAGAGAGAGAGAGAGATAGAGAGAGAGAGAGAGAGAGATAGAGAGAGAGAGAGAGAGAGAGAGAGAGAGAGAGAGAGAGAGAGAGAGAGAGAGAGAGAGACAGAGACAGAGAGAGAGAGAGAGAGAGAGAGAGAGAGAGAGAGAGAGAGAAAGTGTGTCTGAAAGAACAGATTTATTATACAAAGAACCCTCTGATTTGTGTGTCTGTGATTATGTACCAGGATATAAATGTGCATGGCCATGTACAATGTGTGTGTCTTTGTATTCATGTGCGTGTGTATGCCTGTGTGTTTTGTGAGTGTGTGCGCGCTCTCGTGTTTGCGCGTGTTGCCAGTCACCGAGGTGCCAGCAGTAGCCTAAATTAGCTTTTACCCCCTCCCAAGGTCGAAGGTCATTGTGTCAGGCGCTCAGAGCTTCTGGTATTTCACACCCGGAAAACAGAATGATGGAGCGCAAGAGAGAGAGAGAGAGAGAGAGAGAGAGTGAGAGAGAGAGAGAGAGAGCAAGAGAGAGGGGGAGATGAAAGAAGAGGAATTAGCTTTCACTCGGGTTAGGGTTAGACAGGCGTTTAGAGGCTCTTGGGTTGTTGCTGTAGCACTGGCTTAAAGGACTTCATTAGTGTTGCGCTATTAGCCCATGGCTGGCCTCAGTAACAACAGTAGGAGCCTCCATGGGTAAACACGGTTGGTGGCGTAGGCTCCGGTGCAGAGGCCAGTGATGGATGCTTCTGAGGCCGGAGCCCCCCAGGAGCTCCCAGGGTGTAAGACGATGCTCCGGCTGCCGCTCCAAACACTGGTCCATTCAGCCAGCCCCCTCCTTCACTCAAACCCTAACGGTCCTGAGAGAACAGGAAATCCCCCCTCTTCCCCCGGTTCCCAGCGCGCTACATAACCCGGTCCCCAGAGCTCTCCAGAACGTGGACCTTTATAACCACCTAGAGCGCTTTATATCCTGGTGCTTAGAGCTCTTTATAACCTGGTCCTTGTTGAGGTTTCATTTATAACCTGATGCTTAATAACCTCCCAAAGCTCTTTATAACCTGGTCCGCATAGCTCTTTATAACCTGGTCCGCATAGCTCTTTATAACCTGGTGCTTAGAGCTCTTTATAACCTGGTCCGCATAGCTCTTTATAACCTGGTGCTTAGAGCTCTGCATAACCTGGTGTTTATCTCTTTATAACCTGGTGCTTAGAGCTCTTTATAACCTGGTGCTTATCTCTGTATAACCTGATTCTTAGAGCTCTTATAAGCTGGTGCTCAGAGCTCTTTATAACCTGGTGCTTAGAGCTCTTTATAACCTGATGCTTAGAGCTCTTATAACCTGGTGCTCAGAACTCTTTATAACCTGGTGCTTAGAGCTCTTTATAACCTGGTGCTTAGAGCTCTTTATAACCTGGTGCTTATCTATTTATAACCTAGTGCTTAGAGCTCTTTATAACCTGGTGCTTAGAGCTCTTTATAACCTGGTGCTTAGAGCTCTTTATAACCTGGTGCTTAGAGCTCTTTATAACCTGGTGCTTAGAGCTCTTTATAACCTGGTGCTTTATAAACTCCTTGAGCTCTTTATAACTTGGCCATTATAGACATAATTATAACCTGGTGCTTAAAGCTCTTTATAACCTTGTGCTTAATAACCTACTAGAGCTCTTCATAACCTGGTCCTCAGAGCTCTTTATAACCTGGTCCTCACAGTTCTTTATACCCACGTGCTCAGAGCTCTATATAACGTGGTATTTCAATACTTTATAACCTGATACTTAACAAGCTCTTTCTAACCTGATACTTAGAGTGCTATTCACAACCTGGTATCTAGAGCTCTCTCTTGGTTGTGAGAGTCTGATAGTGTGAAATATTGCTCTGGTAAGAATGGACCTGAAATAATTCGATGAAACTGTCTGGTTGACTGCTAGTAATCAGTAGCAAGAACATATGGAATCAACACAACTCAAGTGGTTGTACAGTATGTACATTAGGTTTTATCTACTCTTATACTGTTGCTGACTAAGGTTTGCAGAGAACTGCAGCACAGCTCTTGCCACACATTATATAATGAGCAACAGAT
>NC_079424.1:8610370-8682870 GCF_026213295.1 Gadus chalcogrammus
TTTATTTAGTCAAGCTTCAACATTAGGTATACTTAAGAATTATTTGAATATCATGATGCTGGGAGCCAAACACACTAGCCACTTGATGATCAATAAAGTTTGTTCCAGTTTTTTTTACTTATAGATAGATCTGCGGATTAAGGTAACTGATTACATTTAGGGAGAAGATTGACTTTCACAAGAAGATTGGTGGGAATTGAATTTCGTAACTTTCTGCTGCAATTCAAACTCACTATCCCCAAAAATATAAAGCCTAGAACTGTTCCCCTGTACCTCCTAATAAATATAACATTATTAATTTAAAAGTACAGCATGAAAAACCTAGTGAACTTATGAAAAAAGATATAGAGTAAATCAGAAATATTGGCGTGTGTATAGCTTTAGACAGAATAGATTGATTGAGAATAGCAAAAAATACAACTTATACACACACAAACTCAACACACATCTCATCCACACATCTTGATTCTATTGATGTGGGAAAGTAAGCTTACCAGGCAGGGATGTTGGCCGGTTCTTCCCCAGACGCGACTAGACACCCAGACAACTGAGATCTATCACTAGTGAGGGGGAAAGGCATGTGCATGATCAGGATTGTATTTTATTGTAGCGTGTGTGTGTGTGTGTGTGTGACAGGAAGACAGAGAGACAGAAAGACAGAGCGAGAGAATTAATATGGGAGCAGTTGCCGAATTGTTTTAGAATGCAGGATACTGAGTCAAAGATACCGCTCCCTCAGGACCCCGGCATGAGGGACACCTTTCATATTGCCTGCCTGAAAACACACACAAACACACACAGGCACACGCACACACACACACACACACACACACACACACACACACACACACACACACACACACACACACACACACACACACACACACACACACACACACACACACACACACACACTCAACACACAGCTCATCCAAACATCTTGAGACACTCAAAGCGAGGTTGTGTCTTTATGGCGTTGTGTTTTTTGACATTTCAGACCACACACACACACAGACACACACACACACACACACACACGCACACACACACACACACACACACACACACACACACACACACACACACACACACACACACACACACACACACACACACACACACACACACAACACTCAAACACACACACTGTAACCATGTGTGTGGTTTGTGGACACACTGTAAAGAGTTACTTTAGTAGATTGTTGAAACTTCTCCTCTTTCTCCCTTTCCTCCTCCTCTTCCTCTCTGCCATCGTCTCTCAGATCATCCCAAAGAGGAAGATGACGCGTCTCTGTGTGTCCATTCTTCTCTCCCTGATCGCCCTCACCAATGCCAGGCCAAAAACAGGTAAGAGAGAGTGAGAAGGTGGGTGTGTGTGTGTGTGTGTGGGTGGAGGGGGTCAAGAGAGGGGGCGGAAAGGGGTTGTCAGAAAGAGTGAGAGCGATGGAAAGAGAGAGCAAGAGAGAGGATGAAGGGAGTGGGTGAGAGAGAGCAAGATCGATGTAGAGTGAGATAAGGGGACAGTGTATAAATATGTTGCTGTAGTGTTGTTTGATGTGAGTCCCTGGGCAGCAGAGGAGCGCCCGGGGCTATCGGCAGAAACAGCTGCCGTGTTCCCAGGGCTGGGGTGGACTCTGGGGACTCACTGATATCCTGCTCAGTACACAGTAGCTGCTTCAGTCACCGAGGAAGCAAGAGTGGAAAAGCCCAACTCTGCGTGGACACCCACCCACACACACACTGTTCCAGGCCAATGTCTTTAACACAAGATGAGTTAAGGCAGGATGAGGAAACTTAGGTTAACTTATGGTTAGTTGAGGTGAGTTGAGATGAGTGAAGATGAGTTAGAGGAGAAATTAGTTCAGCTGGAATGAACGGGATAAACGGACGATACCTAATACTACTAAATTGTAATGAAATGCTTGGGGCCTAAGATGGTTAAAATGCAGACAATGAATTTACCCATGAGGATAATTAAATAAATAATATTAAAATTAGAACTACATATTGTGCCCGTATCTTTGACTCTATTAATTCCCTGGTGTGTGTGTATGTGCGTGCACAGCTCCAGAGCAGAAGTGTAAGTCCGGCCCGGTGGACCTGGTCTTCATCATCGACAGCTCTCGCAGCGTTCGTCCTCACGAGTTTGAGACCATGAGGAAGTTCATGATCGACATCCTGGACACGCTGGACATCGGGGCCGACGCCACTCGGGTCGGGGTCATCCAGTACTCCAGCCAGGTGGGTCTCCGACAGCCTGGGTTTCCTCTCTAGGTTTCCCCCTATTGGGGTTGAGGAGTTGTTCCTGGTCCTTTCAGAGGGGTAAGCATTAGGGGGCGCCGTTGAATAATGTGGCATGGGAAGCCATTTGAGACTGGAACTGTGATCTTTGAGAGCTCTGAGATGAGTCGAGCTCTGACACCGAAACACTCAACAGCGTGCTCCTATTAGAAACCTCTAATCAGACGTTTTTCTCTTGCAGGTCCTCAGTGAGTTCTCCCTGAAGACCCACTTCACGACGGAGGCCATGGTGAAGGGCATCAACGAGATCATTCCTCTGGCCCAGGGCACCATGACCGGCCTGGCCATCAAGTACACCATGGATGTAGCCTTCACCCCTGAGGCAGGGGACCGGCCCAAGGTACCTAATCATGACACCTGACAACTGAATGAACATGTACAATCGCATTTTAGAAATCTTTCCTTTTAGAAAAAAGGTTGTGCAGCACTTTGTATGCTTTGATTGTTCCAGGCCTATTTACTTTTGTTATATCACCAACATTGATGGTAGTGGTTGGATTGTTATGCCTGCTGGCTATTTCAGAAACAATTTGTCCTTTGTTTACATCAAATATAGTCCATAATAAGCAATTATTTGACACATACATAACATTCGTGGTGAAATCTGCAAGTGCAAGTCCAAGTCCCTTCAGGGCGGGCTAGGGTCTGGTCCTGGGTGGGTCCTACCAAAGGAGTCCCAGAGCCTCCCAGTACCTCTGTAGTTTTGCTCCCCAGGTGCCCAACGTGGCGGTAATCGTGACGGACGGACGGCCTCAGGACCGCGTGGCGGAGGTGGCCGCCGAGGCTCGGGAGAAGGGCATGGAGATCTACGCCGTGGGCGTGGCCAGAGCAGACATGACATCACTCAGGGCCATGGCGTCCCCGCCGTTTGAAGACCACGTGTTCCTGGTGGAGTCCTTCGACCTCATCCACCAGTTCGGACTCCAGTTCCAGGACAAGCTGTGTGGTAAAGCACACACTTTAAGGCCCAATCCCATTTCTAACCCTTACCCCTCCCCCTTGTTTTGAAGGGGTAAGGGGAAGAGGTAGAAATGGGATTGGGCCTAACAATAGTTATAGAGATGAAATGGAACAATTTCTTTTAATATTTTTCATGAACTTCATTTGGGCCAATAGAAGCCGCAGTGGAATATATATATATTTTTTTATATATATGTATCGTTTAGTCTCTGCAGAAGTGAACATACAAACAAGATTAACAAGACTACATGAACTAGGCTGGTGAAACTATCGATGCATATGAAACCTCACCATAACTTTGTTGGGTTACATTAAAATGGATTCATTGGGTTACAATGGTAGTCGACTCGCCATGGTGATGATGATGATGATTTCAGTGATGGTGATGATGATGATGTCAGTGATGGTGATGATGATGGTATGGTGGTGATAATGGTCGGGATGGTGAGGATGGAAGTGACGGTGTTGATGTTGAGGATGATAGCGATGGCGCTGCCGCTGAATGTGGTGATGTTGGTAATGGTGGTGAGAGTGAGGATGATGGTAGGGATGCTAATGATGGTTTGTGTGTGTTTCAGGCCTAGATATGTGTGTAGAGTCTGACCACGGCTGTGAACACATATGTGAGAGTTCTCCAGGCTCCTACCACTGCCTCTGTCTGCCCGGCTACACGCTGAACACAGATGGCAAGACCTGCTCAGGTAACACACACACGCATACACGCACACGGAGACACTCCAACCAGAGTTACAAATCACAGGAAATATGACAGCTGTTCTGTGTACACACACCAGCACATCCCTAAGACCAGTGTGTATGTGTGTGTGTGTGTGTGTGTCTGTGTGTTTGTGTCTGCAGCTATCGATCTATGTGCGCAGGGGAAACATGACTGTGAGCAGGTGTGTATCAGCTCCCCTGGCTCCTTCACCTGTGACTGCAACAAAGGATACACACTTAACGCAGAAGACAAGAAGACCTGCACCAGTGAGTACACACATGCTAAGCCCCCCTCCCCCCCCCTCGCCCACACATGCACACACAACAACATCCATTTTTCCCCAGAAAAAGTGGTTTTTAAAGCAAGGTTAAGGTGTTGTGGAATGTTAAAGGGTTTCCCCTGTGTCCTGTCCCTCCCAGTGATCGATTACTGCTCCTTCGGGAACCACAGCTGTGACCACCAGTGTGTGAGCATTCTTAACGGGTACCACTGCAAGTGTAACCTTGGATACCATCTCCATGACGATGGCAAGAAATGCCAGCGTAAGTTACACACAACACACTTGCGCACACACAACCACACATTCACACAGACACACACACACACACACACACACACACACACACACACACACACACACACACACACACACACACACACACACACACACACACACACACACACACACACACACACACACACACAGCATGTACAAACATGGTAAAAGAAAAACCTCATCCAACAGGTGTGCACACTCTGAAGCAGGTAGACACGCCCCATGTCCCAGGTAGAAAGGGATAGATCACCCCCCCACACACACCTGATCAGCTAGTCACGTCTGCTTTAACAGGTAGAAACGTCTTCATGTTCCAAGTAAATACAGGTAGAGACACCCCCTGTTCCAGGTAGATACAGGTAGACTTGAGTGTAAGTAGGCCCTACACCAGGTAGATACAGGTTGACCTGAGGGTAAGTAGGCCCCACACCAAGTAGATACAGGTAGACTTGAGGGTAAGTAGGCCCCACACCAGGTGGATACAGGTAGACCTGAGGGTAAGTAGGCCCCACACCAGGTAGTTACAGGTAGACTTGTATGGGTAAGTAGGCCCCACACCAGGTAGATACAGGTAGACTTGTAGAGTAAGTAGGCCCTACACCAGGTAGATACAGGTAGACTTGTAGGGTAAATAGGACCTACACCAGGTAGATACAGGTAGACCTGAGGGTAAGTAGGCCCCAGACCAAGTAGATATAGGTAGACTTGAGGGTAAGTAGGCCCCACACCAGGTGGATACAGGTAGACCTGAGGGTAAGTAGGCCCCACACCAAGTAGATACAGGTAGACCTGAGGGTAAGTAGGCCCCACACCAGGTAGTTACAGGTAGACTTGTAGGGTAAGTAGGCCCCACACCAGGTAGATACAGGTAGACTTGTAGAGTAAGTAGGCTCTACACCAGGTAGGCAGGAAGGGTAAGTACGCTCTACATCAGGTAGACACCAGGTGGTCACCAGGTAGATACGTAGTCTACCGGCGATGGGTTTACGACCTGCTCAGCCCCAGTAGGAGGTCTGGTTGACCCAGATACCACAGGGCGTCCCTGGAGGAGAGAGTATGGAGGAATGTTGGGTTTTCCAGCTGCTCAAACATCTGCTTCACAACTTCCAAGAGGAACACGGACCGTCATTTAAACACACATGGATACACAGTGGTGCACACAAACAAACACGCACCCACCCACGCACACACACCCACACCCACACACACATTTAATTGCTCTATCAGGCTATTAAACGCCAACAGTCCTTTGAAATGTATTTTACATTATTAAAGATGTTTTTATTTCAATGCTTTATGTGATGAACCACTGCTCGTTGTTTCCTTGTATTAATCCATGTATGTTTATCTGTTGACTCTGAAATATTGCTTTGCCTGTTTGTATGTTTGTAAGTGTGTATCGAATGCAAAAAAACACAAACAAACTTGTTTCATCACAGATACATTGCATTAAACAGATGCTAACTGGCATGTTGCTACATGTGCACACACAAACATGCATGTGTTCCTACAGACTTGGGACTTATATGCTTTTAACATGATTTAATATGTTACATGTTATAGATCATATTAATGTTATAATTGTGTTTGTGTTTGTTTATGTGTATGTGTGTGTTTTTGTATGTGTGTATGTATGTATGTGTGTATATATATGTTCTTGTGTGTGTGTGTGTGTGTGTGTGTGTGTGTGTGTGTGTGTGTGCGTGTGTGTAAATATATATGTATCTGCTTGTGTGTGTGTGTGTGTGTGTGTGTGTGTGTGTGTGTGTGTGTGTGTGTGTGTGTGTGTGTGTGGTTGTGTGTGTGTGTGTGTGTGTGTAGCTATAGATCTGTGTGCGCAGGGGAAGCATGAGTGTGAGCAGGTGTGTGTCAGTGCGCCGGGGGTCTACACCTGCGACTGCAACAAAGGATACACACTCAACGCAGACAAGAAGACCTGCACACGTCAGTCAGGCACACACACACACACACACACACACACACACACACACACACACACACACACACACACACACACACACACACCAGGCACACACACCAGGCACACACACACACACACACACACACACACACACACACACACACACAGACAGACAGACAGACAGACAGACAGACAGACAGACAGACAGACAGACAGACAGACAGACAGACAGACAGACAGACAGACAGACAGACAGACAGACAGACGCGCCCACACACACACGCGCCCACACACACACGCGCCCACACACACACGCGCCCACATAAATATATACATTTATTTATTTACACATACACATAGGAGTAGCATTTGAAATCACGGAATCACATTCAGTTAATCAGAAGATTTACAAACGGTTGGACGCCTTACGACACAAGTAACACTCTGCCCGGCTGCTGACACTACTACCCTCCTATCTGGTAACTCTCTAATACTCAGCTATCTGCTACCTAGAGCTCTGCTACCAAGCTATCTGCTAGTTCGCTTTCAGCTAGCTCGCTCCAACCTAGCTTATTGTTACCTACCTACCTGAGTGCTACCTAGCTATCTGGTGTCTGCTACCTAGCTCCTGTCTCTGGGATACAAGCAGACCCCTCAGAATAGGCTGGGGTTCTGGTTTTGAACCCCAATGTCCACAGTCTACCTGGAAGCATCTCTTAGGAGATCACCCATGTTCCCTAATGACACATAGTGAATAGTAGTAGTCACCTGTTGTGTGTGTTTGTGTGTAATTATGTGTGTGTGTGTGTGTGTGTTTTTGTGTATGTGTTTGTGTATGTCTGTGTGTGTTGATAAATGTTCTTGTTTGGTGTGTGTGTGTATATGTGTGTAAATATATTATGTCTGTGTGTTTATGTCCTTATGTGTGTGTGTGTGTGTGTGTGTGTGTGTGTGTGTGTGTGTGTGTAGCTATAGATCTGTGTGCGCAGGGGAAGCATGAGTGTGAGCAGGTGTGTGTCAGTGCGCCGGGGGTCTACACCTGCGACTGCAACAAAGGATACACACTCAACGCAGACAAGAAGACCTGCACACGTCAGTCAGGCACACACACACACACACACACACACACACACACACACACACACACACACACACACACACACACACACACACACACACACACACACACACACACACACACACACACACACACACACACAGACACAGACACAGACACAGACACACACAGACACACTGACACACACACGTACACACACACGTACACACACACGTACTCACACACACACACACACACACACACACACACACACACTACATCTACAAACAACACACACACACTCACACACACACACACACACACTCACACACACACACACACACACACACACACACACACACACACACACACACACACACACACACACACACACACACACACACACACACACACACACACACACACACACTACATATACACACAATACATATATCAATATATAAATAAACACACATGCACATTAGAGTAACATCTGAAATGATTTATCGGAATCACAATAATTTAATCAGAAGACTTAATAATGCCTGGACACCTTTGACCAAAGTAAAACTCTAAAACTAACTGCCAGGCTGCTGACATGTCACAATTCCTAGCTTTATTACAACCATCCATACACATTCATATCTAAATATCTAAACATATATTATTTTAAAATGTATCATATATTCTAAAATGTTAGTGGATTATGGCATATTTTTGTGTTTTCTAGTATGTCCTAGCATGTGGTAGCATGTTACAGTGTACATCCTAGAGGATACTAGCAACTTGTGCTTCCAAGCTCATTCCACAATGTCCTAGCATGATGTAGCACACCCTACCGTGTTGTAGCATATCCTCCCTTGGTTTAGCCTGTCCTAGGATCTCTTAACTTGTCCTGTGCTGTGTTGCAGACATGGACCTGTGTAATTCGGTGGAACATGGCTGTGACTTCCAGTGTGTCAGCACTCCAGGGTCGTTCTACTGCATCTGCCCAGAGGGGCAGTTGCTACAGGACAACGGGAAGAGCTGTGGAAGTACGCATCGCTCCAATTAAACCCAAATCATTTGTGTTTATCTCTTGTATTCTATGACTATGACTAGTATCTTTGGGTACCTTAAAAAGTGTGATACAAATATAATTATAAATAATAATAATACGTAATTATAACTATTTAATTATATAGTAGTAGCAGCATTATTACTACTCATTACTCATGACTAATAACATTAACTACTCTGACATTATCTCCACTTTATCGTCTTAATACTTGGTACTTTATGAAATGCTCCTCCCGCAGCCTGTAAGTCGGCTAACATCGACCTGGTCTTCCTTATCGACGGCTCCAAGAGTGTTCGGCCCCAGAACTTTGAGCTGGTCAAGAAATTTGTCAACCAGGTCAGAGGATTTGGGATTTCTATTTAATAATGTCAATAACATGATAATATAGCAATATAATGAAAAGACATTTCACTATACTAAACTGGGATATCTAGTTGTAGAAGCTCCTAACATGATTGGGACCTCCTTGGTAATGTTATATAGAAGAATATTGTTACATATTCTAGGAGCTAAGGTGTCCACAGCCTACCATTACCCCCTACCTGCTCCTTAATGAACTGTCTCGGTACTGTCTAACCCCTACCTGCTCCTTAATGACCTGTCTCTTTACTGTCCAACCCCTACCTGCTCCTTAATGAACTGTCTCTGTACTGTCTAAGCCCTACCTGCTCCTTAATGACCTGTCTCTCTGCTGTCTAACCCCTACCTGCTCCTTAATGACCTGTCTCTGCACTGTCTAACCCCTACCTGCTCCTTAATGACCTGTCTCTTTACTGTCTAACCCCTACCTGCTCCTCAATGACCTGTCTCTCTGCTGTCTAACCCCTACCTGCTCCTTAATGACCTGTCTCTGCACTGTCTAACCCCTACCTCCTCCTTAATGACCTGTCTCTTTACTGTCTAACCCCTACCTGCTCCTCAATGACCTGTCTCTCTGCTGTCTAACCCCTACCTGCTCCTTAATGACCTGTCTCTTTACTGTCTAACCCCTACCTGCTCCTTAATGACCTGTCTCTGCACTGTCTAACCCCTAACTGCTCCTTAATGACCTGTCTCTGCACTGTCTAACCCCTACCTGCTCCTTAATGACCTGTCTCTGCACTGTCTAACCCCTACCTGCTCCTTAATGACCTGTCTCTGCACTGTCTAACCCCTACCTGCTTCCAGGTGGTGGATTCCCTAGACGTGTCTGCCCAGGGAACCCGGGTGGGTCTGGTCCAGTACTCCAGCCGCGTCCGGACAGAGTTCCCCCTCAACATGTACCACACCGCAGAGGACATCAAAGCTGCTGTCATGAAGGTACACAGACACACACACACACACACACACACACACACACACACACACACACACACACACACACACACACACACACACACACACACACACACACACACACACACACACACACACACACACACACACACACACACACACACACACACACACACACACTTACACACAGACAACCGTAATATGTATTAGTAATAGTATAAGGTCTCATAGTGCATTTATAACAATAAAAATATCAACAGGAAAGACTATAAGGCCAAGGGCCACGTTTACAATGAAATAACATAGATAGATACTGGATATATTTACAAGGGGTAGAGTACATTCAGAATGGCACTATCACCGGCCAATATATTCACAATATTAATATTATATTTACAACAGGTAGATTACATGGAAAAGGGCACCATGACGGGTCTGGCTCTCAAGCACATGCTGGAGAACAGTTTCTCTGAGGCAGAGGGGGCTCGGCCGGCTGCCAGGAACATCCCTCGCATTGGCTTGGTGTTCACCGACGGACGCTCCCAGGACGACATCACTGAGTGGGCCAAGCTGACCAAGGAGGCTGGTAAAGGCGCCACCTAGTGGCCCACACTAGACCTGACATGCACTCTACTGAAAGGAGGCCTATTAGTCTAACATTTACACTTTCCTGTAACTGTGAAAAACATTTTGACTACACATTGTACATTTTGAGATAGCTATTGTTTTTATTTATTGCCAGCTTATTTTTACTATTGTCTAGTATCTTATATTTTTATTTTATTGAATTTTACTTGAGTTGGAAGCCCTCTGGTGGCCTTTTAAATATGACGCGCATTCTACTGACAGCATTCTATCTCGTCGTTCGAACTTATGCTTAACTTAAACCCATCTAAATGCCTTTTCATCCTATTGCTTTTGCATCTGCATATTTGTGTGTGTGCAGGTCTCACCATGTATGCGGTGGGTGTAGGCAAGGCGGTGGAGGATGAGCTTCGTGAGATTGCCTCGGATCCCGTGGAGAAATATTTCTACTACACCACGGACTTCTCCGCCATCAACACCATTGCAGAAAACCTCAAACTCAACGTCTGCCCAGGTCAGCGGAGAACAGCAGACGGGCTAATAGATTACAGTCGATTAGAGTGGACTAGAGTACAGTAAACATTAGAGTGCAGTAGAATATGCATAAAAGTAGATCAGAGTGAACTTCTGTGCAGATGAAACAGGAGAACAGGAGAGACCAGTACAGGAGAACAGAACAGAGTACAGTAGAAACTAGATTAGAAACAAGAATGTAGCACAGTAGAGAGTCACAGTGAAGCAACATTATTATTCCAGGTCTGTTGAACTTTTCCCAAGCCGGCTTGTTGTTTGCTGCCATCTGCTGACAAGTTCTGGCAATACAACGTATATTATTATTTATCTTAATGAAGCTCTCTCTCCTCTCACTCCTTCTCCCACTTCCCCTCTCCCCAGCGGAGAGTCAGGGTGAGATCGAGGTAAAGGACCCATGTGCCTGTGAGAGCTTGGTGGAGTTCCAGCAGGCCACAATGAGCTCAATGGAGCAGCTGACACAGAAACATATCCTTCCAAATAAAAACCCTAATGATAGAAACATCCCAAGATAAAAGCCTCACAGGGGGAAGCCTTTGCATGCCTCACAAACAAATAGACACCTTTTAACATGGGAACCCAAAAGGGTTTCAGGCAAAAGGGTAACGGTAAAGCACAGTTAACAGTTTCTTCACACAAATAAAAGAGTAATCTTGTACAACTAGCTGAGGGGCACCCTTCTTTACTATAGCATAGCTTGGGGGGTCTTGTTTTACTGCAGTGGAGCTGGTAGGCCTGTTTTACTGTATCCGAGCAGGTAGGTATTTTTTACTGTAGCAGAGCTGGTAGGCCTGTTTTACTTTAGCAGAGCTGGTCCTGGCTTGTAAGTTTATGAATACGATATATTTCCTTAACTGTCACTACTGGCTGCCATGACGACACGCCTTGGGGACCTGGAGAACCAGCTTCTGTCCAGGAAGTGAACAGGAAACACCACTGTGGTCAAACAGGAAGTTCCAACTCCATAAAGGAAGTGGTGACAGAGGTAGACTAGGTAGTGGAGGATGAGGGAAAATCAACATCTCAATGTAGAACATCCAACATACCCCTTCAACATTTACTTTCATTAACAAGCTATCCTGTTTCTAGGTAAACATCAAGTAAAGAAATACACATTCAGTCTTAACATTTCTACAGTCATGACTTCCTACAGAAACTACCTATGTCGACGTTTGATGTATACTTATTTGAATACCAGAAAGATACTTATGTTCAGCTCTTGATAGGCTGCATGACATGATTATAACATGTATGTGGCATGTGTTGTAATACGTTTTCTGTGTATGTTAGAATGTTTAGCATGAGGGTTGTGGAAATTAACTCCAAAACACCATTGTATCTCTATAACTTCTGTCCCATAACCATCTTGACCCTTTGTTGATTCTATTTATACTTGATTGATTTTGCTACATTTGTTAAATATGATGTATTTATAGGAGATTTTGATACAAGTTGTGTTTGAGAGTACTTCACTGGAAAGTTCTTGTCCTGGTCTTACCTTTGAACGTACTATTAGTATTATACATTTGTGAAGTGTGAAGTCAGTTTGATACTGCCGACACTAAAGGAGAACAAAAACTCACCAACACCTATAGCTAATAGATTCAGGTCAACCGCAAGCAGCCAACAGCTCGACAGCTTCAAGTGCTCAGAGTGTAAAAAAATTCTTGTAGTTTCCCCTCAGAGGATGGTTTAAATGAGTGACTTGTGATGACTTATGCCAAATAAGTATTTTGGAGGTGATCATTACCTTTATGTTAGTATTGGATAGGAGTTATTTCCCACTACAGAGGACAGTCTTGAGGTCTGTCTGAGCAGTGAAAGAAAGACTGATGGAAATAAATGGAGAGGAAATCTCAGGTTGTCCATTTGGTGAACATATCAGGGCATTTTGTTTGGCTGAAGCAAACGACCAACTAATTCAAACTCTGTGCTGTAAGAAGTGTTTTAGAGATTATGCGCTGAATCATTTAGTATAGCAAATGACCATCGTAGTATTAGTTTTGATAGCATTTATCCATCGTACCATTGGCTTTGATAGCATATTACCATTGTAGCATTAGCTTTGCTAACATACTACCAATACCAAGCAACCAACACATCTGTCTCTGTTAATTAGCCGTTAGCCTCTGCTGGCCTTAAATCACTACCCGGGATCTGTGGTTCTTCGAAGACAAAATTAATTATATTTCATAAGGAATGTATTTTAAATGAGGTCACAGGGGCTTTGTTTTTTTTATTTTACCTTTTGTATATTTCATAATAAGCCTTGTTTTGTCTCTGGACAGCACAAAGGAAATAAATATTTTGAAAAATAAAAAACGTAATTTCATTTTTCTTTCTGGCTATAGATTGCTTAGTCCAGAGAGTTGCAGCTACTCTGGATTCTGTTCAACACCAGCAAAGTACAATGACATAAAGCCTTTAGGTTATTGTGGGGAAACTTCTAAACAGTGAAATCATTTGAAAATAGTGATGATCTCAACAGAGTTCAAACTGAGCATTTAAAGTTTGTAGAGAGGTTTACAGAAAAGACCAGAGGAGAAGGGGGGGGGGGGGGGGCTCATCTAACACCACAACAACCTTCAGACCCCACCTCTGCAGCACAAAACCCTCTCCATAGGGACATCCTAACTTCCACGGATGCAAAGAGAAGTTAAGTACAAGAGAAAAATGAATGACTTCTATTATAAAAAAAATATTTTCAAAGTAGAATAATTGAAAAAGTTAAAGCGTTTAAAAAATGTGGTTCCATGCTAAAATGAACATTTTAAAAGTTGAATGTCAAGGTGATTTTGAGAGGAGTAGGGTCCCAAAATGTGTAGAGAATAAGAAAGAAAGAAAGAATAAAACCTAAGAATAACACCTTATGAGAACATATTGCTTATTTTACCGCACAAAATAATTGATGGGTCCAGGTCCTAAAGAAAGATCACTGGGGGATTACGGCCTCAAACGTTTTCAAAAGTTTCACTGGTAAAGTTGTAAACGTGTTTTTTCGTAGAAACCTGCAGTGATGAAAGCAACCTTCTTGATATCATCATGTTGTGTTGCTCGCCTTCTAAAGTTCAGGACTCTAGAAATAAACAGGTAAACTTCCATCTCAACTGCTGTTGTTCCACAGCTGTTATTTACTGGTTTCCCAGGACTGGCGTTGTAAAGATCACCTCCGTAGAGAGCGGGCCGGGCTGAAAACAGACAGGTTGGTAATGAGCGTGACCTTTACCACGCATGATCTCTACAGACGGATCTCGTCAGACAGGAGCTGAAGACTGCTGCAGAGGGCTGATTCATTATGATGATAATAATAACACCCTAGGGAGTGTTTGTTATAATATGATGACAATATTACCGAATGTATACTGTAGAGAATGGGTCTGGACTCAGAGGGCAAAGTTATCAAAGTTTAACTTACGATGCAAAGTGCTAACTTTTTTTATCAAAATGCATATTTGTAGTGTTATATCCATTATAATTAAGAGTAATAAACATTGAGCACTTAACATGCAGGGTTGGCGTTCCCAAACATTTTCATGCTGTGGCTGCCTGGATATTTTGCCCAGGCCAGGACCCTCAAAATACAGTGTAAAATTAGCAATAAGTAACTACCCCCTTGTCAGAGAAAATTGGTGATTACGATTTCATTAGAGGAAAGTGTTCTTCAATACAATATCACTTTTTTGCTTTTTAACATTCCCTTGATAAAATCAAAGAGCCTGGCATGTAGACATGTTTGTTTGTTTGTTTATTTGACAGGGACAGTGCATATTAATAGACATTTCTGTAAATATGCCAGATTTAGCCAGAAGGTTAGTTTCCATCTGCAGTCCTTGGCCAGATGTAACAATAGGCTCCCTAAGAAGCAAATAAGCAAATAACAGAAAGAGTTTAAAAAAGAACATAGAAAAGCAACAGATAAAACATTAATTATAACCACATACAAGTATTCAGTAGTTCAAGCATCAACATGTATTTATGTTCTTTTTGTATTATGTAGTATTCTGAGCATGTATGGGCACAACACATGATATAGCACTGCATGCTTAAGTACATAATCAGTGTACTTCATAGGATACTGCAAGCTAGGTTTCCAAATGGAAGCTTGACCGACATACATTCGACACTTTTCTCTGGGAGGAATTCATGGGCAGTAGAGAAGCAATACACTGACTATAACCCAGATGATGAATTAAGACCTCTCCATGGCATCAGTGATTGTGAAAACATCTACCACATAAAGCATGATTTCCTGAGGCTTGGAAAACAAACAGAGCAATCCCCCTGGGCCTCCTCTCCCCACAGCCAGAAGGCCAAGACCTGAGATAATAAGGCTAATTATCTCACCACAGTAGCCTCCCAGTCTTGCTAATCAATACCAGGTAAAACGAGCAGTGAACTGCTCGTTTACGCCAGAGAGTGAGTGAGAGAGAGAGAGAGCGAGAGAGAGAGAGAGAGAGAGAGAGAGAGAGAGAGAGAGAGAGAGAGAGAGGGAGAGAGAGAGAGAAGAGAGAGAGAGAGAGAGAGAGAGAGAGAGAGAGAACGTAAGTGACACATGCACGCCTACATATGTGTGTGTTCTCTAATGAGCTTCTGGGGAGCATATTGACCTCTTTACTCGTGATGCTTATTTAGGACCCAGGGACCCCTCTTGTTTCCCCTCCTGTAATCACTCTGAGGATTATGGGAAAGGTCACCTAGTGTATAGTGACCTTTGTTGTGGGACAATACCACAGCCTGTTGCCCCCCCCCCACACACACACACCCCAGTGCCACCTCCCCCAGGTAGAGCTAGCCTTGAAGAATGATGTAATAATGAAAGTAGGATAATATTCATCATCCTCATCTTCATCATCATCATCATCCTCATCCTCATCATCATCATTTACTTTATTTAACAGAACTTTTGTTTGCAGAGCACACTGCACGTAAAAGTCAAGCATTACATTAACTAAATAGATTTACACTTATATTGAACTTCAACCATTCAAGTCAGCACCACAATTAAAAACACATTTTATCTATCTCGATGGTTGCAGAAGAGAAACCGAAATCTGACAGAAATTACATTTTGAGAGAAATTACTTTAGAAGCCAAACTGGGTAATAGGGTTCGGGTCGGTTTTCGTCTTATTTATTTGAAATTCTGTGACATTCAGGATTTCACATCCTCAAGAGTCTAGGGTTAAGAGGTTAGGACAGTAGTTACGGTAAACCCTCGCTTATACGTCACTTCCTTCCTTTCCCTGGAAAAACCGTCACTGTTCAAATGCAATAGTAATCAACCATCTGTTTTGCCAACCTATAGAATCAGGGAAGGTCTAAATTATTATTTATTTAAGTTAAATGACAACACAATTGTTCTTAACTTGACAATTAAAAGGATTCAACATGAATATGTATGAATAGAAGATTTCTGTAATTGCTCTTATAAATCTTGAATCAAAGCTGGCACGCTCCCTTGTATCATGCAAGCAGGCCCTGGTATCATTGTATTACTGGTAGGCTCAAGTTAGCAAGTGGTGAATATATGCCAGGGCAATCTATTTTATGTGGATTCATTCTAATGCGTAATTATAATGGTGCTGTAGATGAACCAACTGAAACCCTGTCCTTACATTGTAGATGTTAAATCATTGTAGCTGCTGTCTTCTTATGAGGAAGGTCCAATTTATGAGCATCCAAGGGTTTTGCCCTACAAATTTCCAACTAGTAAACTCAAAATGTTCTGACATCTTAACCGTATTCCTCAATGTTTAAACTTAGATTATGTCCCATAGGTACTCCTTGTTGACACCATTTGATGCCATCCCACGTACCATCCTACCATATATAAATCTTGAATCAAAGCTGGCACGCTCCCTTGTATCATGTAAGCAGGCCCTGGTATCATTGTATTACTGGTAGGCCAGGCACCTTTCTCCCTACCAAACACAAATGCGACACGTTCAATCTCAAAACGGGGCTATTCACATAGCGGTTGGAGAAGATATTTGTCGTGATTTAACTTATGTACAAACCATTCTGGTTCACAGCCCTTATTTTAGGTTATCCTACTGTCCATGCATTTATGTTCAGGATCAAACAATAATTTACAGTAAGTAACATTCTTTATTTATGTGATTGTAAATGCTATATTTGTTTGTTTGTTTTTATACTTTTTTGTCTGCAATGCAATAATTCCGGAATCTGAACCTTTGATTCGAGAAATAGTCTTGATTTTCATTTGACAAACCGGGGCAATTAGGAGGGCTACGAAATGATTAAGCGCACATTCTTAAATGTACTATTGTTTATTGATGTAAAACAAAGATGATCGCTAAATCTGCCTTTGTTCAAAGTGAGACATTTTATTTGGAATATATTTGAAGGTATCAATGTTTTGTATGGTTGAATTTGATGACATTGTTCCTTCTAGGGATGAATCAGACCTCTTCCAACATCACGCTGGGGGCCTCACAGAGGGACTCCTTCTCCAAAGCTGTGACCAAGAACGTCATTGTGGTGGCTCTGGGAGTCACTGTCATTTACCTCAATGCCAGCCTGATCCACACCTTCCACAAACAGCAGGTCTCCTGTTCCTCCCACAAGCAAATGCTTGCATTAATATGACTTATAATACGTATAGATCAGGGGTCGGCAACCCTAGGCACAAGTGCCACCACTGGCACGTGGCAGCATAATCATTGGCACACTTAAAATATATATATACAAAAAAAACAAAAAAACTTTATTCTGTTTTGGGCATTTCCTCCCAGTGCAGATATGTTTAAATGAGTTACTGAAAGCAGTGTTCTGAAATGGGATCAATTAATAGTATGTAGCCTAAACCTATGTTGTGAGTAATAGAGAAGAAAATATTTAAAATATTGTTAATATTTGCATGCAGTGGCCTGCATGCATCGCCTTCACATGGTTTTGCAAAGCTTTACATGTCTTAAAGATATGATGTGGATGGTTCCAACATTCTCAAATATTCTGTTTTTTTACATTTCTCACATTGCAAATATGTTTTTGAATGAGTTTCTGAAAGTGGTGTTTTAAGATGTGACAGTGGCCTTCCTTTTTAGCCATGATCTAAAACTCCCTCCCCTATATTGGTTTCATCATCATGGCACAACCTTTGACCCTTAAACCTTTTCCCAATCCTTTTCTGCTTTCTGTGCTTTCTCAGATCTTCAACACCAATCCCCGCTACATCCTCTTCATCCACATGGTCATCAATGACACAGTCCAGCTGACCCTCACCATCCTCCTCTTCCTTATTGGCTACACCCTCTACCACATCAACGTCTGCCTGTGCAGCTTCATCACCCTGCTGGCTCTGTTCACCACTGAAAACACACCGCTCAACCTCTCCTGCATGGCCCTAGAGTGCTACGTGGCAGTGTGTCGCCCGCTGCACCACGCCCGCATCTGCACCGTGCGGAGAACATACCTCTTCATCGGTCTGATCTGGGCCATCAGTATGCTCTCCATCCTCCCGGACCTTTTTGTCGCCCTGGCCACCGAGCCAGTGGCGTTCTTTGGCACAGATGTCTTCTGTCTTAGGGAGATAGTGTTCCGCAACCCTCACATCATCCTCAAGAGGGATACCTGGTACGTGTTGCTGCTGGTCGTCATTTGGCTGACCCTACTCTACACGTACTTCCGCATCCTGTTCACCGCCCGGGCCGCCAGTGCGGACGCAAAGAAGGCCCGAAACACCATCCTGCTCCACGGCTTCCAGCTGCTGCTGTGCATGTTGATATACGTGGACCCGTTGCTGAAAACGCTTCTGAAATACTGGTTCCCCAATAGTTTGACGGACTCATTGTTCGCGTGCTACATCATCATAAGCATTTTGCCACGGTCCATCAGCCCCATGGTGTACGGCCTGCGAGACAAGACCTTCAGGATGTACCTGAAGAAACACCTCTTGTGCAGATTGACATTGGTGACGGTGTAATCTAAACCCTTATAAACTATCTACTGCGTCAAATGTGGTGGTATTCGGGACCCACAAGGTGCCCGGGCTCTGTGTGCACTACCCACTAGACGCATGTTGGGGGTTTCAAATTCAATCGTTATGATTGAAAAATGTTCAATGGTTTTATCCTTTTGTCATGAAATCAGTTAGGTAGTGGATGAAAGTGATAAACTCTGCTAACCAGAGAGACATTAAACCCAAGCTTGGTAGCACTGGTTGGTTTTATTTACCTCAGTAATTAATTTTTCAAATTGCATTTCAAAAATATATGTGTTTCAGAGTGCTAATCCCAGCGAATTCTTTTTACCAATACTAAGTGCTAAGTAAGGAGCTTCTTCCAAGAAGATGTTTCTGTCGCTTAGAGCAAAAGGCCTCCACTAACTAAGCTAATTATCTCCACAGCAGGCTCCCAGCAGGATCATGTTTATCGGGCAACATGTACACCTACACATGCGTTCTCTAACGAGCTACATATGTTTATGTTCTCATACAAGCTACCTGGGAGGATATTGACTTTTAATCATGAAGCTTGTTGAGGACCCAGGTTGCCCCTTGTGTTCCACCTCCTGGACTCAGTCTGAGGATCACTGGAAAGGTCATGTAGTCCCTCGTCCCCCATCAAGGGAACTTGCTCTGGATGATGTAATGAAAATAATAATTATAATAATCAATATTGTCATAATTAACATTATTTGAACAGCCCTTTTGTTTCCAAACTCTGCAGGCAATATTACAAGTAAAGTATAACATATTGAATATAATGATAGAAATAAAAAGTAAATTATGATACATGATAATAAATTATACAACTGGAATTTCATCATTTTAGGGGCAAGGCCACTTGTCCTTTTGTTGTACCATTTTTGAGGCCACATAATGAAATGAGACAAGGGAAAGTTTTGAGGTATTTTCAAACTTTCCTCAACATCAAAACACGGTAACACTTTATATTAAGGTACACATATTAATCATTAGTGGCATGCATATGAGTAGCATATCAGCTCTTTATCAGTCATTATAAAGCACTTATTAATGCTTTATTCTGCATGACCATATTTAATTAGTCCTAATTACTGCTTATTGATAGTAAGTAAGGAACTTGGTGCATTATGATATCTTTGCATTGAGGATTTTTACACAAGTTCGAGGGTCCAAGACCCTGTTGATACCATTTTATGAAACTGTGTTGGAGTCAGTACTCTCCTAAACTGGGGTCTGCACGGGATGGAGATACTGAGAGGAACAGGAAAGACAGAATCAACTGGATACCAAGGGTTAGCTCTAGGCTATGCTGGGCTTGATTAGCCAGGCGTATTTCCATCATGGATAACACCTCTCACTCTCTGCATGACTGTGGAGGCCTTGGATCTAGCAGTAACATACTGCTAAACTCATGGTGCAAGAAGGAAGCTGGGGATAAAGTCAAGCAGACAGTGACGGGTTGTTTAGATTATTATGATTAGAAGGGTTGTGATGCAAAACCTCACATCATTTGTATAACCTTTGCGATCAACTTTATTCCACACACAAAAGATACGCTTACCCACCAGAAGTAACATGCTTTAATAAACACTAGACACATGGCACCTGGACCCTGTCCTGAGTGCAGTACCATCCATATCATTGGTTCTCAAAGTGCGGCCCGTGGGCCAATGATGGCCCGCAGAAACATTCATGGTGGTCCGCAATGACATACAGATGTAAGTTATTAAAAAAACAATAATAATAATAAATATACATATATACATATATTTATAATATTAATTTGAACAAAAATAAATAAACATAAAGAGAAAAGTACTCTCTCTAGCTTTCAATTAAATCCTTTTACATTTGTTATTTTTAATCCGACTGTACATTACTTTGAAAGGATGAACCACAGTTTCGTGATTTAGACCTCACTTGACCTCACTCCCAGAGGTCCACGGTGCAATGTTTTTTTTCACTACTGGGATGCTGACGACATTTCCCGCCAATTTTTTTGGCTTTGGCGGCCCTCAGTCAAATTTTGGGTTCCTAAATTGGCCCTCAGCTGTCAAAACTTTGAGAACCCCTGATATCAAACAGGTCATGTCGGTAGGGGGTTATTACAGTTTTTTCCTATCGTTTTCGGTCATGTACCCATACTATGGTCACTTTTCCCTATCACTTAACACAGTGGGCTTTAGAGACACACACCTCTGCATATCTGTTAACCTTTGGTGCAAAATGCACTACAACAACCACACCACAAACAATGCTGCCATAACTTAACACATGTTTCCTCTCAGAACACTATGACCTAAAAAACACTAACATCTTGAAGCATTGCCAATTGCATATATAAAATGTTGCTGTGTCCTCCAGTTTGGCATAGATTTCCTGTAGTGTTGCATTGAAAAAAAGAGAAAAAACACAGACAAACACTTCTTTGGACTACAGTAATAAAGTTTGTAATATTACAGTATGACAATCCAAGCCAAGTATCTGCTGACAGTGTTCATATGTCGGTTTACCTCCCACAAAAGATGTCAGAATTGAGTGTGGTAAATGTACTGTAATTGTAAATACAGTAAATACTGTAAGTGTTTTATGAGAAACTGAGAATAACAATTTTCAGTTTTTGTAATGCAAATTACATACAGTAAGTACGTAATATATGATCCAGAAACAAATCACAAACACAACAGTTTTTTTCACTGTGCTTTACTTTTTGGAGATTTAGCTGAAATGACCACCAGGTGTTTTGCATTGCAAAACTTATCCTCTGTGTTTTTTGTACAGATCATTGTATGTAGTGTTACTTTTACGTAAAAAAAGTAATTCCATGCCAATTCACCAAGAACTATGGTGCACAGGGGGAAAAAAATCTAAATTACTGTAAAATAAAATAAATAAACTATAAACTAAATATTTTTTCTTATTCAAACATGTAACTTCATTTGTCTGTCCAAATGCAGCATCTTTCCATCTACAGTGATCTAAATTACTGTTAGGTTTTGAACAGAAAGTTCACTGTTTTGAACAGAGTATCTAAACATTGGTAAAATATGCTGTAGTTCCACAGCGTTTTGCCGGTAGTGAACATTGACTGGGGCAGGTATCCATGAAAATTGGAAGAAGGCGTCATTGCCAGCATTTGTATCTTAGCATAGGGGCAAGTAACCACAGTTTGGTTCACATGGTCTACTGGTATGCTCACTGTGTTAAGTGTTTAGGGAATGTGAACATGGTTTAGGTAAATTGCCAAAAACGATAGGAAAAAACTGTAATACAAATCGTATGCAAATACAAATCCTTTTACATGTAACATTTTCTCAAAGTTTTATACTATTGAAGTCATGAAGATCATGGAGTCAGGAAATCTATACGTTTAATCAGACCAGGTGTACACCCATACTAATAGTTATGGGGAATTAGGGAATGAACTCTAAAAGTATACACTCAAACATACGCAAGCACACAATTTAAATATGCATACCTGCCCACCATATATGAAACAACTTGCTAAGCAGAGACATCGACAAACACTTCATTGGCCTTGGTAGCACTGGTTTGGTTTAATCAACCTCATTACTTAGGTTCAGGGTGACATTTGTCAAAAAACCAGAGGGGGCATGATTTAACATTTTTTTTCATCATGAACAAATCGGCAATGAACAGGCCTAATTCTTTTTGTTGAGTTAATGGTAGGCCCTATCCACCTACATTTCGAACAGTTGAACATTCATTTTTAATGCAAACTAAAAAGACATGAAACATTACATTTTCCAGAAAGAAAAACAATTCAGAGGGGGGGGGGGGGTGATCCCGGGGGGGGGGGGGGGGGGGGGGGTGATCCCTTTCATCCCCCCCAACAAATCGCACCCTGCTTATGTTTGGAAATGCATTGGCCTTTTTCTAGACATGTAAATTGTCATTTTATTGAGTTAGAGTTTTCTGTCCAGTTCAGTTTCATGTTGTGTTATGTTGTGTTGTGTTTTATATGTTAGTTTCAGTTCGAGATTAAAGATAGTGGTTTGTTTCTAATCATTATCCAAATACACAGCATGATGGTACAATATTTGCAGATTACTCCTGTGCTCAGTTTTGGATAGGCTGAATCGTGAGCACGGAGAGATGAATGCTTCTGTGAGTAATGAGGAATAGCAGTCGTGGTACCACGAAGCCTTCATCAAAAACCTGATTGTTGTTCTCCTCGGGATCTTTATGAACTACGTCCACGCCAGCATGGTGCATAATGCCTTCCATCGATAAGAGGTAACCACTCTGTTAAAATGCCCTCCAGAAGAACAAAAAAGCACTTTCCTGAGGAAGGTCCAATTTATGAGCATCCAAGGGTTTTGTCCTGCACATTTCCAACTAGTAAACTCAAAATGTTCTAATATCTTAACCGTATTCCTCAATGTTTAAACTTAGATTATGTCCCATAGGTACTCCTTGACACCATTTGGTGTCATCCCACGTACCATCCTACCATATATAAATCTTGAATCAAAGCTGGCACGCTCCCTTGTATCATGCAAGCAGGCCCTGGTATCATTGTATTACTGGTAGGCCAGGCACCTTTCTCCTACCATACACAAATACGACACATCCGATCTCAAAACGGGGCTATTCACATAGCGGTTGGAGAAGATATTTGTCTTGATTTAATTTATGTACAAACCATTCTGGTTCACAGCCCTTATTTTAGGTAATCCTACTGTACGTGCATTTATGTTCAGGATCAGAAAATAATTTTCAGTAAGTAACATTCTTTATTCATGTGATTGTAAATGCTATATTTGTTTGTTTGTTTTTATACTTTTTTGTCTGCAAGTGATTATTAGTGAATGCAATAATTACGGAATCTGAACGTTTTATTCGAGAAATAGTCTTGATTTGCATTTGACAAACCGGGTCAATTAGGAGGGCTACGAAAGGATTAAGTGCACATTCTTAAATGTACTATTGTTTATTGATGTAAAACAAAGATGATCGCTAAATCTGCCTTTGTTCAAAGTGAGACATTTTATTTGGAATATATTTGAAGGTATCAATGGTTGAATTTGATGACATTGTTCGTTCTAGGGATGAATCAGACCTCTTCCAACATCACGCTGGGAGCCTCACAGAGGGACTCCTTCTCCAAAGCTGTGACCAAGAACGTCATTGTGGTGGCTCTGGGAGTCACTGTCATTTACCTCAATGCCAGCCTTATCCACACCTTCCACAAACAGCAGGTCTCCTGCTCCTTCCACCAGCATTTTTTTTAATGCATATATTTTATATATGCATTAATATGATTTATAATCAGTATATATTTGACTCAGAGAATTTATTTTAAAATCATGCTGCTTACCTATAAATCCCTACATGGTTTAGGACCAATATATTTAACTGATATGCTTCCACTACATCAGCCTTTCAGACCACTAAGAAGCTCTGAGACCAATCTGCTAATTATCCCCAGAGTAAACACAAAACATGGGAAAGCAGGAATTAGTTACTACGCAACAAATAGCTGGAATAAACTCCCATAGGATTTAAGACTTGCCCCAACTCTGAGCACCTTTAAAAAAAGACTGAAGACTTTTATGTTTGCTATAGCTTTCTGCTAAATCTTAAATGCATTGCACTTTCTAAATAAGCTTTTTTAACTTTGCCTTTATTTTCTATTTTAATACTAAAATGCCTTTTTAACTTTCTATGTTTTGCATATGTTTTTCTTTTACTTACCTATTATTTTATTTAATTGTATGACAATGTTTATATGTGAAGCACTTTGAGTCTGCCTTGTGTATGAAAAGTGCCATATAAATAAAGTTGCCTTGCCTTGCCTTGCCTTGTAGTACCGAGAGCATATCCACGGTACCATTGATGTGACTGGGGTGAAACAAACATTTAGTTTACATGTACAGTGACTCAGTATATGTCCTCCTTGTTGCGATCCCGCATAGATTCAGACCAGCGTTCTTATCTCTCTTTCAACCCCATTTCCTCTGCCTGTAGGTCTGTATTTAATGAAATGTCTATGGTCTAGGTTACACTTAGCCATATACATTACACAAGGTTACACACAAATATGGCCATTGCCTTAGGCTCATCAAAATAATCTAGACTACTGTAAAGCAGACATATTCTGCTCTGAGAAAAGCATGCACTTTCTTGTTTAATTTATCATCGTTATTCAATTTATTTCTGATACATTTTTGTGATTTAAAAGCTTCATTGCTACACTCTCCTTTGCTGCGGCCATCATTTTTTTAATCGGGCTGACTCTGGCCTTTCTTTTTTTGCCATGATCTAAAACTCCCTCCCCTATATTGGTTTCATCATCATGGCACAACCTTTGACCCTTAAACCTTTTCCCAATCCTTTTCTGCTTTCTGTGCTTTCTCAGATCTTCAACACCAATCCCCGCTACATCCTCTTCATCCACATGGTCATCAATGACACAGTCCAGCTGACCCTCACCATCCTCCTCTTCCTGCTCAGCTACACCCTCTACCACATCAACGTCTGCCTGTGCAGCTTCATCATCCTGCTGGCTCTGTTCACCACTGAAAACACACCGCTCAACCTCTCCTGCATGGCCCTAGAGTGCTACGTGGCAGTGTGTCGCCCGCTGCACCACGCCCGCATCTGCACCGTGCGGAGAACCTACCTCTTCATCGGTCTGATCTGGGCCATCAGTATGCTCTCCATCCTCCCGGACCTGTTTGTCGCCCTGGCTACCGAGCCCGTGGCGTTCTTTAGCACAGATGTCTTCTGTGTGAGGGAGACGGTGTTCCGTAGCCCTCACATCATCCTCAAGAGGGACGCCTGGTACGTGTTGCTGCTGGTCGTCATTTGGCTGACCCTGCTCTACACGTACTTCCGCATCCTGTTCACCGCCCGAGCCGCCAGCGCGGACGCAAAGAAGTCCCGAAACACCATCCTGCTCCACGGCTTCCAGCTGCTGCTGTGCATGTTGATATACGTGGACCCGTTGCTGAAAACGCTTCTGAAATACTGGTTCCCCAATAGTTTGGCGGACTCATTGTTCGCGTGCTACATCATCATCAGCATTTTGCCACGGTCCATCAGCCCCATGGTGTACGGCCTGCGAGACAAGACCTTCAGGATGTACCTGAAGAAACACCTCTTGTGCAGATTGACATTGGTGACGGTGGCATCGAAACCCTTATAAACTATCTACTGCGTCAAATGTGGTGGTATTCGGGACCCACAAGGTGCCCGGGCTCTGTGTGCACTACCCACTAGACGCATGTTGGGGGTTTCAAATTCAATCGTTATGATTGAAAAATGTTCAATGGTTTTATCCTTTTGTCATGAAATCAGTTAGGTAGTGGATGAAAGTGATATACTCTGCTAACCAGAGAGACATTAAACCCAAGCTTGGTAGCACTGGTTGGTTTTATTTACCTCAGTAATACATTTTTCGAAATGCATTGAAAAAATGCATTTTATTGAAATAAATGTAATTTTCTCTCCATTTAATCTTTCTATGACTGAAAATATATGTGTTTCAGAGTGCTAATCCCAGCGAATTTTTTTACCAATACTAAGTGCTAAGTAAGGAGCATCTTCCAAGGAGATGTTTCTGTCGCTTACAGCAAAAGGCCTCCATTAACTATGCTAATTATCTCCACAGCTGTCTCCCAGCAGGGGGGGGGGGGGGGGGAGGGGGGGGGAGAGAGAGAGAGAGAGAGAGAGAGAGAGAGAGAGAGAGAATTTACAAGCATCATGTTTATCGGGCAACATGTACACCTACACATGCGTTCTCTAACGAGCTACACTTGTGTTCTCATACAAGCTACCTGGGAGCATATTGACTTTTAATCATGAAGCTTGTTGAGGACCCAGGTTGCCCCTTGTGTTCCACCTCCTGGACTCAGTCTGAGGATCACTGGAAAGGTCATGTAGTCCCTCGTCCCCCATCAAGGGAACTTGCTCTGGATGATGTAATGAAAATAATAATTATAATAATCAATATTGTCATAATTAACATTATTTGAACAGCCCTTTTGTTTCCAAACTCTGCAGGCAATATTACAAGTAAAGTATAACATATTGAATATAATGATAGCAATAAAAAGTAAATTATGATAATAAATTATACAACTAGAATTTCATCATTTTAGGGAAAGGCCACTTGTCCTTTTGTTGTACCATTTTTGAGGCCACATAATGAAATGAGACAAGGGAAAGTTTTGAGGTATTTTCAAACTTTCCTCAACATCAAAACACGGTAACACTTTATATTAAGGTACACATATTAATCATTAGTGGCATGCATATGAGTAGAATATCAGCTCTTTATCAGTCATTATAAGGAGGTCATATACTGAGTCACTGTACATGTAAACTACATGTAACATTTTCTCAAAGTTTTATACTATTGAAGTCATGGAGATCATGGAGTCAGGAAATCTATACGTTTAATCAGAGCAGGTGTACACCCATACTAATAGTTATGGGGAATTAGGGAATGAACTCTAAAAGCATACACTCAAACATACGCAAGCACACAATTTAAATATGCATACCTGCCCACCATATATGAAACAACTTGCTAATCAGAGACATCGACAAACACTTCATTGGCCTTGGTAGCACTGGTTTGGTTTAATCAACCTCATTACTTAGGTTCAGGGTGACATTTGTCAAAAAACCAGAGGGGGCATGATTTATTATTTTTTTTCATCGTGACAAAATCGGCAATGAACAGGCCTAATTCTTTTTTTTTAGTTAATGGTAGGCCCTATTAGCCTACATTTCGAACAGTTGAACATTCGTTTTTAATGCAAACTAAAAAGACATGAAACATTACATTTTCCAAAAAGAAAACAATTCAGAGGGGGGGGGGGGGGGGATCCCTTCCATCCCCCCCAACAAATCGCACCCTGCTTATGTTTGGAAATGCATTGGCCTTTTTCTAGACATGTAAATGGTCATTTTATTGAGTCAGAGTTTTCTGTCCAGTTCAGTTTCATGTTGTGTTATGTTGTGTTGTGTTTTATATGTTAGTTTCAGTTCGAGATTAAAGATAGTGGTTTGTTTCTAATCATTATCCAAATGCACAGCATAATGGTACAATATTTTCAGATTACTCCTGTGCTCAGTTTTGGATAGGCTGAATCGTGAGCACGGAGAGATGAATGCTTCTGTGAGTAATGAGGAATAGCAGTCGTGGTACCACGAAGCCTTCATCAAAAACCTGACTGTTGTTCTCCTCGGGATCTTTATGAACTACGTCCACGCCAGCATGGTGCATAATGCCTTCCATTGATAAGAGGTAAGCACTCTGTTAAAATGCCCTCCAGAAAAACAAAAAAGCACTTTCCTGAGGAAGGTCCAATTTATGAGCATCCAAGGGTTTTGTCCTGCGCATTTCCAACTAGTAAACTCAAAATGTTCTGATATCTTAACAGTATTCCTCAATGTTTAAACTTAGATTATGTCCCATAGGTACTCCTTGTTGACACCATTTGGTGCCATCCCAGGTACCGTCCTACCATATATAAATCATGAATCAAAGCTGGCACACTCCCTTGTATCATGTAAGCAGGCCCTGGTATCATTGTATTACTGGTAGGCCAGGCACCTTTCTCCTACCATACACAAATACGACACATCCGATCTCAAAACGGGGCTATACACATAGCGGTTGGAGAAGATATTTTTCATGATTTAACTTATGCAGAAACTATTCTGGTTCACAGCCCTTATTTTAGGTAATCCTACTGTGCATTTATGTTCTGGATCAGAAAATAATTTTCAGTAAGTAACATTCTTTATTTATGTGATTGTAAATGTTATGTTTGTTTGTTTGTTTTTATACATTTTTGTCTGCAAGTGATTATTAGTGAATGCAATATTTCCGGAATCTGAACCTTTTATTCGAGAAATAGCCTTGATTTGCATTTGACAAACCGGGGCAATTAGGAGGACTACGAAAGGATTAAGTGCACATTCTTAAATGTACTATTGTTTATTGATGTAAAACAAAGATGATCGCTAAATCTGCCTTTGTTCAAAGTGAGACATTTTATTTGGAATATATTTGAAGGTATCAATGTTTTGTATGGTTGAATTTGATGACATTGTTCGTTCTAGGGATGAATCAGACCTCTTCCAACATCACGCTGGGGGCCTCACAGAGGGACTCCTTCTCCAAAGCTGTGACCAAGAACGTCATTGTGGTGGCTCTGGGAGTCACTGTCATTTACCTCAATGCCAGCCTTATCCACACCTTCCACAAACAGCAGGTCTCCTGCTCCTTCCACCAGCATTTTTTTTAATGCATATATTTTATGTATGCATTAATATGACTTATAATCAGTATATATTTGACTTGTAGTAGCATATCCACGGTACCATTGATCTGACTGGGGTGAAACAAACGTTTAGTTTACATGTACAGTGACTCAGTATATGTCCTCCTTGTTGCGACCCAGCATAGATTCAGACCAGCGTTCTTATCTCTCTTTCAACCCCATTCCCTCTGTCTGTATTTGTCTGTATTTAATGTAATGTCTGTGTTCTAGTTTACGCTAAGCCATGTAAATTAAACAAGGTTACACACAAATATGGCCATTGCCTTAGGATCCTCAAAATGATCTAGACTAAAGCAAAAGACATATTCTACTCTGAGAAAAGCATGCACTTTCCTGTTTCATTTATCATCGTTATTCAATTTATTTCTGATACATTTTTCTGATTTAAAAGCTTCATTGCTACCCTCTCCTTTGTTGCGGCCATCATTTTTTGAATTGGGCAGACAGTGGCCTTCCTTTTCTGCCATGATCTAAAACTCCCTACCCTATATTGGTTTCATCATCATGGCACAACCTTTGACCCTTAAACCTTTTCCCAATCCTTTTCTGCTTTCTGTGCTTTCTCAGATCTTCAACACCAATCCCCGCTACATCCTCTTCATCCACATGGTCATCAATGACACAGTCCAGCTGACCCTCACCATCCTCCTCTTCCTTATCGGCTACACCCTCTACCACATCAACGTCTGCCTGTGCAGCTTCATCATCCTGCTGGCTCTGTTCACCACTGAAAACACACCGCTCAACCTCTCCTGCATGGCCCTAGAGTGCTACGTGGCAGTGTGTCGCCCGCTACACCACGCCCGCATCTGCACCGTGCGGAGAACCTACCTCTTCATCGGTCTGATCTGGGCCATCAGTATGCTCTCCATCCTCCCGGACCTGTTTGTCGCCCTGGCTACCGAGCCCGTGGCGTTCTTTATCACAGATGTCTTCTGTCTGAGGGAGACGGTGTTCCGTAGCCCTCACATCATCCTCAAGAGGGACGCCTGGTACGTGTTGCTGCTGGTCGTCATTTGGCTGACCCTGCTCTACACGTATTTCCGCATCCTGTTCACCGCCCGAGCCGCCAGCGCGGACGCAAAGAAGGCCCGAAACACCATCCTGCTCCACGGCTTCCAGCTGCTGCTGTGCATGTTGATATACGTGGACCCGTTATTGAAAACGCTTCTGAACTACTGGTTCCCCAATAGTTTGACGGACTCCTTGTTCGTGTGCTACATCCTCATCAACATTTTGCCACGGTCCATCAGCCCCATTGTGTACGGCCTGCGAGACAAGACCTTCAGGATGTACCTGAAGAAACACCTCTTGTGCAGATTGACGTTGGTGACGGTGTAATCGAAACCCTTATAGACTATCTACTGCGTCAAATGTGGTGGTATTCTGGACCCACAAGGGGCCAGGGCCCTGTGTGCACTACCCACTAGACGCATGTTGGGGGTTTTAAATTCAATCGTTATGAATGAAAAATGTTCAATGGTTTTATCCTTTTGTCATGAAATCAGTTAGGAAGTGGATGAAAGTGATACACTCTGCTAACCAGAGAGACATTAAACCCAAGCTTGGTAGCACTGGTTGGTTTTATTTACCTCAGTAATAAATTTTTCGAAATGCATTGAAAAAATGCATTTTATTGAAATAAATGTAATTTTCTTTCCATTTAATTTTTCTGTGACTGAAACTATACCTGTTAAATAATTATAATAATCAATATTGTCATAATTAACATTATTTTAACAGCCCTTGTGTTTCCAAACTCTGCAGGCAATATTACAAGTAAAGTATAACATATTGAATATAATGATAGAAATAAAAAGTAAATTATGATATATGATAATAAATTATACAACTGGAATTTCATCATTTTAGGGGCAAGGCCACTTGTCCTTTTGTTGTACCATTTTTGAGGCCACAAAATGAAATGAGACAAGGGAAAGTTTTGAGGTATTTTCAAACTTTCCTCAACATCAAAACACGGTGACACTTTATATTAAGGTACACATAATAATCATTAGTGGCATGCATATGAGTAGCATATCAGCTCTTTATCAGTCATTATAAGGAGGTCATATACTGAGTCACTGTACATGTAAACTACATGTAACATTTTCTCAAAGTTTTATACCATTGAAGTCATGGAGATCATGGAGTCAGGAAATCTATACGTTTAATCAGACCAGGTGTACACCTATACTAATAGTTATGGGGAATTAGGGAATGAACTCTAAAAGCATACACTCAAGCATACACTCAAACATACGCAAGCACACAATTTAAATATGCATACCTGCCCACCATATATGAAACAACTTGCTAATCAGAGACATCGACAAACACTTCATTGGCCTTGGTAGCACTGGTTTGGTTTAATCAACCTCATTACTTAGGTTCAGGGTGACATTTGTCAAAAAACTAGAGGGGGCATGATTTATCATTTTTTTTCATCGTGACAAAATCGGCAAAGAACAGGCCTAATTCTTTTTTTTGAGTTAATGGTAGGCCCTATTAGCCTACATTTCGAACAGTTGAACATTCATTTTTAATGCAAACTAAAAAGACATGAAACATTACATTTTCCAAAAAGAAAAACAATTCAGAGGGGGGGGGGGGGGGGGGATCCCTTCCATCCCCCCCAACAAATCGCACCCTGCTTATGTTTGGAAATGCATTGGCCTTTTTCTAGACATGTAAATGGTCATTTTATTGAGTCAGAGTTTTCTGTCCATTTCAGTTGCATGTTGTGTTATGTTGTGTTGTGTTTTTATATGTTAGTTCCAGTTCGAGATTAAAGATAGTGGTTTGTTTCTAATCATTATCCAAATGCACAGCATGATGGTACAATATTTGCAGATTACTCCTGTGCTCAGTTTTGGATAGGCTGAATCGTGAGCATGGAGAGATTAATGCTTCTGTGAGTAATGAGGAATAGCAGTCGTGGTACCACGAAGCCTTCATCAAGAACCTGACTGTTGTTCTCCTCGGGATCTTTATGAACTACATCCACGCCAGCATGGTGCATAATGCCTTCCATTGATAATAGGTAAGCACTCTGTTAAAATGCCCTCCAGATGAAAAAAAAAGCACTTTCCTGAGGAAGGTCCCATTTATGAGCATCCAAGGGTTTTGTCCTGCGCATATCCAACTAGTAAACTCAAAATGTTCTAATATCTTAACCGTATTCCTCAATGTTTATACTTAGATTATGTCCCATAGGTACTCCTTGTTGACACCATTTGGTGCCATCCCACGTACCATCCTACCATATATAAATCATGAATCAAAGCTGGCACAATCCCTTGTATCATGTAAGCAGGCCCTGGTATCATTGTATTACTGTTAGGCCAGGCACCTTTCTCCTACCATACACAAATACGACACATCCGATCTCAAAACGGGGCTATACACATAGCGGTTGGAGAACATATTTGTCTTGATTTAATTTATGCAGAAACCATTCTGGTTCACAGCCCTTATTTTAGGTAATCCTACTCTGCATTTATGTTCTGGATCAGAAAATAATTGTCAGTAAGTAACATTCTTTATTTATGTGATTGTAAATGTTATGTTTGTTTGTTTGTTTTTATACTTTTTTGTCTGCAAGTGATTATTAGTGAATGCAATATTTCCTTAATCTGAACCTTTTATTCGAGAAATAGCCTTGATTTGCATTTGACAAACCGGGGCAATTAGGAGGACTACGAAAGGATTAAGTGCACATTCTTAAATGTACTATTGTTTATTGATGTAAAACAAAGATCATCGCTAAATCTGCCTTTGTTCAAAGTGAGACATTTTATTTGGAATATATTTGAAGGTATCAATGTTTTGTATGGTTGAATTTGATGACATTGTTCGTTCTAGGGATGAATCAGACCTCTTCCAACATCACGCTGGGGGCCTCACAGAGGGACTCCTTCTCCAAAGCTGTGACGAAGAACGTCATTGTGGTGGCTCTGGGAGTCACTGTCATTTACCTCAATGCCAGCCTTATCCACACCTTCCACAAACAGCAGGTCTCCTGCTCCTTCCACCAGCATTTTTTTTAATGCATATATTTTATCTATGCATTAATATGACTTATAATCAGTATATATTTGACTTGTAGTATATATTCCACGGTACCATTGATCTGACTGGGGTGAAACAAACATTTAGTTTACATGTACAGTGACTCAGTATATGACCTCCTTGTTGCGATCCCGCATAGATTCAGACCAGCGTTCTTATCTCTCTTTCAACCCCATTTCCTCTGCCTGTATGTCTGTACTTAATGAAATGTCTATGGTCTAGGTTACACTTAGCCATATACATTACACAAGGTTACACACAAATATGGCCATTACCTTAGGCTCCTCAAAATAATCTAGACTACTGTAAAGCAGACATATTCTACTCTGAGAAAAGCATGCACTTGCTTGTTTAATTTATCATCGTTATTCAATTTATTTCTGATACATTTTTCTGATTTAAAAGCTTAATTGCTACACTCTCCTTTGCTGCGGCCATCATTTTTTTAATCGGGCTGACTGGCCTTCCTTTTTTGCCATCATCTAAAACTCCCTCCCCTATATTGGTTTCATCATCATGGCACAACCTTTGACCATTAAACCTTATCCCAATCCTTTTCTGCTTTCTGTGCTTTCTCAGATCTTCAACACCAATCCCCGCTACATCCTCTTCATCCACATGGTCATCAATGACACAGTCCAGCTGACCCTCACCATCCTCCTCTTCCTGCTCAGCTACACCCTCTACCGCATCAACGTATGCCTGTGCAGCTTCATCATCCTGCTGGCTCTGTTCACCACTGAAAACACACCGCTCAACCTCTCCTGCATGGCCCTAGAGTGCTACGTGGCAGTGTGTCGCCCGCTGCACCACGCCCGCATCTGCACCGTGCGGAGAACATACCTCTTCATCGGTCTGATCTGGGCCACCAGCACTCTCTCCATCCTCCCGGACCTGTTTGTCGCCCTGGCTACCGAGCCCGTGGCGTTCTTTAGCACAGATGTCTTCTGTGTGAGGGTGACGGTGTTCCGTAGCCCTCACATCATCCTCAAGAGGGACGCCTGGTACGTGTTGCTGCTGGTCGTCATTTGGCTGACCCTGCTCTACACGTACTTCCGCATCCTTTTCACCGCCCGAGCCGCCAGCGCGGACGCAAAGAAGGCCCGAAACACCATCCTGCTCCACGGCTTCCAGCTAATGCTGTGCATGTTGTCGTACGTGGACCCGTATCTGAAAACGCTTCTGAAATACTGGTTCCCCAATAGTTTGACGGACTCATTGTTCGCGTGCTACATCATCATCACCATTTTGCCACGGTCCATCAGCCCCATGGTGTACGGCCTGCGAGACAAGACCTTCAGGATGTACCTGAAGAAACACCTCTTGTGCAGATTAACATTGGTGACGATGGCATCGAAACCCTTATAAACTATCTACTGCGTCAAATGTGGTGGTATTCTGGACCCACAAGGTGCCCGGGCTCTGTGTGCACTACCCGCTAGACCCATGTTGGGGGTTTCAAATTCAATCGTTATGATTGAACATTTTTCAATGGTTTTATCCTTTTGTCATGAAATCAGTTAGGTAGTGGATGAAAGTGATAAACTCTGCTAACCAGAGAGACATTAAACCCAAGGTTGGTAGCACTGGTTGGTTTTATTTACCTCAGTAATACATTTTTCGAAATGCATTGAAAAAATGCATTTTATTGAAATAAATGTAGTTTTCTTTCCATTTAATCTTTCTATGACTGAAAATATATGTGTTTCAGAGTGCTAATCCCAGCGAATTTTTTTACCAATACTAAGTGCTAAGTAAGGAGCATCTTCCAAGGAGATGTTTCTGTCGCTTACAGCAAAAGGCCTCCACTAACTAAGCTAATTATCTCCACAGCAGTCTCCCAGCAGGGAGAGAGAGAGAGAGAGAGAGAGAGAGAGAGAGAGAGAGAGAGAGAGAGAGAGAGAGAGAGAGAGAGAGAGAGAGAGAGAGAGAGAGAGAGAGAATTTACAAGCATCATGTTTATCGGGCAACATGTACACCTACACATGCGTTCTCTAACGAGCTACATATGTTTATGTTCTCATACAAGCTACCTGGGAGGATATTGACTTTTAATCATGAAGCTTGTTGAGGACCCAGGTTGCCCCTTGTGTTCCACCTCCTGGACTCAGTCTGAGGATCACTGGAAAGGTCATGTAGTCCCTCGTCCCTCATCAAGGGAACTTGCTCTGGATGATGTAATGAAAATAATAATTATAATAATCAATATTGTAATAATTAACATTATTTGAACATTCCTTTTGTTTCCAAACTCTGCAGGCAATATTACAAGTTAAGTATAACATATTGAATATAATGATAGAAATAAAAAGTAAATTATGATATATGATAATAAATTATACAACTGGAATTTCATCATTTTAGGGGCAAGGCCACTTGTCCCATTTTTGAGGCCACATAATGAAATGAGACAAGGGAAAGTTTTGAGGTATTTTCAAACTTTACTCAACATCAAAACACTGTAACACTTTATATTAAGGTACACATATTAATCATCAACTAGTTGCTTTTTGGCATGCATATGAGTAGCATATCGGCTCTTTATTATAAAGCACTTATTAATGCCTTATTCTGCATGACCATATTCAATTAGTCCTAATTACTGCTTATTGATAGTAAGTCAGGAACTTGGTGCATTATGATATCTTTGCATTGAGGATTTTTACACAAGTTCGAGGGTGACAAGACCCTGTTGATACCTTTTTATGAAACTGTGTTGGAGTCAGTACTCTCCTAAACTGGGGTCTGCACGGGATGGAGATACTGAGAGGAACAGGAAAGACAGAATCAACTGTATAGCAAGGGTTAGCTCTAGGCTATACTGGGCTTGATTAGCCAAGCTGATTTCCATCATGGATAACACCTCTCACTCTCTGCATGACTGTGGAGGCCTTGGATCTAGCAGTAACATACTGCTAAACTCATGGTGCAAGAAGGAAGCTGGGGATAAAGTCAAGCAGACAGTGACGGGTTGTTTAGATTATTATGATTAGAAGGGTTGTGACACAAAACCTCACATCATTTGTCTAACCTTTGCAATCAACTTTATTCCACACACAAAAGATAAACTTACACACCAGAAGTAACCTGCTTTAAAAAACACACATGGGATCAGGACCATGTCCTGAGTGCAATACCATCCATATCATTGGTTCTCAAAGCGCGGCCCGGGGGCCAATGGCGGCCCGCAGAAACATTCATGGCGGTCCGCAATGATATACAGATGTAAGTAATAAAAAAAAATATATATATATATATATATATATATATATATATATATTTTTTTTAATAATATTAATTTAAACATAAATAAATAAACATAAAGAAAAAAGTCTACTCTCTCTAGCTTTCAATTAAATCCTTTTACATTTGTTAGTTAGTTTTAATCCAACTGTACATTACTTTGAAAGGATGAACCACAGTTTCGTGATTTAGACCTCACTTGACCTCACTCCCAGAGGTCCACGGAGCAATGTTTTTTTTCACCACTGGGATGCTGACGGCGTTTCCAGACAATTTTTTTTGCTTTGGCGTCCCTCAGTCAAATTTTGGGTTCCTAAATTGGTCCTAAGCTGTCAAAACTTTGAGAACCCCTGATATCCAACAGGTCATGTCGGTAGGGGGTTATTAATACAACTCGTATGCCAATACAAATCCTTTTACATGTAACATTTCTCAAAGTTTTATACTATTGAAGTCATGAAGATCATGGAGTCAGGAAATCTATACGTTTAATCAGACCAGGTCACCTATACTAATAGTTATGGGGAATTAGGGAATGAACTCCAAAAACATACACTCAAACATACGCAAGCACACAATTTAAATATGCATGGACTCTGCCCATCATATATGAAACAACTTGCTAAGCAGAGACATCGACAAACACTTCATTGGCCTTTGTAGCACTGGTTTGTTTTAATCGACCTCATTACTTAGGTTCAGTGTGACATTTGTCAAAAAACCAGAGGGGGCATGATTTATCATTTTTTTTCATCATGACGAAATAGGCAATGAACAGGCCTAATTCTTTTTTTTTTTTCTGTTAATGGTAGGCCCGCCCAATTAGCTTACATTTCGAACAGTTGAACATTCATCTTTAATGCAAACTAAAAGACATGGAAGTAACTTTACATTTTCCAAAAAGAAAAACAATTCGGGCGAGACGGGCGGGCGGGGAGGGGCGGGGATGATCCCTTCCATCCCCCCCAACAAATCACACCCTGCTTATGTTTGGAAATGCATTGGCCTTTTTCTAGACATGTAAATGCTCATTTTATTGAGTTATGATTTTCTGTCCAGTTAAGTTTCATGTTGTGTTACGTTGTGTTGTGTGTTTTTATGTTAGTTTCAGGTGGAGATTAAAGATAGTGGTTTGTTTCTAATCATTATCCAAATACACAGCATAATGGTACAATATTTTCAGATTGCTCCTGTGCTCAGTTTTGGATAGGCTGAATCGTGAGCACGGAGAGATGAATGCTTCTGTGAGTAATGAGGAATAGCAGTCGTGGTACCACAAAGCCTTCATCAAGAACCTGACTGTTGTTCTCCTCGGGATCTTTATGAACTACATCCACGCCAGCATGGTGCATAATGCCTTCCATTGATAAGAGGTAACCACTCTGTTAAAATGCCCTCCAGAAGAACAAAAAAGCACTTTCCTGAGGAAGGTCCAATTTATGAGCATCCAAGGGTTTTGTCCTGCGCATTTCCAACTAGTAAACTCAAAATGTTCTGATATCTTAACAGTATTCCTCAATGTTTAAACTTAGATTATGTCCCATAGGTACTCCTTGTTGACACCATTTGGTGCCATCCCAGGTACCGTCCTACCATATATAAATCATGAATCAAAGCTGGCACACTCCCTTGTATCATGTAAGCAGGCCCTGGTATCATTGTTTTACTGGTAGGCCAGGCACCTTTCTCCTACCATACACAAATACGACACATTCGATCTCAAAACGGGGCTATACACATAGCGGTTGGAGAAGATATTTTTCGTGATTTAACTTATGCAGAAACCATTCTGGTTCACAGCCCTTATTTTAGGTAATCCTACTCTGCATTTATGTTCTGGATCAGAAAATAATTGTCAGTAAGTAACATTCTTTATTTATGTGATTGTAAATGTTATGTTTGTTTGTTTGTTTTTATACATTTTTGTCTGCAAGTGATTATTAGTGAATGCAATATTTCCGGAATCTGAACCTTTTATTCGAGAAATAGCCTTGATTTGCATTTAACAAACCGGGGCAATTAGGAGGACTACGAAAGGATTAAGTGCACATTCTTAAATGTACTATTGTTTATTGATGTAAAACAAAGATGATCGCTAAATCTGCCTTTGTTCAAAGTGAGACATTTTATTTGGAATATAACTTCAAATATATTTGAGGGTATCGATGTTTTGTATGGTTGAATTTGATGACATTGTTCGTTCTAGGGATGAATCAGACCTCTTCCAACATCACGCTGGGGGCCTCACAGAGGGACTCCTTCTCCAAAGCTGTGACCAAGAACGTCATTGTGGTGGCTCTGGGAGTCACTGTCATTTACCTCAATGCCAGCCTTATCCACATCTTCCACAAACAGCAGGTCTCCTTCTCCTCCCACAAGCAAATGCTTGCATTAATATGACTTATAATCAGTATATTACTTGTATTACCGAGAGCATATCCACGGTACCCATGATGTGACTGGGGTGAAACAAACATTTAGTTTACATGTACAGTGACTCAGTATATGACCTCCTTGTTGCGACCCAGCATAGATTCAGACCAGCATTCTTATCTCTCTTTCAACCCCATTTCCTCTGTCTGTATTTGTCTGTATTTAATGTAATGTCTGTGTTCTAGTATACGCTAAGCCATATAAATTAAACAAGGTTACACACAAATATGGCCATTGCCTTAGGATCCTCAAAATGATCTAGACTAAAGCAAAAGACATATTCTACTCTGAGAAAAGCATGCACTTTCCTGTTTAATTTATCATCGTTATTCAATTTATTTCTGATAAATTTTTCTGATTTAAAAGCTTCATTGCTACACTCTCCTTTGTTGCGGCCATCATTTATTGAATTGGGCAGACTCTGGCCTTCCTTTTCTGCCATAATCTAAAACTCCCTCCCCTATATTGGTTTCATCATTGCACAACGTTTGACCATTAAACCTTTTCCCAATCCTTTTCTGCTTTCTGTGCTTTCTCAGATCTTCAACACCAATCCCCGCTACATCCTCTTCATCCACATGGTCATCAATGACACAGTCCAGCTGACCCTCACCATCCTCCTCTTCCTGCTCAGCTACACCCTCTACCAGATCAACGTCTGCCTGTGCAGCTTCATCACCCTGCTGGCTCTGTTCACCACTGAAAACACACCGCTCAACCTCTCCTGCATGGCCCTAGAGTGCTACGTGGCAGTGTGTCGCCCGCTGCACCACGCCCGCGTCTGCACCGTGCAGAGAACCTACCTCTTCATCGGTCTGATCTGGGCCACCAGCACTCTCTCCGTCCTCCCGGACCTGTTTGTCGCCCTGGCTACAGAGCCCGTGGCGTTCTTTAGCACAGATGTCTTCTGTGTGAGGGTGACGGTGTTCCGTAGCCCTCACACCATCCTCAAGAGGGACACCTGGTACGTGTTGCTGCTGGTCGTCATTTGGCTGACCCTGCTCTACACGTACTTCCGCATCCTGTTCACCGCCCGAGCCGCCAGCGCGGACGCAAAGAAGGCCCGAAACACCATCCTGCTCCACGGCTTCCAGCTGCTGCTGTGCATGTTGGCGTACGTGGACCCGTATCTGAAAACGCTTCTGAACTACTGGTTCCCCAATAGTTTGACGGACTCATTGTTCGCATGCTACATCATCATCAACATTTTGCCACGGTTCATCAGCCCCATGGTGTACGGCCTGCGAGACAAAACCTTCAGGATGTACCTGAAGAAACACCTCTTGTGCAGATTGACGTTGGTGACGGTGTTACCGAAACCCTTATAAACTATCTACTGCGTAAACTGTGGTGGTATTCTGGATCCACAAGGTGCCCGGGCTCTGTGTGCACTACCCACTTGACCCATGTTGGGGGTTTCAAATTGAATCGCTGAATGAAAGATGTTCAATTATTTTATCCTGTTGTCATGAAATCAGTTAGGTAGCCAATGAAAGTGAAACACTTTGCTAACCAGAGAGACATTATATCCACGCTTGGAGGCACCGGTTGGTTTTATTTACTTCACTCATTCAATTTTCGAAATGCATTGAAAAAATGCATTTTATTGAAATAAATGTAATTTTCTTTCCATTTAACTTTTTTTACGTTTACATTTTACTTTCTATGATTGAAAACAAACCTGTTTCAGAGTGCTACTCCCAGCACAAAGCTTTTACCAATACTAAGTGCTAAGTAAGGAGCATCTTCCCAGGAGATGTTTCTGTCGCTAACAGCAAAAGGCCTCCACTAACTAAGCTAATTATCTCCACAGCTGTCTCCCAGCAGGGAGAGAGAGAGAGAGAGAGAGAGAGAGAGAGAGAGAGAGAGAGAGAGAGAGAGAGAGAGAGAGAGAGAGAGAGAGTTTACAAGAATCATGTTTATCTTGCAACATGTACACCTACACATGCGTTCTCTAACGAGCTACACTTGTGTTCTCATACAAGCTACCTGGGAGCATATTGACCTTTAATCATTAAGCTTGTTGAGGACCCAGGTTGCCCCTTGTGTTCCACCTCCTGGTCTTACTCTGAGGATCACTGGAAAGGTCATGTAGTCCCTCGTCCCCCATCAAGTGAATTTGCTGTGGATGATGTAATGAAAATAAAGATGTGAAGATGTTCCACTTGATGCAATACTGTGCCTGGGCTTTCAGGTGAGCTGCAAAGCAATGGCCGAAATTCATGTTCAGTATGCTTTAATCAGGATTTGAATTCTCAACCTAAGGATCACCTGTACAAGGCATTAACCCATTGAGCCACTGATTAATTTAAACTGCAGCCTCAATCACATGGTCAAAATGTCTATTGATAAGCATACAACATCCAGACACCCCCAAGCACACATTTCTCAAGTGAATTAAGGGCTTTCTTAAAAGCATAGACTTGAAAAATCTTTGAAATTCTGGGGAAATTAAATCTTTGTTGTCAAGAACACTAACGGAAGGAATATAAATATGGCAGAGTAAATTATGAAGGAAAAATGGTTAACGAAGAAGTGAAACATACTGTTTCTTGGCAGTCAGATTCTTGGAAACTAAGGCCCCGTTTACACGAGGACGCTTGCGGGTAAAAATGACAAAATATATTATCGGAAGTGCCTTTCGTTTAGACGGTGACGGCGCTTTTGGGGCATGAAAACGCATAAATCTGAAACCACCCTCCAGAGTGGAAAAGTTGAATACGCTCCGCCGTAGCGTTTCCGTCTAGACTGCCAAGACGCAAAACACTGCTCAGATCTGCTCACGTCGCGTACGTGTTTACGTCACATACATGTGCCAGTACAAGGAAATAAACAAACATGTCAGATTATTTCCATGCGTCGGACCTTCAAGCTGCTCTGGCAGCTCTAACAAGCGTACAGGAGTCTTTCGACGAAATGTACAGGATATGTACAGATAGTACACTAACTGAACAGAGAAGGATGTTTTAGTTTTTTGCGGCATGGATAAGAGAAGAAGGAAGATTATACGCATGCGCTCAGACATGGCGGTGTTGTGTGATAGTGTATCACAGCACCACCTAGCTGCCTGGCATGCATACGCAATCGAATTCCACACACTTTTGCGTCTCCGTATGCACGCAGAATTCCTCCCGAAAACGCTTGCCTAAACGCGGAATAAAAAGTGCAGACGCGACGCCACTTTTGCGTCTTCTGTTCAGACCGTCATCATGTAAACGTAGCCTAATATGCCGTAATGTCGATTGCCTGATGAATTTCAGGTGCTGTTCAATGTTGTGTTTCTTAATTGAGTAGAAATAACAGAAGGTCCTGTTCAGCCTGTTTATAATGCTCTAATCAGGATTCGAACTCTCAACCTATGGATCACCAGAACACAGCATTATTCTGTTGAGCCATTAACATTCCTGAACAGCATAAAGCCTCATTCACATGGTGAAAATGTCGATTGATATGCACACAACATCAAGAAAACTCCAAGCACACATTTCACAAGAGAATTAAGGGCTTTCTTAAAGGGGACCTATTATGCTTTTTTGACTTTTATGACCTATAAACGTTGTTATAATGATTGATAGTCATGTTTAACCATACACAAAAAATGATGTAGATTTTCGGGAAACTTCCTCTCATCTGGGCGCTTTCAGCATTCTCCGTCAACGCTCGGTTTCGTCCTTCTCCGCCCCCTCGCCCCCCTCCTGCCAACCCAAATCCGTTGTGATTGGTTACCTTCCTTGAAGCGCGCGCGGGCAGATTTGACCAGGCATATGGGGGCGCGGCAGGAGTGCCTCTACGTAGATGATTTCCCGGAAATGTGAACAAGTGAATCGCAAACGTTTTCCCGAGTGTTTAGCGCTCTGCACAGCTACCCCAGACTGTCAGCAGGGAATACGTCGAAATGCATGTACGTCATTATTTGACACTTTAGGATGGTTAAACATGACTATCAATCATTATAACAACGTTTATAGGTCATAAAAGTCGAAAAAGCATATTAGGTCCCCTTTAAAAGAGTACAGATCTGAAAATATGCACTGAATTCAATAAATACAAATCGTATGCAAATACAAATCCTTATATTATGCGCTCAGAAATTTGTTACACTATCGACTCGGGTTTCCACATTATTGCTATGGGTTTAATTACAAGAGGTTGAGTATGCGCAATGCGCACGCGAAAACTCTTATAATAATAATTTGTAATAGTTAGTAAACGTTGGTCGGAAATAGGGGCAGATTTTTTTTTAAGATCTTTACCTCCAGACTTTTTTCTATCTCAGAAATAGACTGTTTAAAGTGATGTAACGGAGAACAGCTATGTAATGCAAGTATCATAGTGCTTATAGTGGGATGCTCATTTGCAAAGCCCCTCCCTGTGGGGCATGGGGGTCGCAATTCACCCGTACCGTGGGCTCCCACCCTCGCCGCTCGCCAAACATAGTATAGTACGTGTCTAGGGATATAATCGGGGACAATGGACTCTTGAAACCGACATACAGTACATGCATTGCGTAATCATACATTTTGAACATGAATAGACCCTACCCATTATATATAAAGCGCCTTGCTAGGCAGAGACATCGACAATCACTTACCTGGCCTTGGTAGCACTGGTTTGTTTTAAATCTACATCAGAACTTCAGTTTGGAAATGCATTGATCTTTATTCGAGACATGTATATAGTATATATCTTCTAATTATAATTAACTGTTCATGTCATTTGGTTTTTACGTTGTGTAATTTAAACTGTGTTTAGGACTACATTCAACACCATGTAAGTATAGATGGTTAAAAATGTAGTACTCAGAGCCTTCTCTTACAACTCTAGTTCATCCTTCTTTGCCTGAGGATTGTTTTGAAGAAGAGTTTTATGGGAGAGGAGGGTTCTCACTATGAGTGGTTGGTGTTATGCATTACCTACTTATATTTTATTATTTGTTACATGATTCTGGTCAAAGTGAATTCTAAGTGAGGCTGGCTACAAATAGTTTGAGTTCTTAATTAGTGGTTAGTGTCTAATCTTTATCAATTCATTACTAAATACACAGCATGTTGGTCAAATATTTTCTAATTACTTGTGTGCTTGGTTTTGGAGGCTGAATCGTGAACACGGAGAGATGAATGTTTCTGGGAATAATCAGGAGCAGGAGTCGTGGTACCGCGACGCCTTCATCAAGAACCTGACTGTTGTTCTCCTCGGGATCGTTATAAACTACCTCAACGGCAGCATGGTGCATACCTTCCACCGAGAAGAGGTAACCACTCCGTGAGAATGCCTTCGGGAAGAACCAAAAAGAGGTGGCCAGAGGATTTGTCTAGTCGAAAATGATATTATGATGATGATAGCCAAACTTCAAGATAAACACCTGATGTTGTTTATTTTGTCTAAAATGATTTGTTTTGTTTGCCTGTTTGTATCTTATTTTAATATAGTTGCTGTTTTTCTTTAATGCTTCTCCTGCTTTGCTGCTGCTCTCTTCTTAATGTCTTTCTTCATTTTCATCTGTTTTATTAAAGATCAGATTGCAAAACATACTACTCGCTACAATCATATTTTGCAGTTCTGATGCTAATATTAATATTTCTTTCCTCCCCTGAGGTCCTCCGAGAAAACCCCCGCTACGTGCTCTTCATCCACCTGGTGGTCAACGACATGATCCAACTCTTCATCACTATCTCCCTCTTCATCTGCACCTATGTCTTTCTCACCATCAACGTGTCAGTATGCTGCCTGCTGATGACTGCTGCTGTCTTCACCACCCAGAACACCCCTCTCAACCTGGCCACCATGGCGGTGGAGTGCTACGTGGCTGTCTGCCTCCCGCTCCGCTATGCCACAGTGTGCACGTTGCGGCGTGCGCACCTGGCCATCGGCCTGATGTGGGCCACCAGTGCTCTGACGGTGCTTCCCGACCTCTTCATACTTTTAGCCACCGAGCCGCTGAACTTCTTCCTGTCCCGCGTTTACTGCGACCGGGACAGAGTTTTCCGCAGCATCTACAGCGTGGCCAAGCGAGACGCCACCAACATCACCTTACTAGTCATTGTGTGGCTCACGCTCCTCTACACCTACTTCAACATCTTGTTCGCCGCAAGGTCAGCCAGCACGGACGTCAAGAAAGCGCGCAACACCGTCCTGCTGCATGGCTTCCAGGTGCTGCTGTGCATGATGGTGTATGTTCAGCCCATTATGCTGAAGGGCTTCATGCTGCTCTTCCCTGAACATTTCTCTATGTTGCGCTTCCTCTCTTTCATCCTGACCCAGATCCTTCCCCGTTTTGTCAACCCCATCCTGTACGGTCTCAGAGACAAGACCTTCCGGAGGTACCTGAAGAAGTATATCCTGGGTAGGAGCCGGCCCTGCGGCCGGATGAAGAGCTTCTCCTGAGCGACCGTTGAGTTTCATTCAAATGTGGGGTATTGAAATTAGCATTCATATATATTGGAATGTATGAAACATTTAACGTTTCATATGGAATACGAAAATAAAGCGGTATTCTAGGATCAATTCATAGAGCACACTTAAAAACAACAGTTGGTTGACCAAAATTGTGAACAAATAACAATAAAAGACAACAGGGCACACGACAAGGCCGGAATGGGAAAATCCCTCAGGCCAGGAAATATAGTGTAAAATATAGCCCCAGTCTGGCCAGTTATTAATTGGGGGGTATAGAGAATTACATCTTGGAGTAGCCCAGGGCGGTTATCCGTGGTCAAAACAATCGTACAAAAGATAGCAGCGCTCCAAGGTCACTTAGATCTTCATCTCAGAATCCTCTCTGTATCCCCAATACACTCCTTAAAACCATGGGTGATAGAGCCTTCTCTGTTGTTGCCCCCAAACTCTGGAATACTCTACCTTTACATATTAATTCCTCTCCCACCAATGAACGCTTTAAGTCCAACTTCAAGACTTTTCTTTTCTCCCAAGCTTTTAATCTGCCATAACCCGCCCCCCCCAATTTTTCCTTTCTCCCCCCTGATGTCCATCAGTCTGCTTAAATGACACACAGACGACTGAAATACAAACTTGAGTTTTGGATTAGTGATATCATATTATGCTTGATGGCTTTATGCTTGATGTCTGTTGTGGGCTATAAATAAAATCCTTCTAAATGTATTATGGTGTTATACAATAATCATGAAGTCAGGTAATCAACAAGTTCAGTCGGACTGGGTGTACATTTATATTGTGGCGATCAAAGCCGTGGTCGCTGCGTTCCGGGTTGCCACAAAGGATCCTGGGACGGTTCGGACTATCGCTGGTTGGACTTACAGCTCCCTTCTGGGTCTGTTTCACCAGTGACATTATGTGTGGGGTTGTTGGGGGGAATAGACCTCGTGAAGGGTGGGGTCCGGCGGAGCGACACCGTCCCCGAGGCAGTCATGCTTGTGGGTTTTGTCGAGGGTCATTTCATTGTCATTTACCTGTTGAAATAAGGGCAACTCTCGGGGTTGTGTGGTGTATTTATTTCATTAGTTAGGGTTTATTCGATAGGGACAAATACAGTACATAGTACATAGACAAACTGAGAACAGCTATCCAATGCAAGTATCATAGTGCTTATAGTGGGATGCTCATTTGCAAAGCCCCTCCCTGTGGGGCATGTAGGTGGCAATTCACCCGTACCGTGGGCTCCCACCCTCGCCGCTCGCCAAACATAGTATAGTAGGTGTCTAGGGATATAATCGGGGACAATGGACTCTTGAAACCGACATACAGTGCATGCGTAATCATACATTTTGAACATGAATTGACCCTACCCACTCATTTGCAAAGCCCCTCCCTGTGGGGCATGGCCCGTGGTTCTATATATCAATATATATCAGGGAGTGTGTTTTGCAGCTATATTGAAGGATGCAGAAAATCTAAAACATTTTGTAATCAATGCATATTGCATTGTTTCTAGTAAAGGCTCACTGGACACTTTGTTTCAGTCTGCAATGCTCAAAAGAGTAAGACCATGAAGCTGAGGGGTTGACTAAGCAACTTGTAAATCATTTTGGACACAAATGTTTTTTATTTAGAATCCAAGCCTTATAAATGCTCACAGCATAACCAAAAGTAATATCCGTTAAGGTTCTGAAGGAAAGTTCTAGTAGCTCATGTGTTTTATGCACAATTATCTATCAACTTTCTGGGCAAAACTAACTTCAATCATGGTTGTGTGTGATCAACACTTTGATAAGTTTTTCTCACTCATTTCTGGGGAAAAGAGTGCCCTAAAGAATTCTAGGAGTAGGTCTATCTAGTAACAGCAAATTTCTGGGAGAAGCATGTATCATCCAAACTTTGATTAAAACAAGTTCAGTTATTGGTAAAATAATAATAATAATAATAATAATAATAATAATAATAATAATAATAATAATAATAATACAAATAATAATAATAATAATAATAATTTGAAATAGTTGGTCAGAAATAGGAGTGGAAATCTTATATGTCACAAAGTCAAATCCATGTAATTATTTTCTTTCTCAACAGCATACTCATGAAAAATGAACTACTGCATTTGTACTACTGCAACTAGCAACACTGGCCTGGCCTGCTGCTATTTCAGTGTCTTGACTGCACACACAAAAAAAGCTGCAGCCTGTGGTGGCATTAAGAAGGCCAGGCTCCCAGGAAATTTCCAGTGTTCTCGATCGCCAGTCCGGGCCTGGTATAAAGTATGTGCGTCATTCAAGCAGAATAATACATGTAATCAATGGTTTGGCCCCTAGGTATATAGGTGACCTATTAATTCCGTACAGCGCTCCAAGGTCAATTAGATCTTCGTCTCAGAATCCTCTCTGCATCCCCAATATACTCCTTAAAACCAAGGGTGATAGAGCCTTCTCTGTTGTTGCCCCCAAACTCTGGAATACTCTACCTTTACATGTTAAGTCCTCTCCCACCATTGACCGCTTTAAGTCCAACTTAAAGACTTTTCTTTCTCCCAAGCTTTTAATCTACCATAACCCCCTCCCCCCCCATTTTTCCTTTCTGCCCCCCTGATGTCCCCATGTAAAATTAGTAATGTTGTTGTACAATTGTAATTTTTTTTTTTGTTTGTTAAGCACTTTGGGTCAACCCTGTTGGTTTTTTAAATGTGCTGTACAAATAAAGTTGACTATATATATATATATATATATATATCAGTCTGCTTAAATGACACACAGACGACTGAAATACGAACTTGAGTTTTGGATTAGTGATATCATATTATGCTTGACGGCTTTATGCTTGATGTCTGTTGTGGGCTATAAATAAAGTCCTTCTAAATGTATTATGGTGTTATACAATAATCATGAAGTCAGGTAATCAACAAGTTCAGTCGGACTGGGTGTACATTTATATTGTGGCGATCAAAGCCATGGTTGCTGCGTTCCGGGTTGCCACAAAGGATCCTGGGACGGTTCGGACTATCGCTGGTTGGACTTACAGCTCCCTCCTGGGTCTGTTTCACCAGTGACATTATGTGTGGGGTTGATGGGGGGAATAGACCTCGTGACGGGTGGGGTCCGGCGGAGCGACACCGTCCCCGAGGCAGTCATGCTTGTGGGTTTTGTCGAGGGTCATTTCATTGTCATTTACCTGCTGAAATAAGGGCAACTTTCGGGGTTGTGTGGTGTATTTATTTCATCATTCATGGTTTATTCGATAGGGACAAATACAGTACATAGTACATAGACAAACTGAGAACAGATATCCAATGCAAGTATCATAGTGCTTATCGTGGGGTGCTCATTTGCAAAGCCCCTCCCTGTGGGGCATGGCCCATGGGGGTTGCAATTCACCCGTACCGTGGGCTCCCACCCTCGCCGCTCGCCAAACATAGTATAGTACGTGTCTAGGGATATAATCGGGGACAATGGACTCTTGAAACCGACATACAGTACATGCATTGCGTAATCATACATTTTGAACATGAATTGACCCTACCCATTATATATAAAGCGCCTTGCTAGGCAGAGACATCGACAATCACTTACCTGGCCTTGGTAGCACTGGTTTGTTTTAAATCTACATCAGAACTTCAGTTTGGAAATGCATTGACCTTTTTTATACTAATGTAATTAGTATATATCTTTTCATTATAATTAACTGTTCCTGTCATTTGGTTTTTATGTTGTGTGATTTAAACTGTGTTTAGGACTACATTCAACACCATGTAAGTATAGATAGTTAAAGACATAGTAGCCTACTCAGAGCCTTCTCTTACAACTCTAGTTCATCCTTCTTTGTCTGAGGATTGTTTTGAAGAAGAGTTTTATGGGAGACGAGGGTTCTCACTATGAGCGGTTGGTGTTATGCATAACCTACTTATATTTTATTATTTGTTAGATGATTCTGGTCAAAGTGAATTCTAAGTGAGGCTGGCTACAAATGGTTTGAGCAGCATGTTGGTCAAATATTTTCTAATTACTTGTGTGCTTGGTTTTGGAGGCTGAATCGTGAACACGGAGAGATGAATGTTTCTGGGAATAATCAGGAGCAGGAGTCGTGGTACCGCGACGCCTTCATCAAGAACCTGACTGTTGTTCTCCTTGGGATCGTTATAAACTACCTCAACGGCAGCATGGTGCATACCTTCCACCGAGAAGAGGTAACCACTCCGTGAGAATGCCTTCGGGAAGAACCAAAAAGAGGTGGCCAGAGGATTTGTCTAGTCGAAAATGATATTATGATGATGATAGCCAAACTTCAAGATAAACACCTGATGTTGTTTATTTTGTCTAAAATGATTTGTTTTGTTTGGCTGTTTGTATCTTATTTTAATATAGTTGCTGTTTTTCTTTAATGCTTCTTCTGTTTGGCTGCTGCTCTCTTCTTAATGTCTTTCTTCATTTTCATCTGTTTTATTAAAGATCAGATTGCAAAACATACTACTCGCTACAATCATATTTTGCAGTTCTGATGCTAATATTAATATTTCTTTCCTCCCCTGAGGTCCTCCGAGAAAACCCCCGCTACGTGCTCTTCATCCACCTGGTGCTCAACGACATGATCCAACTCTTCATCACTATCTCCCTCTTCATCTGCACCTTTGTCTTTCTCACCATCAACGTGTCAGTATGCTGCCTGCTGATGACTGCTGCTGTCTTCACCACCCAGAACACCCCGCTCAACCTGGCCACCATGGCGGTGGAGTGCTACGTGGCTGTCTGCTTTCCGCTCCGCTATGCCACAGTGTGCACGTTGCGGCGTGCGCACCTGGCCATCGGCCTGATGTGGGCGACCAGTGCTCTGACGGTGCTTCCCGACCTCTTCATACTTTTAGCCACCGAGCCGCTGAGTTTCTTCCTGTCCCGCGTTTTCTGCGACCGGGACAGAGTGTTCCGCAGCATCTACAGCGTGGCCAAGCGAGACGCCACCAACATCACCTTACTAGTCATCGTGTGGCTCACGCTCCTCTACACCTACTTCAGCATCTTGTTCGTCGCAAGGTCAGCCAGCAAGGACGCCAAGAAAGCGCACAACACCGTCCTGCTGCATGGCTTCCAGGTGCTGCTGTGCATGATGGTGTATGTTCAGCCCATGATGCTGCAGGGCCTCATACAGCTCTTCCCTGGAAGCTTCTCTGGGTTGCAATTCACTGCTTTTGTCCTGACCCAGATTCTTCCCCGTTTTGTCAACCCACTCCTGTACGGTCTCAGAGACAAGACCTTCCGGAGGTACCTGAAGAAGTATATCCTGGGTAGGAGCCGGCCCTGCGGCCGGATGAAGAGCTTCTCCTGAGCGACCGTTGAGTTTCATTCAAATGTGGGGTATTAAAATTAGCATTTATATTTAGTGTAATGTATTAGACAATAAACATGTCAGTTCAAATAAAATAAAAAAATCCCATAAAGCTGTATTTTATTATCAATGTTAGAGGATTGATTAAAATTGTATTAACACTTTATTAACCCTAACACTTTATTAATATGAGTTCAAGTTTAATTTAAGGAAATCCTTAGAAGAATCCTCAGAAGTAGCCTGCTACACAACTAACCCAAAGCTTTATTAACACAGATTTATATTGACATTTCGGATGCTTCCTGGGTCACTGTGATATCCTTGGTATTGCAATAAGAGCCAACCAAGTTTAATTTTCAGGGGAAAATAGGAGCAAAGGGAATTAACATATTTATTGTGCAGTCATCGCAATTTTCAGCCCAATCCCAGCCCAGTTATGAACACATTTAAAACTCTGTCATTGACCGTCCCCAGCATGGCCACTAGAATGCTATATAACATTCTAGTGTGACTTTACTCATGAAAACCCTTATACAACACCGAAATGAATACTGAGAGCATAGACAAAAACTACAACCATCAATGTATTTCATTATTGATACTTAATTGTAACATATTTGTAACATTGTTACTTTAGTGTAACATGCATTGAAACATTAACATTGTAACTGTGTAAAATGTAAAATTAGAACTTGTACTTTAGTGCAATATTCATTGTAACATCGTCATTGTGAAATTTAAGTGTTCATTCACAAACAACTAACAATTGAACAAACAGGGTACATTAAGGAAAGAGATGGCCTGTAGAATATGGATTCAAATAGAGGCCTAGACTGAACAAAATAGAATGATATACACACATATATACATGTATGTATATTATCTATCTGTATATATATATATATATACTGTATGTACATAGATTTTTCATGTATATTTTTGAGTTTTGAGGGACTCGAATCAAGGTAGCCTTTCATTTTGTCAGTTTGTTTTTGGATTCAGGCCTATAGAAAAGAATTGGCCAAAAAACAAGTAGACATCTCACAATTTTAGAGCCGGTATTGTGAAACTACTACGTTCTCTGTGGACCGACTAGCAATACTACATTTGGGTGGGAGACTGGGTTGTAATAGGGAATGCGGAAAACAAAACAACAAATCAAGTCATATTTGTGTATGTACAGACACGCAAACATCCCTGCACGTACGCACACACACACTACCACACCCACTCACTCACTCCCTCACTCACTGAAGCCACTGAGTGCTGCTTTCTCTGGTATATATAAATTACATCCCAGTGCGGGCGGTTGACCTGTAGCTGAAGACCGCAACATCTCAGGGTCTGAACATATTCTCTCTCAGGCTAACCCCAGCTTGTGGGGTCCTAGACTCGAGGGTTCCTGGATTTGTGCAGTCCTGAATTTGTCTAGTCCTTCATAATCCTGCAGCCACCTCACAAGAAAATTCAGGAGGTAAGCACTTTTGATGGACATTTTTAGGATATATACAAATAAGAATAATTGACCAAGTAAAGCATGTAATAAAAATTGGGGTGGCTATAAAACAAGTATAGACTGGTGCACAGACTGCTTTAGGAGAGCACCGGCACAGTGCAGAGCATATCAATCAGAAATACCAACATTATCACTAATTTGTTTATACTAATCTGTACAATTAAAGCCAGAAATACTCCTAGAATAATAACCCTCCAAAAATAGGAATGGACTAATTCTATACAGCTATACTTACTATGTTATTGAATTAAGCCCTAATTATTGCAGCTTTATGTCTGCTCAATGTTTTTAACAGTACATGAGGGCATTGTTGATAATTGCTATATTGCCTAATAAATATTGTATTCAGAGTTTTTCGGTGAGCCTTGCAGATCTGGAGGCTGGGCAGGGTTTGGAGGGATTAGGGAGGCAGGAGTGAGGGGCAGAGTGAAATTGTCTTTTTTTAGTTCAGACTGGAGCTTCTCAAAATTGCATTGTCCCTTCATATTATTTTAACTTAAAATAATGACTCATGATTCATTGCTTTTTATTGATTGTTGCAAAAATAAATGTCATGATTATTGTGATATTATTATACATTGTAGCTTATGTACAACACCCCAAACCTTATCGAAAACATGGCATCAGCCGAAAAAACACTCTAAACTTAAATTACTGAAATGTCAAATAAACACACATATCTGCCACTGCTCAGGCGGGCAGTGAAGCGTTGAACTGCTCCTACATTAATTTTTCCTGATTGAGGCATTTTCTGTAGTTTGGTTGGAGGGGAATATAGTGTGATAAGCATTACTAAAGGCTAGGCAGCGGAGGAGTTTAAAGCTGTCCTTAATAGTATGGAATATCAACGGCCAAGAGTCTAGTCACCACGAGTTGGGAAGTTAATGGGCTGGTGATAGATTAGATTCTGTAACATTCTGTAGATGATAGGGCTAGACTTTAAGAGTTAAAGGCGAGAGTTAACATAACGCAGCCTCCACCACATCTATGTTTTTACCGAACCGCCCACTCCTGGATGTAAAATCCAGCCGGGGCAATGGCCACCGTACCGTACGGTCTCGGCAGTTTCAGTTCATCTTCTTTAGCAAAATAACGTTAGAACAGTTGAGATGAATTGAATGTACTCCGATGATTTGTGCAATTACTGGGTTGTATCTTCGTGGTTGAACGCACTTATTGTAAGTCGCTTTGGATGAAAGCGTCAGCTTAATGTTTGCTTTAGCTTTCTGCTAAATCTTAAATACATTGCACTTTCTAAAAAGCTTTTTTAACTTTGCCTTTATTTTCTATTTTAATACTAAAAGGCCTTTTTAACTTTCTATTTTACCCATTTCTTTGCATATGTTTTCTTTTACTTATCTATTATTTCATTTTATTGTATGACAATGTTTATATGTGAAGCACTTTGAGTCTGCCTTGTGTATGAAAAGGGCTAAATAAATAGGCCTTGCATTCATTAAGGCAATAGGCCCTGGCCTTGCTTTAATGAATGCAATTTAATGAATGTTTTAACAGGTGTGTATTCTTGGAACAGACGTGTGTGGATACAGGGGCATGTATTCTAGGTCTGTTGTAACACTTGTGTGTTATAACAAGGGGATCAATGTATTCTCTTGTGTTGAAGACATGGGCCTCTGTCCTCCTTGTTATACGGGTGATGCGAAAAGAGTTGTTCGCCATTGACTGTCATTTAAACAATGCTTCAAACTTCCTCATTATATATGATCCTTTGTCATGTGATGCCTGAAAATATTTTTTATAATACTTTTAATAACTTTTACGTTGGCAGTGTCTGTGTCAGTATTTTTGGAAAGTTAAATCATTAAACAGTTGGCAGTGTAAATTAAAGCAGTTTTAATTTAATATAATATTGATATGGTTCTGGTGATACTGGTGTACTGGTGTGCGTATTTAGTTGTTTGTGTGTTGTTGCAGGTATGATTGTCTGTGTTCTAACATGTATGTGTTTGTTGCTACAGCTTTGTGGAACGGCGTCCTTGCTGCCTAATGAATCTTTCGTCTAACAACATCACTGTGGTGACTGCATCGCGTTCTCGCGAAGGAGTCTACATAGCCGCAGCTAAGAATGTCATTGTTGTGGCACTCTTCGTCTCCATCAACTACATCAACGGCACCCTGGTCCACACCTTCTCCAAACACCAGGTACGTCATGTCCACATCTTTCTCCAAACACTAGTGTCCCCAGTGGTGTAGTCTACGGGATATTCAGGTATGCGCCGTTTACCCACGAAGGAGGCTCCAGCATTTCCGTACGCCTACTTAGAAATGTGCAATGTCTCTTCAAAATGGCTGGTTTAATATAATATATAAGGTGATGCGGAAATGGCAGTAAAAATGGTCAGGAATGTTAATTTATGCACAAATTCGTTATTCTCACGATTTGCAGATAGGCCTTCTGTAAATTGGGTCTCAGTGGTTTTGAATTTTAAAAAAATGGGTCCCGGATTTAAAGGTTTTGGAACACTAGAGCAAGATACCTTACCTGCTACTTAAAGGGATACTTCACCGGTGGAGATACAAAGGTTATATGAAGTAAATAATTCTATGTATTCTAAATGTGCAAAAAAAAAAAAGGTGTTCATCCTAGCCTGAGAAAAGGCAGAAAGTGGTCTCTCTGGCTCAAAGTAAGAAATCCTCCAACTACAACAGTGCATTGCGCTTGCTGCACCGCCCGCCTGTTTCAGTTTAGAAGGGGAAGGACCCATTTTACTAGCGCAAGTGGTAGCGCGAGCAAACTTTGTGTAAACATATTTTTTTAACACATTTTTTCAAACGCATCATTTGTACAGCATAAAAACATTTGCTTATTACAATAGGTCAGCATATCAAGCATTTGTACTCAACCTTTTCTCCCGAGTTGAAATAAGTGTTTATCTTATACAGTAGGTCTACTTTAGTATAACAGCACTTGGGTTAGTAACAAAATCACAACAACCAACATGAATTTGAAGTTTTATTCATGAAAAAATATGAACTATTTACAAAAATAAAAGGTGTAGGGTGCGTTTGCTAGAGTAAAAATTGTCACAGCTCATCTTGAGCATCTACTGTCTCCTGGTAGCCACGGTACTGCCCATCTGGTGCTGGGTAATTAGCTCCGATGGCCTGGACAACACAGGAAGCCGATACCGTCTAAGAAAGAAAGAGAACAACATTAGCAAAGCAAGATACATTTGGCTTTGAGTAGCTTATACAGCATTACACAAACTTCAAGCTCCTCCTCTATTTGTCTCAATTCTTCCTGGCTGCATACTGGCTCGTACAAATAGCCCTGAATGTCAATAGATTTTCGAAAATCCACTTTGGCTGTTTCCCATTGCAAATTTGCTTCTGCCATGGTCGGAGGTTTGTGTCGGTCTAGTTCTCGAAGTGGTGAAGAAACATGGCGGACATTGTGTTTAGACCTCGTACGCGAGCTCCCGCCCCCCTCATTCCTTATTGGTGGGGTTAGAAATTTGCGGAAGCAGTGTTTTGTAGTCCTCGGCCCTTCTAGCAGGCAAGCAAAGTTTTACTGAGATGACGTCAAACGCGTCATTTTACGTCATTTCAGGAGAAATTTAGATCAGGAAAGCTAGGCTAAGGGAAGACTATATTACAATAGCGATTTTATAATGATAGAACGCCGGTCCTGAATTGGTGAAGTATCCCTTTAATTATAGGAATCTGAATTCTGTTCAAGTCACTTTGGATAGATGATAATAAAGCTTATGGGTTACGTTGCAGATCTTCTCTATGAACCCTCGCTACATCCTCTTCATCCACATGGTGCTGAACGACATGCTGCAACTGACCGTCTCCGTGCTGCTCTTCGTCCTCAGCTACGTCTTCTTCTCGATCAACGCGTGCATCTGCTGCTCACTGGTGACCCTCGCCGCCCTCACCACCCAGAACACACCCCTTAACCTGGTGTGCATGGCGACGGAGTGCTTCATCGCTGTGTTTCTGCCACTGCGCCATGCTCAGCTCTGCACCGTCAGGAGGACCTACACCCTGATCGGCCTCATCTGGTTGGTGAGCTCGGCGGCCATCATCCCCGATGTCCTGATCGCACTCGCCACCGAGCCCCTAGAGTACTTCCTCTCACGAGTGTTCTGCGTGCGGGATAACATCTTCCCCAAACTCATCGAGAAGGTCCACGTCTACAACATTGTGTTCCTCGTGCTGGTGTGGCTCATCCTGTTCTATGTCTACGTGAAGATCTTGGTCGCGGCCAAAGGGGCTAACGCCGACGCCAAGAAAGCCAGGGACACCGTCCTGCTGCACGCCTTCCAGCTGCTGCTCTGCATGCTGACCTACATCGCTCCGGTGCTGAAGCGTAGTCTGTTCCTCTGGTTCCCCACACACTACGCCAATGCACTGTTCGTCTGTTACGTCGTCATTCAGATGTTCCCCAGGTTCCTCAGTCCAATCGTATACGGCCTGCGAGACAAGACCTTCAGACAGCACCTGAAGAGAAATATGATGTTTAAAAAGATCAAGACTAAGAGTGTCAAGCCTCTGCACTCCCTTAAATAGATCTTCAGAGCTTTGGTAGGTTTGATTTGTTTCAGTTAAATAAAAGTGATGAAATGATTGGGGCAGACGTGGTCATTTCTAGAAAAAGGTCACAGTACTGAAAGGTACCACACTTTGTTAAAACATTAGAAAAATTTAAAATAGTTTCTGTTTGAGGTTTACTGAAGAATTATTGGAAAGGCTGGAGGCGAGAAAGCTTTGACCATTCAAAGTTTCACTACTTGACATAAATAAAGAATTATTTCAAGTTATTCAAGCAATTATTTTTTTAGCAAAAATGAACCATCTGTGATGCATCACTGGAAAAAGGTACATGGATATATTCATATTATCAAGAAAGCGTACTATTTTTTGAGGCCATGAGCCTCCACAATAACTTCTCAAGAGGATGAGATAAGAAATAGATAATCCAATACGATAATATTACTATTTGGGGATTTGGTAAGAGCAATAAGTTCGACATAGTTTCTCATTCTGAACATCAAGGAATGAAATGACCCCACACAAATAAATAATATAGCATCCAACAATAAATCATATTTACACACACACACACACACACACACACACACACACACACACACACACACACACACACACACACACACACACACACACACACACACACACACACACACACACACACACACACACACACAAACTATCCTGTACGTATGGTGAGACAAGTCCCAAGAGAAGGATGGCACACGTGCGTGCCACCCTTCTCTGAACAAACCTACATAAAGTCCTCTCTGAGTGCTGACCCCCAGATGGTCCAGGACAAGATAGATTCTGGTCCCGATGTCCCTGGCTCAGGACGGTATGTCTCTCTTTTGCTACTTTCTGTCTATTGAATGTATCTAGTGTCTATTTATCTACTGGCCGCCTGTGTGCCTACAACCTGAATGATCTACAGTAGTGTTTCCCCAAACTTGGGGTCAGGACCCCACTGCCGGTAACCTGATATTACTTTGGTTTTTTTAGGATATCCTGGCATAAAGTATAAGCTCCAGGAGATGTTTGGTGGTACGTTCTTTTAAAATGTATACTATCTCATGAAATACAATGGTGTTACTACAATGTAACTTCTTAATTTAAGGCCTACTCATTTTGACTGAAAGGGAGAAAAATGTATTGCTCAATAGAAAAAGCTTAAATGGCTCACTTTTTTTGACATGGTATTGACAATAATGTAGAAATACATTACCTCCAGTCAACAGTGTGTGTTATTTCTGCAACAATGTTCAGGTGCAACTACATTTGTACTTCTGCTGCTTTTGTTGTTTAACTGAAAATGATCTCATATCTGTTATGAATTGGTCATTTATGCAGTTTGTTTTTACTATGTTTTATAAGGGAATTTAATGTTGTCCTTGCAACATGGGTGATGCGAATAGAGTTGTTCGCCATTTACTGTAATTTCACAATGCTTCAAACTTCTTCATACATATATGATCCTTTGCCATTTGTTGCCCTCAAATATATATATCTATATTTTTTTTGTATTAATTGAATAACTTTTACGTTGGCAGTGTGCCAGAATTGAATGTTGACCTCCTCAATAACCACAGCACTCTTCTTCTGACAGAGCTTTGGAGTGTTGTGGGGCCCATGGACAGGCTGAGGAGTGAGAGGAACACCACAGGCGGGACCTCCATGGGCAGGGACACGCTGAGCACAGCCGTGATCAAGAACGTTATCACGGTGGCGCTCTGCATCTCCATCAACTACATCAACGGCACCCTGGTCCACACCTTCACCAGACATCAGGTCAGCCGGCCTTCGGGCCCCTCCCCTGCAATCCTCAATCGTTTATTTGAGGAATTTGAGGTGTTTTATACATCTTCATCTTTTTGACTATATGTTTGGTAGGTTTCTAGTAGATGCATCCCTCTGTGATATGAGATGGTTAATATAAGTTGAATAGTTTCTGTCGTCCATCACTTTAAGGCTGCATAGGTTTTTGTAATTTTTTGATAATTTTTAACGCTGTTAAAATTGGTTTGCGTTAACGTTGTTAATAACGCGTTTAACTGACAGCTCTAATATTAAAACCTCACTTGTGATGTCACCAGTGGATCAATTTTGAAATATCTTCCAATGACTAATAAGCCTCAAACCTGTTGGGAAAGTAGGGGCCCTTTAAGGTTATGTATGTGTTGTTGAGGTAAGGTCAAGGGAAGGATTCAGGTCTTTGTGAAAGAAGGCAAGCAATCATGGCATCAATCATTAAGTTTAGGTGAAAGAGTTTTAACCCATGACCTTTCTGTCCAGATCTTCTACATGAACCCCCGTTACATACTTTTCATCCACCTGGTCATCAACGATATGATCCTCCTGACCCTGTTCGGCTTCCTTCTTGTCCTCACCTACATCATGTTAGACATGAGTGTGCCCTTCTGTACCCTGCTGTTGATAATGGCCCTCCTGACTGACCTTAACACACCCCTCACACTCGCGGTGCTGGCGATGGAATGCTACATCGCCATCTGCTTTCCTCTCCACCATGTCCAAATCTGCACTGTGCCGAAGACCTACCTGGTCATTGGCTTGATCTGGCTGATAAGTGGGCTCACCGTCCTACCAGATCTCTTTGTGATGCTTGGGACAGAGTCCCATGAATTCCTCCATTCCAGGGTCTTCTGCGTGTCGACCACAGTGTTCAGAAATGCGTACTTCAAGGAGAAGAGAGACGCTTCTAACAGCATCTTCCTGGTCCTGGTCTGGCTCGTCCTCTTCTACACCTACTTCAATATCCTGTTTGCTGCCAAGGCTGCCTCCCTGGACGCCAAGAAAGGCAGGAACACTGTGATCCTTCACGGCTTCCAGCTGGTCCTCTGCATGCTCACCTATGTCAGCCACCTGGTCGTGATTGGGCTCACCAACCTCCTCCCTGCTGCGGTGCTTGCCATACGCTTCACTGTGCCTGTATTCATTAGTATCCTGCCAAGGCTCATCAGTCCCATTGTGTATGGCCTGCGAGACAAGACCTTCCGGAAGTACCTGAAAAGGCACTTGTGTTAAAAGAGGAAAATTACTGGCCCTCAATCTAGTCTAAAGACCTCCTCATGATGACTTGTGCCGCGTTCATTTAGAAAAGCTTATTGAACTATCAGCATATTAACTCTACTCGATCTGACAAACAATGAACTAGTGAAAACCAGATATCAGTCTTCCCTCTGCCTGACTTTCTGCATGTCAACTCTGGGACTATAACACACATGCTTCAATGTTTCTATCTTCAAAAATGTATTGATTTCACTGTTGTGTAGATGACATATTTGAAATAATTCTGTTGATAACTCTCTCAATAAAAGTAATTAGTTATAGTCTTCGGTCCCTTCTACAAAGGGACAACCATCATTTAAATAAACTAAATAAACTTTTAAACTTTTAGTAGAATTGCACTGTATCTTCGAGTGTTGATTTTATTTTAAGTTGTTAAACGTCTCTCCAGGATACAGATATTTAGGTGTAAATCCAATTCAGTTCTCATTATTTTGATCGTAACAAATACATAATATACTGTTCCGTCTACATAATATACGTGTACATAATGTACTGTTCTATATTCCACTTCCATGCATGTTCAGCACACGCATGCTCAGATAACACTCCATCTGTGGGTGTAAATGAATACCAGATGGGAATTCTACTGCATATATACTTGTAATTCATTCTGCTGCACCCAGGAAATGCTTTAGGTGAGACTGCATCCACAGGTATCTAATAGGGTTCATCACTAGCCACAAACCTGCTGAAATAGGCTTTAGTTATGTCACTGTTAGCGGGTGGCAGGCAGGCAGGTAGGACCCAATAGCAGACGGTTCAGGTAAAGGGTAATTTATTAACGCAAAAAGGCAAGGAACACCGGGAACACAGATGACGCAGGTAACACAGGTAACACATGATGGCAAAGCGGTCAATAACTTGGCTTTCTCCCTTCCAATGGACAAAAGAGAAAGTTAGTGAAGCCTTCCTTGCCCCATGGTTGACCTAAGCCAGGTGTGGAGCCTTCTCAACACACTGAAAGATCGCTCACAACTACAACTGTTTACAGGAATTGTGAGTGCAATCTGAATTATCTGTGTCAGTGTTGGGAACACTGTTGGATCCAGTATGTTAAAAACACCCTGTATAAACACCCCATAATTTCCATTTTTGTGTTAAGGAAGTTTTTGGCCACTAAAACTTCCTCAAGTTTTGAAGACAGACAATTTTTCATTCATTATTCATTTTCCGCGTGTGTGCGTGCACGCATGGTGTGTGTGTGTGTGTGTGTGTGTGTGTGTGTGTGTGTGTGTGTGTGTGTGTGTGTGTGTGTGTGTGTGTGTGTGTGTGTGTGTGTGTGTGTGTGTGTGTGCTATAAAACTACAGGCTACAGACGCTCAGTATTGAAAAACTGGTGCTAATTTCTAATTGGCTTTTATGTAGCCCCTTTCGTTTTTTGATTGGCTGGTAAGTGGCAGGCTCGACTGAAGAATCCCGAGGCAGCAGGAGATGCACTTGATGAATCCTGCCGATTCCATAGTGAGAGCGGCACTTCTGCAGATTAATTTAATAATGATCAATGGGATATTACTGGGGCACTGGAGACTTTTACTGTGGCACGTGCCCCAGTAAAAAGGGGCTGACGACACCTCTGACAGTACCCCTCCCTTAGGGGTCGACAACCAGGCGACCCACGACATGCAAAAAAAATGAAAGTCAAACCCAAATAGTATGTGTAGAGGAGCCAGGAGGAGGGAACCATAAAAATTAACTATGAGGCAACAAGCAGGAGTCTGTGGTTCCCCTTCTGAGCTCTGTGTAGAGTTAACCCTATCAGTGGAAATGGCGGTTAGGCATAAAGGAGCTGACGTGGCCATGGATGTGCCAAGGCATCCTGTCCCATCGGACTCGTCTCTGACAGAGAGAACCAGAGAGGGCAATGTGTTGTGGACTGGCAAACAGGTCCACCTCTGCTGTGCCATATTTGCTCCATATTGCCTCTACTACCTCTGGGTGGAGTCGCCACTCCCCCGACGGAGGTCTCTGGCGTGAAAGAAAGTCTGCCACCGGGATCTGTGGCCCTGAAAGGTACATAGCCCTGAGGCTGGAAAAGTAAGGGAGAGCCCATACAAGAAGTTGCTGTGCAACCTGTGATGACTGAGCCGACCTTGTGCCCCCCTTGGTGGTTGACATTGTAGACAGCTGACTTGTTGTCGCATCGTACCAGAACATGTCTGCTCCCCAAATAGGACAGGAATTCGCAGAGCACTAAATAAATAGCACGGAGCTCGAGCACATTTATGTGCTGTGTCCTGTGCTGCGCACTACAGAGCCCTCTCACCACCCTGTGCTACCACACTGCCCTCCAGCCAGAGAGCGAAGCATCGGTCACCACCACCTCGCGGCGTGAGGGGATCGAACCCAGTGTGACACCTTTGGCAAGATATGCCCTGCGTCTCCAGGGTTGTAATGCCAGGAGGCCTAGACTGGACACCCTGACCTTCCTGGATCCGTGCAACCTCGGATCTATTGGAGGCCATTGGTCCAAACTTGGAAACGGCCGTGGAGGAGGCCCAGTGGCACTATTGATGTTACTGACTTCAGCATTCCCTACAGCCTGAGAAAAAAGGCTTTACCTTACCATCCTGTCCTCCCGAAAATGCAGGAGGATCTGGAGTATGGCCTCTACCCACCGCGAAGATGGGAAGGCAAGCATTTGGACAGAGTCCAGGGTTATGCCAAGGAACTGAACCTGTTGGCTGCGTATTAGACAACTTTTGCCATAGTTGACTGTAAGACCCAACCTTTCCACATGGCCTAGGAGGGCTGTGGTGTCCTGCTCTGCCCGTTCCCGGGTTGGAGTGCAAATAAGCCAATCGTCCAGATAAGGGAGGATCTGCATTCCGGTGGCTTGCATTGTGTGCGAGCGCTGCCCGCCTGCACCTTGTGAAGTTCTGTGGTGCTAGGGGTAACCCAAATGGGGTATCCCTAGACCAGTTACTAGCAGGCCCGCCCTTCGAATGCGAAGCGCAGGTATGGCCTGTGATGTGGTGCCATTGGGACGTGAAAATATGCATCCTTTAAATCTATTGATGTGAACCAGCTTTGCCATGCAACGGCCTGGAGCACTTCCGCTCTCTTTAGCATGTGAAAGGGCAATACTTTCAGAAAACTGTTAAGCCCTTGTAAGTCCTGTATCGGGCGAAACCCACCCTCTTTTTTTGGAACTGAAAAATACACTGAGTAAAACCCACCTTGCTGTGTCTGAGGATCTACGATCTCGATGGCCTTCTTCTCCAGGAGGGTGGATACTTCCTGGCTAAGGGCCTGTTGCCTTGTGGGATTGCTGACTGTATTCAGTCTGATCCCCCTGAAAACTGGGGGCCGGCATCGGAATTGGAGATTGTACCCCTGGGAAAGCGTGGCCACCACCCAAGGGTCTGTAGTGCAACTTCCCCAGCAGATGAGGTGCTGCTGGGCGAAGCGCCTGATGCCCGGCCCTGAGCCGTCAGTACCAGCCCCCACGTCTTCTTGGGGGCCTGGGGGGGGGAAACCCCGACCCTCGACCCATCTGTGCCTGGGGTACTGGCCTTGTGGGAGCCCGACGGGTTTCATAGGGTCGCTCAGGAGCTGGTGATAACCACTAGGATACGCTGGAGGCAGAGGACGATTGGCGCCATAACCTTGTGGAGGCTGCTGTCTCGGTGGGGATGTAGCTCCCCGGAGGCTAGCAAACAGCTGCCGTGTCTGTTTAGCCTGGATGCCACGATTCAAGGCCTGTTGTGCTGCTGAGCCAAACAGCTCTCCCGGAACTACAGGGAGAGTGCGGAGGGTCCTCCGGCATGGCTCTGATAATGGGGACTGGGCCAGCAATACCTGGCGGCGAGCCAGCATTAGCGACGACATCAGCCTACCAAGCTCTCTGGTCATGAAGGCAAACGCCTGCAAAGACGTGTCACTTAGACTCTGCACTGAAGTATGTGCACTGGATGATTGCAAGGACTGAGACAGGGCCAGTATCAAATTGGACAAGGAGTTCCCGATACGGCCCATACGTGCCGCTGTGTCATAGCCCCTCGTTAATAGGCAATCTATGTGACTATGTGTCCTGGGACAGCGAGCATTTGGCCTCAACACCTCCTCTGGTGCCACAATGAGGGAGGGAATGGTCGGCTCTACGGCTGGCATTCGGTCAAGTCCATGCTTGCTGGCATTCTGCTGCTGTCACTGGTGTGATGAGATAAAGATCTGGGGTCTGGCCAGCATCTGTGAAGCTCCTCAATATATGGCTGGGAGGGAGGCTCAGAAAAAGTATTTTGTGGCGGGACACGGCTAAAGAATGCACTAGCTGGAGCGGAGCCTCATACAACCCTAAGCGTGCCAGTGCCATTCGGACCACTGGCTTAACCGTGGCTCCAACCATGCAGTTTGCAGGGCTACCAGCAAAGAGTTACCGGCTAATATTGCTTCTATCCAAGCTTATTTCGTACTCTAAAACTGTATTCGCTACTGCGGGTAGATACAAGGGGCATCTTGGAGAGTGACGTGGGCTTATATAGACGGGCGGCCTGACGTCATCCCCGGTCACATGTGACTTTGTTGATAGTAAATGCTCCACCTGCGCATGCGCGATGGATAACATCCAGTGTTAAGCACTGCCTCTGGCAGTCAGTAAGAATGAAAATAGAAGACACCAAAACAAGAGAAGGAAACAGCCAGACCATGACAAGTTAAGCTAAGTTAGTATGAGTTCAATGACTTTCATGGTCTTAATGCTGGATTTAAACAGATCATACCTAAATCAATGGGATTGTGGTGTGCCTTAGCTGTAACATTTTACAAAAAAGGGTACAATACTTAAACATTAATGACAAATATTTAAGGTTTAACCCTCACCCTATAGCTAACATACATTGCATTAATGTAATTAATGTTAATTATTTGACCGTTAAAAATAAGTCTACATTTATTGTAAACTTGCAGATTATTCAAAGAAACTCGTTAAGCACAATGGACAGTGCTTGAATATCTGTAAGTCATGACTATTAAGCATCTGAATTTTTTTTGTTTGTTAACTTCTAACAGTATAAGCCTCATTATAACTATCATTATAATCAGAATTTAATTTGAAACAATGAACCTAATCAGATGGCCTCTTGGTCATTTAACTAATGCCGATGCTTGGTTTTCTTTTGAAACTTGGAAACATATTTATTTCCTGTGATTAATTAATACTTTGTTCATAGGACTAATGCTGGCCATATATTGAAATCCTGCACTAGATTGAAATACCAACTTTTGTACCAGCTGTAACAGAGATTTCAAAACAAAACAATTCTAATCACTATATCTGAAAGAGAACTGACATACCTACATATGACAAAATAAGGGGGTCTTTGTACCTTTTAAGATTAATTCAAAACAAATAAGAAATAATCTATTGTTAAAAGTGTTTCCAAGCTGGCTCTTGATCTGGAATCTCATTTAAATGCTTAATAATTGTTGATGTTGAATTTGTTTCCCTATGGTCACATAATTATCCTACAGATGGATGGTTCATCGAACGGTAACTTCACAGTGGTCTTATACCGGGATACGTGGTTACCAAGAATGTCATGGCTGCGGCTCTTTGCATCTCCATCAACTACAATGACCTCATTGTGCACACCTTCCACAGGAACCATGTCAGTTTGTTCAGGTTCCTCTGGTTTCTGATTATTTCCGATCAACGAATGGAAATGTCTTTTCAAACTTCAATTTTTTGTTAAAATATTGTAACTCTTAATATAATAATATTATTCTAATGATCAATTTTTTATAAGATACATTTCCCACCACATTTTTTTGTGATTATTGGATGTTGATTTAAATAATATATTATGGAATTGCTAAATGGAAAAAGGGAAAATTTTAACACATTCTGAGATTGATGGAATGACTTTTATACAGGGGTTTTACTGTTTGCATAATAGTAATAAATGCTATTAATATAATGAGACAGTGGTCGTAACAGTATTTATTTAAATGTATTATATATATATGTATAAAATAGTATTGCTGCACAATATTAACATTACCCCTTCCATGATCTGACCATGTGGCTTCTTGATTTTAATATTTGTGCATATGTCTCTTCTCCTTGCTGATAGGGGCTGAACTCTCTTTTGCATCCTCTTCATACACATGGTGGTCAATGACCTGTTCCTTCTCTCCCAAATGTCCCTGCTGCTGCTGACTGACCTCCTGTTCAACATCAATGTGGCAATCTACATCTGCCTGCTCCTAGTCATCGTAGAGAAAATATACTGTCCAAATCATTTCATGCATAGCAGATTCGACAAACATCAGCAACAGCCATATTGAACCTCTGGCCACCATTTCAATCCTGCCCATAGATATATGGTTATGATTGACCTGAACCAGGCTATTATGGCTAGAAACCTGTCTGATCGGGAGGCGGGCCAGACAACCTGTCAGAACAAATATTAAATTAGCTCTCAGATCCATCTGGTTCCCAGGCTATCACTTCAATGTTTCAGAGGAAAAAATACCAAACTGAATACTCATCGAAAACTAGGGAGCATCAACAAGTGCAAATTATGAATTTATCTTATTGTATTAATTATAACTTAAATGTGTATAAAAGTGATCGTTTGCTACATTAAACTACATAAAATTCCTCCAAGTATCATAAAAATAGTGTAATGGTGTTCTAAATGTGAACCTAAAGTTTATTTACAGACTATAGGAAAACAATCCTTCAATATATGTATAATAAAAGTGATCTTAAAGTGCAGTTCCGTGTGCTCCCAAGTATAGTATCAAAGGTGTAAGAGTACTTATAATGCATGTATAGGGTACCTAAAGACTAGATCACTAAAATCATATTCTTATGAAATGTTTTGAGCAATGAGTAATATTTAGGGTGAAGTAAGTAAAAAGTAAAATGTTCAGCTTTTTCTTTATTTCACATAGGTTTCACACACACACATACACACACACACACACACACACACACACACACACACACACACACACACACACACACACACACACACACACACACATACACACACATACAGACGCAAATACACACGCACACACACAAACACACACGCACACACACACACGCACACGCACACGGACACACACGCACACGCACACACACGCACACGTACACGCACACGCACACGCACACACTCAAACACACACACACACACACTCAAACACACACACACACACACAAACACACACACTCACACGTTTTACAAGCCCCTAGGACTTTAACAGGTTCTATATGAACGATGGTATTCTGCGAACAGAATTGGCAAGGGTCAGTATTGGCAAGACATCTAGCAGAGATGGACGAGTATGGTTTTGTATTTAAAAGATGTTTACTAAATTTACTAATCCGAACTGTATTAGTATTACCCTCATAGTATGTACTAGAAGTAATACTAGAATGTAGTCTTAACTTTTTTTTAAATAATTTATGAAAAAAAAGGTAAAAGGCAAGCAATTTAATGTGATATTAACATTAGAATAAATGTTACTACTGAATCTGTTCTTCCAGGGATAGGGTAAGAGACCTCAGAACACTGAATGAGTCGTTGGTCGGGAGAAATTCCTCAGCTCTCCTTTTTACAGAAACGTATTCTACAGTCGTCGCCAAGAACGTCATTGTTGTGGCGCTCTGCATCTCCATCAACTACATCAACGGCACCCTGGTCCATACCTTCACCAAACATCAGGTACCTTGCTCACAATAGCCTGACACAGTGATTACAGAGAAGGGTCATAAAGGATTGGTAGACAACGTAGAGGTTGGTCACGGAAAACAGCAGCAGGTCATTGAGGTGTGGGTAGGGGCTAGATAGTGAATATGGAGCAGGGCCATTTAGGAGCAGGTAAAGCTTAAAACGTCTTGCCTAAGGAGGCTAACAGGTAGGTTAAGGACAGCACAGCACAGTGTAGCATTGATATTTCTCCAGAAATCGTTTTTTAGTTTTCAGATTGTATAGTTTTGGCTTTTGGAATTATATGCTATAAAGTGTGGAGGGGCGGTTGATGGAAAGATTGCTTTTCGTGGTGGCCCTTTTCAGTTTCCTTAACACAGTATATTGACACATGCTTAAAGGCACCCAGTGCAACTTTCGAGGCTTAAAAATAAACATTCAATTTCTAGTCTTTTTTACACGTAGTAAGTTTCAATAACTCCATACCATTACATACCGACATTTAAGCAGCAAAGATGAGACGTCGGTTGTGTGGTGAGAACTGATACAAAATCAATAACAACAACAATGCCGCCATTTTCTTTATTTTTTGTAACCTACAATAAATAAAGCAGGCTTCCAGTCAATGGAAAAATGGCTTCTCCCCACCGGCGATTGTTGTTGTTTACGATTTTCTATCAGTTCTCACCACACAACGACGTCTCATCTTTGCTCCTTGAATGTCGATATGTAATGGTATGGAGTTATTGAAACTTACTAAGTGTAAAAAAGACTAGAAATTGAAAGTTTATTTTTCATTGAATGTTTACATAAAGTTGCACTGGGTGCCTTTAACGTGACCTTTAGGTTGTGTTTATGCAATGTCAATGCTCTTGCTATGAAGGAATCTTGCAACATTTTGTGTGTGTGTGTGTGTGTGTGTGTGTGTGTGTGTGTGTGTGTGTGTGTGTGTGTGTGTGTGTGTGTGTGTGTGTGTGTGTGTGTGTGTGTGTGTGTGTGTGTGTGTGTGTGTGTGTGTGTGTGTGTGTGTGTGTGTGTGCTTGGCCTGTCATTCTGATTCTGTTTGTCAGTGGAGACTGAGTCATATATTTAATATTAGAAATGTTGTCTTTTATCCAAAGCAGCTAAAAGTGAATAAAGATATAGTAGATTAAGGTGATGTAGCTAAGATTGATAAGTTGTAAAGAGAGGCGGCAGGAAAGAGCACAAAATTTTGAAAGAAAAAAAAAACACAAATCATCCCCTCGCTCTACTTTGCTCCATCCCTAGGTTTCTCTGCCATTGAGAAGGGTCACTTTTCATGCAACTGTTTTTGATAGGAAAGATGGATTCCCTGAACCATGCAGGGAAGAGCTTCCCGGATGGATGAGAATTGAACTGGGAGCGCTCTAAAATATGTATTGGGTCATGCAGACACAGGCCGTCAACTTGAACAGATATTGTAATGGCAAATTACACTCACTGATAGCTGGAGAATAATTTTGGCATCTCTTTAAACTCAAACTCATATAATAGTTCTTACATGAAGGTGTGAAGAAGGGCTGTATGAATCCTACATCCTTTTAAGGTGCAGGGAGGGAGGGAGACGGTCGACATTGATAATTTAACAATGTTTCTGCTTGGAGTGGAATACCCTAACCATTACTACCTCTTTCTCCTGCAGCTCTTTAGGGTGGACCCTCGATACATCCTCTTCATCCACCTGGTTCTCAACGATATCATCCAGCTGTCGTTGTCTGGGCTTCTGATCGTTATCTGGTACATCTTCAACACCATCAACGTTTCTTTCTGCTGCCTCCTGCTGGTCATCGCCATCTGCACTACCCTCAACACCCCTCTCAACCTGGCCTGTATGGCAGTGGAGTGCTATGTAGCTGTGTGCTTCCCTATGCGTTACCTACAGATTTGCACTGTGAAGAGAACCTACATCCTGATAGGTTTGATTTGGGGGGCGAGTGCCATCTCCATCCTACCCGACATCTTCCTGCTCGTGATAGTGGAGCCTCCAAGCTTCTTTCATAGCAGGGTTCTCTGCAGCCGGGACATGGTCTTCAGGAGCAGCATCCAGAAGAGGAACACCTCCCACATCATCTGTCTAGTTGTGGTCTGGCTAACCTTGTTCTTCACCTATTTCAATGTTCTGTTCGCGGCCAAGGCGGCCAACGCAGATGTGAAGAAGGCGAGGAACACTCTGCTTCTGCATGGCTTCCAGCTCCTGCTCTGCATGATGACTTACATAATGCCCCTACTTCAGGCAGCCCTGCTGTACGTTTTCCCCCAGCATTTCTACGACATTACGTTCGCCTTATATGTCTTCATTCAGGTCATGCCACGCTTCCTAAGCCCCATTGTTTATGGACTAAGAGATAAGAAGTTCCGGAACTATCTCAGTAGATATTTGATGTGTGAAGTCATCATAAAAACCAAACCAAACCGTCACAATCACAAAGCAGGATTCTAAATAATAAAAGAAACAAGCAAAATATTACCGTTGTAGTATTCCAGATGTTCCAGATACCATTTTTTTTGTATAGCACATTTCTTACACCAAGCAGTTCAATGTGCTTTACAGAGAAAAAGACAACAGTATCATTTATAGTGAAGAAGTACATGCAAGCAATATAATGAAAGACCTTCAATGAAATCACACATATACTATAAAAAATAAAGGGAGAAAATATGTGCTGTATGAACATGTCGTGTATGTATATATATATTTTTTTTTATATATATTGTATATAGTTTGGTCCAATGCCATTTAGTCCTTTAAAAACAAATTCAATTCTATAAATAACAGGAAGCCAGTGTAAGGACCTTAGGATAGGGTTGATGTGCTCATTCCTTTTAGTCCTAGTTAGCACCCTAGCAGCAGCGTTTTATATAGCTTGTAGTTGCTTTATAGTTATTAAAGAGGGATACAAAGAGGGCACACAACATCACCAAGGACACTACACACCCCCAGCACACACTGTACACAATGCTACCATCTGGCAGACGATACAGGAGCATGAAAGCCAGAACAACCAGACCTATAAACTGTTTTTATCCACAGACCATCAGCTGAATGACTCTCTCAAACACTGATGACATTGTATTTATTTTCAACTGTGAGCTTCATTTACACTATGTACTTATCTAGTAATAATATTCAATATCCAATGTATATATTCAAACTTCTATATGTCAATGTCTTCCAGGGCCTTCTGCTGTATGAGAACATTGCACATGCTAAAAAGCACCTTATATTTAACTGTTTTTGTTTAACTAAATTCTGCTCGTTGTACCGATTTTTTTAGTAGTTTAGTTATTTATCTACTTTATTTTAAGCATATTTTGTGTCAATAACTGAGTAATGTGTGTGTGATGTTTTTCATAATCATGCACTACAATTATATGTGGGTATGCAGTGAATGGTTGGTTGGGATTGTGGCGGGCCTTAGCTGTAACATTTTACAAAAAAGGGTACAATACTTAAACATTAATGAAAAATATTTAAGGTTTAACCCTAACCCTATAGCTAACATACATTGCATTAATGTAATTAACGTTAATTATTTGACCCTTAAAAATATGTTTACATTTATTGTAAACTTGCCGATTATTCAAAGAAACTCGTTTGGAATCTCATTTAAATTGTTGTTGAATTTGTTTCCCTATGGTCACAGGATTATCCTACAGATGGATGGTTCATCGAACGGTAACTTCACAGTGGTCTTATACCGGGATACGTGGTCTGGCGTTACCAAGAATGTCATGGCTGCGGCTCTTTGCATCTCCATCAACTACAATGACCTCATGGTGCACACCTTCCACAGGAACCATGCCAGTTTGTTCAGGTTCCTCTGGTTTCTGATTATTTCTGATCAACGAATGGAAATGTCTTTTCAAACTTCAATTTTTTGTTAAAATATTGTAACTCTTAACATAATAATATTCGAATGATCAATTTTTTTATCATATACATTTTCCACCACATTTTTTAGTGATTATTGGAAGTTGATTTAAATAATATATTATGGAATTGCTAAATGGAAAAAGGGAACATTTTAACACATTCTGAGATTGATGGAATGACTTTTATACGGGGGTTTTACTGTTTGCATAATAGTTATAAATGCTATTAATATACTGTGACAGTGGTCGTAACAGTATTTAGTAAAATGTATCATATATATATATATATATATATATTAGAGCTGTCAGTTAAACGCGCTATTAAGGGCGTTAACGCAAACCAATTTTAACGGCGTTAAATTTTTTAACGCGCGATTAACGCAAATTATTATAATTATTTTTTTTTGGGCTCAAAACAAAGAAGCAATAGCCTGACTGCTATGTTCAAGGCATATCTTTGTATGTTCATCGTTAAATTGCATTATAGGCTTTTTTTTTGTACCGTCCTGTTTTGATCAGTATATGCCAATGTTGTTATCAATAAAAAAACATTTGCACAAGGCAAGCCGATGCACTTCTCCATGTTGATAAGAGCATTAAAATGAGAAAAATTAATGGGACAAAGAATTCAAGGGATATTTAGCATAGAAAAAAAAAATTACCCCTTCCATGATCTGACCATGTGGCTTCTTGATTTTAATCTTTGTGCATATGTCTCTTCTCCTTGCTGCCAGGGGCTGCACCTGAACTGTCTTTTACATCCTCTTCATGCACCTGGTGTTCAATGACATGCTCCTTCTCTCCCAAATGTCCCTGCTGCTGCTGACTGACCTCTTGTTCAACATCAATGTGGCAATCTGCATCTGCCTGCTCCTAATCATCGTCTGCACTAACACTCACACACCGTTGAACCTAGCGGTGATGGCGCTGCAGGGCTACATCGCCGTCTGCTTTCCCCTCCGCCATACCCAGTGTGCTCGGTGAAGAAGACCTACCTGGTTATTGGCTTGATCTGGGTGATGAGCTGGCTCGCCGCCCTACCAGATGTCTTTGTGGCGCTTGGGACGGAGCCCCTGGGTTTCTTCCTATCCAGGGTCTTCTGTGTTGGGGACAGAGTCTTCAG
>NC_079424.1:8685370-8827870 GCF_026213295.1 Gadus chalcogrammus
GTCATAAAGGATAGGTAGACAACGTAGAGGTTGGACACGGAAAACAGCAGCAGGTCATTGAGGTGTGGGTAGGGGCTAGATAGTGAATATGGAGCAGGGCCATTTAGGAGCAGGTTAAGCTTAAAACGCCTTGCCTAAGGAGGCTAACAGGGAGGTTAAGGAAAGCACAGCACAGTGTAGCATTGATATTGCTCCAGAAATCGTTTTTTAGATTACAGATGTTATAGTTTGGGCCTTTGGAATTATATGCTATAAAGTGTGGAGGGGCGGTTGATGGAAAGATTGCTTTTCGTGGTGGCCCTTTTCAGTTTCCTTAACACAGTATATTGACACATGCTTAACGTGACCTTTAGGTTGTATTTATGCAATGTCTATGCTCTTGCTATGAAGGAATATTGCAACATTTTGTGTGTGTGTGTGTGTGTGTGTGTGTGTGTGTGTGTGTGTGTGTGTGTGTGTGTGTGTGTGTGTGTGTGTGTGTGTGTGTGTGTGTGTGTGTGTGTGTGTGTGTGTGTGTGTGTGTGTGTGTGTGTGGGTGTGGGTGCGTGTATGTGTGTGCTTGGCCTGTCATTCTGATTCTGTTTGTCCGTAGAGACTGAGTCATATATTTAATATTAGAAATGTTGTCCTTTATCCAAAGCAGCTAAAAGTGAATAAAGATATAGTAGATTAAGGTGATGTAGCTAAGATTGATAAGTTGTAAAGAGAGGCGGCAGGAAAGAGCACAAGATTTTGAAACAAAAAAAAAACACAAATCATCCCCTCGCTCTACTTTGCTCCATCCCTAGGTTTCTCTGCCATTGAGAAGGGTCACTTTTCATGCAACTGTTTTTGATAGGAAAGATGGATTCCCTGAACCATGCAGGGAAGAGCTTCCCGGATGGATGAGAATTGAACTGGGAGCGCTCTTAAATATGTATTGGGTCATGCAGACAAAGGCCGTCAACTTGAACAGATATTGTAATGGCACATTACACTCACTGGTAGCTGGTGAATGATTTTGGCATCTCTTTAAACTCAAACTCATATAATAGTTCTTACATGTAGGTGTGAAGATGTGAAGAAGGGCTGTATGAATTCGCAACCTTTTAAGGTGCAGGGAGGGAGGGAGACGGTCGACTTTGATGATTTAACAATGTTTCTGCTTGGAGTGGAATACCCTAACCATTACTACCTCTTTCTCCTGCAGCTCTTTAGGGTGGACCCTCGATACATCCTCTTCATCCACCTGGTTCTCAACGATATCATCCAGCTGTCGTTGTCTGGGCTTCTGATCGTTATCTGGTACATCTTCAACACCATCAACGTTTCTTTCTGCTGCCTCCTGCTGGTCATCGCCATCTGCACTACCCTCAACACCCCTCTCAACCTGGCCTGTATGGCAGTGGAGTGCTATGTAGCTGTGTGCTTCCCTATGCGTTACCTACAGATTTGCACTGTGAAGAGAACCTACATCCTGATAGGTTTGATTTGGGGGGCGAGTGCCATCTCCATCCTACCCGACATCTTCCTGCTCGTGATAGTGGAGCCTCCAAGCTTCTTTCATAGCAGGGTGTTCTGCACCCGAAACACAGTCTTCAGGAGCAGCATCCAGAAGAGGAACACCTCCCACATCATCTGTCTAGTTGTGGTCTGGCTAACCTTGTTCTTCACCTATTTCAATGTTCTGTTCGCGGCCAAGGCGGCCAACGCAGATGTGAAGAAGGCGAGGAACACTCTGCTTCTGCATGGCTTCCAGCTCCTGCTCTGCATGATGACTTACATAATGCCCCTACTTCAGGCAGCCCTGCTGTACCTTTTCCCCCAGCATATCTACGAAAGTATGTTCGCCTTATATGTCTTCATTCAGGTCATGCCACGCTTCCTAAGCCCCATTGTTTATGGACTAAGAGATAAGAAGTTCCGGAACTATCTCAGTAGATATTTGATGTGTGAAGTCATCATAAAAACCAAACCAAACCATCACAATCACAAAGCAGGATTCTAAATAATAAAAGAAACAAGCAAAATATTACCTTTGTTGTATTCCAGATGTTCCAGATACAATTTTTTTTGTATAGCTTATTTCTTACACCAAGCAGTTCAATGTGCTTTACAGAGAAAAAGACAACAGTATCATTCATAGTGAAGAAGTACATGCAAGCAATATAATGAAAGACCTTCAATGAAATCACACATATACTAGAAAAAATAAAGGGAGAAAAAGATGTTGCTGAATGAACATGTCGTGTATATATATATATTTTTTATATATATTGTATATAGTTTGGTCCAATGCCATTTAGTGCTTTAAAAACAAGAAGTAGAGCTTTAAATTCAATTCTATAAATAACAGGAAGCCAGTGTAAGGACCTTAGGATAGGGGTGATGTGCTCATTCCTTTTAGTCCTAGTTATCACCCTAGCAGCAGCGTTTTGTATAGCTTGTAGTTGCTTAATAGTTATTAAAGAGGGATACAAAGAGGGCACACAACATCACCAAGGACACTACACACCCCCAGCACACATTGTACACAATGCTACCATCTGGCAGACGCTACAGGAGCATGAAAGCCAGAACAACCAGACCTAAAAACAGTTTTTATCCATAGACCATCAGGCTGCTGAATGACTCTCTCAAACACTGATGACACTCTGTATTTGCACTATATTAAATACTGTGAACTGTATTTATTTTCAACTGTGAGCTTCATTTACACGATGTACTTATCTACTAATAATATTCAATATCCAATGTATATATTCAAACTTCTATATTTCAATGTCTTCCAGGGCCTTCTGCTGTATGCAAACATTGCACATGCTAAACAGCACCTTATATTTAACGTTTTTTTTTTAACTAAATTCTGCTTGTTGTACCGATTTTCTTAGTAGTTTAGTTATTTATCTACTTTATTTTAAGCATATTTTGTATCAATAACTGATTTTCTAAAATATTGTGAAAATGGCAAAGACCTAGTAGTATCCTGGGAGTAATGTGTGTGTGATGTTTTTCATAATCATGCACTAGAATTATATGTGGGTATGCAGTGAATGGTTGGTTGGGATTGTGGTGGGCCTTAGCTGTATCATTTTACAAAAAAGGGTACAATACTTAAACATGAATGAAAAATATTTAAGGTTTAACCCTAACCCTATAGCTAACATACATTGCATTAATGTAATTAACGTTAATTATTTGACCCTTAAAAATAAGTTTACATTTATTGTAAACTTGCCGATTATTCAAAGAAACTCGTTTGGAATCTCATTTAAATTGTTGTTGAATTTGTTTCCCTATGGTCACAGGATTATCCTACAGATGGATGGTTCATCGAACGGTAACTTCACAGTGGTCTTATACCGGGATACGTGGTCTGGCGTTACCAAGAATGTCATGGCTGCGGCTCTTTGCATCTCCATCAACTACAATGACCTCATGGTGCACACCTTCCACAGGAACCATGCCAGTTTGTTCAGGTTCCTCTGGTTTCTGATTATTTCTGATCAACGAATGGAAATGTCTTTTCAAACATCAATTTTTTGTTAAAATATTGTAACTCTTATCATAATAATATTATAATTAACAATTTTTTATAACATACATTTTCCACCACATTTTAGTGATTATTGGAAGTTGATTTAAATAATATATTATGGAATTGCTAAATGGAAAAAGGAAACATTTTAACACATTCTGAGATTGATGGAATGACTTTTATACAGGGGTTTTACTGTTTGCATAATAGTTATAAATGCTATTAATATATTTTGACAGTGGTCGTAATAGTATTTATTAAAATGTATTATATATGTATATATATATATATATATATAAATATTTATATATATAAATAAATAAATATATATATATATATATATATATATATATGACATATATATACATATATATATGTCAGTGTATATATATACACTGACACGCACACACACACACACACACACACACACACACACACACACACACACACACACACACACACACACACACACATACAGACGCACACACACACACACACACACACACACACACACACACACACACACACACACACACACACACACACACACACACGCACACGCACACACACTCACACACACCACACACACACACACACACACACACACACACACACACACACACACACACACACACACACGCACACGCACACACACTCAAACACACCACACACACACACACACACACACACACACACACACACACACACACACACACACACACACACACACACACACACACACACACACGTCTTACAAGCCCCTAGGACTTTAACAGGTTCAATATAAACGATTGTATTCTGCGAACAGTATTGGCAAGGGTCAGTATTGGCAAGACATCTAGCAGAGATGGACGAGTATGGTTTTATATTTAAAAGATGTTTACTAAATTTACTAATCTGAACTGTATTAGTATTACCCTCATAGTATGTACCAGAAGTAATACTAGAATGTAGTCTTAACTTTTATTAAATAATTTATTTAAAAAAAGTAAAAGCCAATCAATTTAATGTGATATTAACATTATAATAAATGTTACTACTGAATCTGTTCTTCCAGGTATCGGGTAAGAGACCTCAGAACACTGAATGTGTCGTTTGTCGGGAGAAATTCCTCAGCTCTCCTTATTACAGAAACGTTTACCACAGTCGTAGCCAAGAACGTCATTGTCGTGGCGCTCTGCATCTCCATCAACTACATCAACGGCACCCTGGTCCATACCTTCACCAAACATCAGGTACCTTGCTCACAATAGCCTGACACAGTGATTACAGAGAAGGGTCATAAAGGATAGGTAGACAACGTAGAGGTTGGACACGGAAAACAGCAGCAGGTCATTGAGGTGTGGGTAGGGGCTAGATAGTGAATATGGAGCAGGGCCATTTAGGAGCAGGTAATGCTTAAAACGCCTTGCCTAAGGAGGCTAACAGGGAGGTTAAGGACAGCACAGCACAGTGTAGCATTGATATTGCTCCAGAAATCGTTTTTTAGATTACAGATTTTATTGTTAGGGCCTTTGGAATTATATGCTATAAAGTGTGGAGGGGCGGTTGATGGAAAGATTGCTATTCTTGGTGGCCCTTTTCAGTTTCCTTAACACAGTATATTGACACATGCTTAACGTGACCTTTAGGTTGTGTTTATGCAATGTCTATGCTCTTGCTATAAAGGAATATTGCAACCTTTTGTGTGTGTGTGTGTGTGTGTGTGTGTGTGTGTGTGTGTGTGTGTGTGTGTGTGTGTGTGTGTGTGTGTGTGTGTGTGTGTGTGTGTGTGTGTGTGTGTGTGTGTGTGTGTGTGTGTGTGTGTGTGTGTGTGTGTGTGTGCTTGGCCTGTCATTCTGATTCTGTTTGTCAGTAGACTGAGTCATATATTTAATATTAGAAATGTTGTCTTTTATCCAAAGCAGCTAAAAGTGAATAAAGATATAGTAGATTAAGGTGATGTAGCTAAGATTGATAAATTGTAAAGAGAGGCGGCAGGAAAGAGTACAAGATTTTGAAACTAAAAAAACACAAATCATCCCCTCGCTCTACTTTGCTCCATCCCTAGGTTTCTCTGCCATTGAGAAGGGTCACTTTTCATGCAACTGTTTTTGATAGGAAAGATGGATTCCCTGAACCATGCAGGGAAGAGCTTCCCGGATGGATGAGAATTGAACTGGGAGCGCTCTAAAATATGTATTGGGTCATGCAGACACGCGCCGTCAACTTGAACAGATATTGTGATGGCACATTACACTCACTGGTAGCTGGTGAATGATTTTGGCATCTCTTTAAACTCAAACTCATATAATAGTTCTTACATGTAGGTGTGAAGATGTGAAGAAGGGCTGTATGAATCCTACATCCTTTTAAGGTGCAGGGAGGGAGGGAGACGGTCGACATTGATGATTTAACAATGTTTCTGCTTGGAGTGGAATACCCTAACCATTACTACCTCTTTCTCCTGCAGCTCTTTAGGGTGAACCCTCGATACATCCTCTTCATCCACCTGGTTCTCAACGATATGATCCAGCTGTCGATTTCTGGGCTTCTGGTCGTTATCTGGTACACCTTCTACACCATCAACGTTTCTTTCTGCTGCCTCCTGCTGGTCATCTCCATCTGCACTACCCTGAACACCCCTCTCAACCTGGCCTGTATGGCAGTGGAGTGCTATGTAGCTGTGTGCTTCCCTATGCGTTACCTACAGATTTGCACTGTGAAGAGAACCTACATCCTGATAGGTTTGATTTGGGGGGCGAGTGCCATCTCCATCCTACCCGACATCTTCCTGCTCATGATAGTGGAGCCTCCAAGCTTCTTTCATGCCAGGGTTATCTGCATCCGGGACATGGTCTTCAGGAGCAGCATCCAGAAGAGGAACACCTCCCACATCATCTGTCTAGTTGTGGTCTGGCTAACCTTGTTCTTCACCTATTTCAATGTTCTGTTCGCGGCCAAGGCGGCCAACGCAGATGTGAAGAAGGCGAGGAACACTCTGCTTCTGCATGGCTTCCAGCTCCTGCTCTGCATGATGACTTACATAATGCCCCTACTTCAGGCAGCCCTGCTGTACCTTTTCCCCAAGCATATCTACGAAAGTATGTTCGCCTTATATGTCTTCATTCAGGTCATGCCACGCTTCCTAAGCCCCATTGTTTATGGCGTAAGAGATAAGAAGTTCCGGAACTATCTCAGTAGATATTTGATGTGTGAAGTCATCATAAAAACCAAACCAAACCATCACAATCACAAAGCAGGATTCTAAATAATAAAAGAATCAAGCAAAATATAACCTTTGTTTTTCCAGATGTTCCAGATAATTTTTTTTTTGCATAGCACATTTCTTACACCAAGCAGTTCAATGTGCTTTACAGAGAAAAAGACAACAGTATCATTCATAGTGAAGAAGTACATGCAAGCAATATAATGAAAGACCTTCAATGAAATCACACATATACTAGAAAAAATAAAGGGAGAAAAAGATGTTGCTGTATGAACATGTCGTGTATATATATATATTTTTTATATATATTGTATATAGTTTGGTCCAATGCCCTTTAGTGCTTTAAAAACAAGAAGTAGGGCTTTAAATTCAATTCTATAAATAACAGGAAGCCAGTGTAAGGACCTTAGGATAGGGTGATGTGCTCACTCCTTTTAGTCCTAGTTAGCACCCTAGTGGCAGCGTTTTGTATAGCTTGTAGTTGCTTTATAGTTATTTGGGGAATCCAAGTTAAAAGGGCATTACCGTAGTCTATCCTGCTTGAAATAACAGCGATAATACGTTATTCTAGGTCACACTCATAATAAGGTTCCCCAATTTTGCAATGTTCTTCAGGTAGTGATCAATCAAAACAAAATGGGAGACAAGACCAAGTCACACTTTGATTTACAGTTTTTTCTTATCGTTTTAGGCAATTTACCTAAACCATGTTCACATTCCCTAAACACTTCACACAGTGAGCATACCAGTAGACCATGTGAACCAAACTGTGGTTACTTGCCCCTATAGGAAGATACAAATGCTGGCAATGACGCCTTCTTCCAAATTTCATGGATACCTGCCCCAGTCAATGTTCACTACCGGCAAAACGCTGTGGAACTACAGCATATTTTACCAATGTTTAGATACTCTGTTCAAAACAGTGAACTTTCTGTTCAAAACCTAAGAGTAATTTAGATCACTGTAGATGGAAAGATGCTGCATTTGGACAGACACATGAAGTTACATGTTTGAATAAGAAAAAATATTTAGTTTATAGTTTATTTATTTTATTTTACAGTAATTAAGATTTCTTTCCCCCTGTGCACCATAGTTCTTGGTGAATTGGCATGGAATTACTTTTTTTACGTAAAAGCAGCACTACATACAATGATCTGTACAAAACACAGAGGATAAGTTTTGCAATGCAAAACACCTGGTGGTCATTTCAGCTAAAGACCTACTCAGCTAAAGACCTACTCAGGTGTTTTACATGTAATTTGTATTACAAAAACTGAAAATTGTTATTCTCAGTTTCTCATAAAACACTTACAGTATTTACTGTATTTACAATTACAGTACATTTACCACACTCAATTGTGACATCTTTTGTGGGAGGTAAACCGACATATGAACACTGTCAGCAGATACTTGGCTTGGATTGTCATACTGTAATATTACAAACTTTATTACTGTAGTCCAAAGAAGTGTTTGTCTGTGTTTTTTCTCTTTTTTTCAATGCAACACTACAGGAAATCTATGCCAAACTGGAGGACACAGCAACATTTTATATATGCAATTGGCAATGCTTCAAGATGTTAGTGTTTTTTAGGTCATAGTGTTCTGAGAGGAAACATGTGTTAAGTTATGGCAGCATTGTTTGTGGTGTGGTTGTTGTAGTGCATTTTGCACCAAAGGTTAACAGATATGCAGAGGTGTGTGTCTCTAAAGCCCACTGTGTTAAGTGATAGGGAAAAGTGACCATAGTATGGGTACATGACCGAAAACGATAGGAAAAAACTGTAATGTTGATAGACTAATATTTAAAGAAGTGGTCCTTATAATTGAAGGCACTGATGTTTGAATTATGTTGTCAAATGCTACTGATCTATGCATTCGTTTGTTGAAGTTGTGTTTAACGACGCATATTTATGTTCCATTAAATGCTGGAAGCTATCCATTTGAACTTATTATAATATTGTGTTAATACAAATTACTATAGATTTACTTGAACAGAGAAAAACATAATACATTATGACACACACACAATCTCTATCCATCACTCACATGCAATCTTTATCTATTATCACACACACACACGCACGCACGCACGCAGGCACGCAGGCACGCAGGCACGCACGCACGCACGCACGCACGCACGCACGCACGCACACACACACACACACACACACACACACACACACACACACACACACACACACACACACACACACACACACACACACACACACACACACACACACACACACACACACACACACACAACTAAGCCCCTAGACTCTATATGGGCTATATAAACCATGTCACTATGTGATTTATCCTCACATTCTCCTCACTTCAACATGACATTATGTCTCATTGATAAAGCTGATGGTTTAAATAATACTCTTTGCTTACTATTTTATTAGCACTGGCATCAGCCAGTCTATGCGCCAAGCAGAGATGAATGTGTATGGTTTGATATTTACTAGATATTTACCTGCAATTACTATCTGAAATGTGTTTTTACTATTATATTATTTTATACTCTAGTATTTACTCTAGGTCAACCTCTTCTAACCTTCATTTTTTATTTAAAACATTTTTTCTTTATTCTGAAATTGTTCTTCCAGCTATCGGTTAACAGACCTCAACACCCTGAATGAGTCGTTGGTGATGGGTAACTCCTCCTCAGCTGTACTCTTAAGGGATACGTTAACTACTGCCGTCGCCAAGAATGTCATCGTCGTAGCCCTCTGCATCTCCATCAACTACATCAACGGCACCCTGGTCCATACCTTCTCCAAACACGAGGTACCAGGCCCTCCACACCCTTGGAGAGTGAAAACAGCATAGGTAATTAAGGAGCATGTAAGGTTAAGACATCTCGAGGAAGACTGGAAACACCCTGAATCAAAACAAGACACCTTTTCTGGGAGGCAAACACCCTAGTCACTAAACTAGTCTACATTATCTCATAACTTGGCTGCATTTGATTTAGAATTGTCTCATTTACACGGCTATGTGCAAATCACTGCTCTAGTCTGCTTGAATTTTGATATTGGCATTTCTAAGTTCATCCTTATTTCTGTATGAGCAGTAGTGAGCTTTGGAGATTTTATATGAGAAGGCAATGAAAAAATCTTAAAATTGAAATTTTCCTCAGTATCTACAGATTTGTGTTTCACCATACTTTTTGTGAGCGTTTTTTTGTTATATCCTTGCTCATGCTTATTGTACCAGACTTGTGAGTGATTGAAAACAATTATTATATTCTTAGTGTGTGTGTGTGTGTGTGTGTGTGTGTGTGTGTGTGTGTGTGTGTGTGTGTGTGTGTGTGTGTGTGTGTGTGTGTGTGTGTGTGTGTGTGTGTGTGTGTGTGTGTGTGTGTGTGTGTGCATGCGTGCGTGCGTGCGTGCGTGCGTGCGTGTGTGCGTGGGTAGGGGTGGTTGCATCACCTGCTTAGCTCCATTATCGTGTTGATGAGACTGGGCATGTTCTGCTGGATGGAGAAGTTCCATTTCATGAGTTTGTTGTACCAGTAATTCTGCTGGTACTAACAGTAAACAAAGATATAGCTCATTACGGAGCATGTAGAGAATCTTTCCTTTAGTTACTACTTGGCACTGTGTTCCATACATGAGGAACAAGTGTGGGATTTGGCTGAGCTTGACGTCTTCAATGCAATAAGTGTGATCTTATTTAAATTTGAAAAATATAATAACAGGGTTCTGCCCACAGAATGTCAACATTCATATCAGAATTCATTTTTGTTTTTAGTTCTTTGCATTCAATTACACTTGCAGTGTGTGACAGCCTGTTTACAATTCACTAACTCTATCTCCTGCAGGTCTTTAGGATGAACCCTCGATACAACCTCTTCATCCACCTGGTTCTCAACGACATGATCCAGCTGTCGTTGTCTGGGCTTCTGCACGTAATCAGCTACATGTTCTACACCATCAACGTTTCTTTCTGCTGCCTCCTGCTGGTCATCTCCATCTGCACTACCCTCAACACCCCTCTCAACCTGGCCTGTATGGCAGTGGAGTGCTATGTAGCTGTGTGCTTCCCTATGCGTTACCTACAGATTTGCACTGTGAAGAGAACCTACATCCTGATAGGTTTGATTTGGGGGGCAAGTGCCATCTCCATCCTACCCGACATCTTCCTGCTCGTGATCATGAAGCCTCCAAGCTTCTTTCATAGCAGGGTGTTCTGCACCCGGGACATGGTCTTCAGAGGGGGCATCCAGAAGAGGAACACCTCCCACATCATCTGTCTAGTTGTGGTCTGGCTAACCTTGTTCTTCACCTATTTCAATGTTCTGTTCGCGGCCAAGACGGCCAACGCAGATGTGAAGAAGGCGAGGAACACTCTGCTTCTGCATGGCTTCCAGCTCCTGCTCTGCATGATGAATTACATAGTGCCCATGTCTGAGACGGCCCTATTTTACCTTTTCCCCCAGCAAAAACTTGCCGTTGTCTTCACCTTCTACGTCTTTGTTCAGATCATGCCACGTTTCCTAAGCCCCATCATTTATGGAGTAAGAGATAAAACGTTCCGGAATTATCTCAAGAGATACCTGATGTGTAAAGTAAGCACAAACAAACAAAACGTCATAGCAATCACATAGTCAGCTTCTAAATAACAAAACAACTAATGAGTCTTTTATCCAGAAATATATTGTGAAATTCAACATTGTATTTGTTACAATAATGTTTCACTAATCAAACACCTTTTATCTGTATGGTTATGTTTTAAACAAGATCATTCGTACATCCGTGCAAATGCATTAAACAATTACAAAAAAACAGCTTCTGTTTAAATGAATGGCACAACAACAACCATCTCAGCCTGTTTAAACTTAGGGGAGGTTAACAAGAGCTCTTGGCTTCATGTGCAAAGGCACACATTGTTTAAGATTTGTACCACATCAATGGTTTTTCACGATCTCCGAGAATGGATGTAGACGTAGGCCGTGGTTTCTCATGATTAATATTAGAAATGTGTCACATGCATCTGCGCAACCTTGCTTTATATTGGTAAACTGAGAAACCCAGATGTGGGTATCTGGTTCTAGTGGGACACGCTAGTCATGTGCCCCCTATCAGCTGACCCCAAAAGCGGTGCGATCAAAACTGACACTGACAGTTGGTCAATTTAAGGGCATCCATCTAAAACACATACTATGCAAAGTTAAGTAGGATGAGCAGAATTTCATCCACCTCGCTTCTGCTTTGTATCTCATCTAAGCTAAACAATGGGTTGAGATATCTGATTGACCCCATGGGGGATTTTATAGTACTACCTGCTTCCAAATGTTGGTACACTGTTTGTATTTTGTATCTGACATTTGTATGACATGGAAGAACAGCAAAAGAGTGAAACCATACCGCCAAATTAAATTGTATAACAATTTCATGTAATTAATCGTTAAATCGATGACATGAGTGATTCCTGACAAAGCTATGTTTGGTGTTTTTACAGTTGCCTAGATCTCTCGTACTGTTTACGTCTGTTTACAGTAAATGGAGAAAACGTCTTTGTGAGGTAGTCTGCCTTCCGATTTGTTTAAAATAATATATATAAATACTTTTTGCTGTTCTGAGATTAAATAATTTCAAATAGTCCTCAAAACAAACCACATGTGTGATCCACACAAACTACAGTACCACTCTGCAGGGATTCAGACGTTTTGCTATGGGCAGTGAAATGCTGGCCCAGACAGATAATACTAATTTAAATCACATTTCTGACCTGTTCCTATAGGTATAATTATAGGACTAATCTGAAGGTTCAAATTATTAAATTCATCAAGAAAGCATGAACTGGTATATATTTGTATGGTTTTTAACAATGTAAATAAGTAAATGAAAACTTTTTCATATGTTTTATATTTTGATACAACGATCTGGAGGGTAAATAAAGTAAATTCTGGTACAGTATGAAAGCTGTTTGAGGACAAACTGTAATACTTTATTATGGTAACACTTTTCAATGCTGAATACTGGTGAAATACTACAGCTGTTTCAGGACAACACTTAGTTGTTATTGTACTGTTATTTTGCTTACTGGTGTCACCACAGGGATTTCTCTGCTCTGTAATGTATAAAAGGTGTCTTACTGCTAGGTGACTGTCTTCTCAGGCCACAGGTGAGTGGGGGAGAGGTAAACCTCTCTTTACCTTGCGGTAAAGTAGAGGTATATTCTGTTTACTTTCTCTGCGTGCTGTGTGAACATTTTTTAATATTTATTCCATACACATAACTGTGTATCATTTGAATTTTTGGGGGGTTGTAAAGTGTATCCTAAAAAATTACCTTTCCAAATACTACTACCTCTCATGATGATAATAATAATTATGCATTATAATAATAATAATAATTAAAATATAGTATACAAGTTATATATATAATATAAATACTTAAGCCATCATGGGGAATGGATTAACCTAGCGACTGTTAGTGCTTTGCACTGGTTGTATGAACATCCTTACTGTGCCAACAGTATGATATATGATATATTGTTTCACCGTCTCCTGACAAATGTACTTATTGTAAATCGCTTTGGATAGGTTCTGACTTTGTAATTTAATTAATGAATCTAAAAACGATATTCTGCAAATTATTTGGATCAGTGATTTTAATCCTGTGGGTCGTGATCGATGAGTGAGTCCCAAGGGCATTTAGAGTTGGTATAGGAGCTTATGCCAAACCTTAATCTTTAGAACAAAGCCCATTTTTTAACTAATGTTTCGATATTCATTTGTGTTTCAATGTCATACTATTTCATTGAGCTAGCCCAAATTCCTGAAGCCTTTCGTTCGTTCTATTTTTAAAAGTAGGCCTACATGAACGCATTGTTGATTCATGCAATACTGGTCTAATGTTTTTTGGGTGAAGATTATTGAATTATGACTGATGACACCGATGATGACTAATGACACATGTGGGTCCTGAGGCAAGACCAGATGAAAACCACTTGATTCCATATATTTATTTAGATAAATTGTTATTTATTAATCCAGAGATATGTAATAGTGAGTTTAAACAATTTAATATTAAACCAGAATAAAAAACTCAATGTAGGGGTCATCAGAAATATAGGATTTAGAGATGATTTGAAAGCAAAAAAGGTTTGTGATCCATCATTGCCCATAACTTAATTGGTAAATTAGAACAACACAACATAATTACAGAAGAGCATGTAGAAGATATGTAATGAAGGTTGAGAGGGACGGATATGATGGAGCTTGGTAGCTCTTCTCATCCTCCAGGTACAACATGAAAAGAGACTTGAGTGTGAGATCCATGCAGTGGAGGTTACAGATTAAGGGACTGGGTTAGGGAGTATAAGGTTGGAGTAGGGACAGATATGGCTGATATGGCTGAGGGCAGACCCATAGACCATCAGGATCGTGGTTTTAACGTGATGCTGGCAGCTTCAGAGAGCCAGTGAGGTAGGATGTAGAGTGGGGTGACATTATCTCGCTTTGGTTGGTTGAACGCTACAAGGATTGGAGTAATTATTATTATTATTCATTATTATTATAATCATTTTTTGTTTTTTATTCACTGTTAATGGGGTTGTGGGGTGAATGATTACTTGGTACGGGAAGGCTCTTCTCTTTGCAATGTAACTATTCTCCGGCTCTCTCTGTCTATCCGTCTCTCTCCATCTCCCTCTTGATTCAGTTTAGATATAATTCTGATGTAACAGTTTTGTTAGAAAATCAAGTAAAATACCGTTGTAGATGCAGAGCAGGATAAAAGAGCTATCATTTTTATATTTGCTTATTCGAAAAAGATAATTAAAATCAAGTCAATCCCTGAATCTTCTGTCTATCTCTCAATCCATCTGTCAATCTCTCTTTTTCTCTCTTTCTCTCTCTCTCTCTCTTCAGCAGTCAACACATATTGAGCTTTCAGCCTTTGCCAGCATTGCCAATGATTTCCTATGCATTGAAGCCAAACCTAACATAATCTTCGCCAGACAAATTGCAAACTGCAATTAGTCTGAAACTTCTGTTTGTTTTAGATCTGGTGGGCATCAGCAAGGGCAGACCAGAATGCCCCTGGAAGCCATTGGAAAGGCCTAGAACCAAACATAGCCACGAAATGGGTGATGCATCGTTGGGCAACGAAAAAACTTAATTGAAACAAAAGCTTTAAAGGCAGTTGTTTTTTCTTCTTTTAGTGAAAATATACTGTCCAGTTTGTTATATACTATCTCGATAGCGTACTAATAAGCCCAACTCAGAATCCAGCACTTTGCTGAAAGCTCATCAAGTGTTATTTCGGTTTCAGACTAAACTTTGTTGGCAAGATAAAACATCAAAAACTTTTAGTTTTGCCATGGCCGACATTAATTGTCGGTAATGTTCCCTCTACAACTCTCTCAATATGTCTTTCTATACCTCTCTCTCCTTCTTATTCTCTCTAAATGTCTCTCTACCTATCTCTTGCTCTGTCTCTCCCTCTCACTTTATGTCTCTTTCCCCCTCTCACTCTCATGTTCTCCCCTGTCTCTCTCCAAGGTGCTGTTTTGAAGGATGAACTCTTCATTCGGGCTTGGAGACAACATTACTTCCGTGCAGGTCTGATTATACTGTCCTTTGACCACTCCTCTCTTTAATAGCTTTTGTAATAATAAAAAATCTGTGGTGCAACATCCTGCATGCGTGCGTTCGTACTGTTTTTCGACCGACTGTCATGCCTTGGTGTCTTTGATGTCCTTTGTCTGCACCTTTCCTGGCCTATTGCCCTCCCCTGCCATGTCTTTAAAGGAGATATTTTCAATTGAATATCGAAAAAACTACACAGAAATAGCCTCTCTCTCTTACGGAGAACGAGAGAGGCAGAGAGGAAATCATTAATATTAATTCATATGATCATATTAATATGATTCATATGTGCCCTTGTTTCCTCTCCCCTCAGTGGATTTTGGTAAGGGACACCCTGACTTCTGCCGTTGTGAAGAACCTTGTGGTGGTTCTGGTTTGGCTTTTGCTGAGCTACATCAACGGCAGTGTGGTGGCCACCTTCTTCAGACACCAGGTATACACAGGCCCACACACACACACACACACACACACACACACACACACACACACACACACACACACACACACACACACACACACACACACACACACACACACACACACACTCACACACTCACACACTCACACACTCACACACTCACACACTCACACACACACAAACACTGAACTTAACCATTTGGCTTGACTAAAAACGTATCTTTAACCTCGCTTTGCACTGCAGCACTCACTGGATTTTCTTGCAGGAAAAGCATTTTCTAGCTTCATTTGCTGCCTCCCGCTCGCGCATCCAAAATCAAACTAACATCCTGTTGTCCGGCGCGAGTGATGTTGAGACCAGGAAGTGTACAGTAGATGATTATACCAGGAAGTCTACAGATATGTCCCATGCGCGCGCAAGCGCGCGCACGGGACATATCTGTAAGCCATATCTAGAAGCCCATAAGGCGAAGCCTAGACGGCGTAGCCTACATGAAATAGAACGGTATGTTTAGACCAGAAAGTTGACAAAAAATATGATGTTTGGATCAGGATGCCTACAGATATGTGATGTTTTGACCAGCAGGTTTACAGATAGATGATGTTTAGGCCATTAAGTCTACAGATATGTCATGTATAGACCAGGAGGAAGTCTACAGATACGGGATGCGTAGACCAAGAGGTCTATCGATACGTGACGATTAGACCAGGAAGTCTGCAGATACGTGACGTTTAGACCAGGGAGTCTGCAGATACGTGACGTTTAGACCAGGAAGTCTGCAGATACGTGACGTTTAGACCAGGAAGTCTGCAGATACGTGACGTTTGGACCAGGAAGTCTGCAGATACGTGACGTTTAGACCAGGAAGTCTGCAGATACGTGACGTTTAGACCAGGAAGTTTACAAACATGCGATGTGACGACCAGGAAGTCTGCAGACACGTGATGCTCAGACCAGGGGCTCTCGACAGACACATGATGTTTCCCCCCCCTCCTCAGGTGTTCTACCAAGACCCCCGCTACATCCTCTTCATCCACATGGTGATCAACGATGCGGTGCAGCTGACCGTCACCGTCATGCTCTTCATCCTCAGCTACGTATACTACAGGATCAACGTCTCCTTCTGCTGCTTCTTCATCCTGCTGGCCGTCTTCACCACCCGCAACACGCCCGTCAACCTCGCCAGCATGGCCATCGAGCGATACATCGCCATCTGTGACCCGCTGCGCCACGCCCAGGTCTGCACGGTGCGGAAGACCTACTTCCTCATCGGGCTGATCTGGCTCATATCCGTGGTGCCCGACATCACCGACCTCTTCGTCACCCTGGCCAACGAGCCACTGAGCTTCTTCCACGAGTCGGTGTTCTGCCTGCGGCAGAACATCTTCAAGGACCCCGTGCTGGCGTACAAGCGGCAGGCCTTCGACGGGCTGTACTTCTCCTGCGTGTTCCTCACGCTGGTGTACACCTACCTCAGGATCCTGTTTGCCGCCCGGGCCCACTCCACCGAGAAGACGTCGGCCCGGCGAGCCCGGAACACCATCTTGCTGCACGGCTCGCAGCTGGCCATGTGCATGCTGTCCTACGTCTCACCCAGCGTGGAGATCATCCTGCACCTCATCTTCCCCGGCCGCATCCTGGAGATCCGATTCGCCAACTACCTCGTCGTCTACATGCTGCCGCGGTTCCTCAGCCCCATCATCTATGGCGTGCGGGACAAGAAGTTCAGGAGTCACCTCAGGAAGTACTTTGTCGGGGGTTGCAGGATCGGATTGCAGAAAGGGAATGGGACTTTGTGAGGATTTCGTAAAAATGTTCCAATTTCGATTCAGGGGATCAAGTAACATTGGTAGAAATAAATATTGTTTGTAAATAGTGTAAAAAAATCATAATATTGATAGGAACACCAAATTCATTGTTGCTGAATACATGTGCTCTTCACTGTCTGTTATAAAAAAACACACAGCTCAGCCATTATAACAGACATTCACATGTACACACACACACACACACACACACACACACACACACACACACACACACACACACACACAGCACACACACACACACACACGCAAACGCACACGCACACACACTCAAACGCATACACCACAGACATACACACACAAACAGAACAGAACAACTCAGAGTTCAACATAGTGTCATACACGCACTGTTAATATTTATATTTGGAGCAATAAAGAATACCATATTTATTCATGATTCTTTCTATTGTTTTTTCGGAACATTAACTTAATGTTTATGATTGTATTGCCTCTTGTACAGGTTACTTTGTGGCTGAATTCTAAATCATCAAAAATGTTCAAAATTCTATAGTTAAGAAGATCAGTATACTGGAGCCAGATTAACCCAAGTTGGTTTTTCAAACATATAATGACCCCTAGAGGTGATAACTATTCACCTCTAGGGTAATAATTGTTTATTCTTTCAAAGGGGTCTTTCATTCTTTTTTTAAATGTTGTCCCCAAAACAAAAAATATCTGAGATGAACTCAACCCTTCTTTTTTATTATTGTTTTTAGTTATCTTTCCTACAACCATCCTCTTGAATATAACCCTTTCTGGACAATTTGGGCCCGTAAAGCACTTTTAACCTTTAACTTCAACCGTAGGGTTGACATTATTGATTATTGTCAGGTTGACAATAATCTAAATGTAACTGTGATCAAGAGATAAACTCCACTAAACTCCACTATGTATCTGTGGTCATGTCCTTTCATAATAACTGGTTCAAGACCTTTAGAAATAAAATGTATTGGACTCCCAAATCTGTTTCTTATATTTCTCTACCAAACTAGATTAATTTCAGCTTCTTACAGTCCCCAACCTCACAACCAATAATGTACATACACACACAGCCACATACACACTCACACACACACACACGCACGCACGCACGCACGCACGCACGCACGCACGCACGCACGCGCACACACACACACACACACACATACACACATACACACATACACACATACACACACACACACACACACACATACACACATACACACACACACACACACACACACACACACACATACATCAATTGAAGTCTAACATATACAACCATACGTCCTGACGTGCTTAAAAGAGACATGAGCCAGGGGTTGGTGTCTCAGTCAGTGTAAGCCCATCTCCAGGTAAGACTTCCCTTGGTCTTTCATCATGAATACAGCCTGCATTCATTCACTGCTTTGGTTAAAGTAGTCTATCATAAATTGTATTTGTAATCAGATACGCCTTGATGGGTCCTCATTTTAAGGTTCATTGTCTAACCCTGCCTGTTCCCATGTCTTATAGCTAGTCATTATGTCTTATTTTTTTGTTATTTCAGCTTTGGTGTTACTTGTGCAGATTAATTTTGCAAGACATATTTTTATAAGAAAGAAGTTTCAGAGGGTTGTTGTTGCTCTATATTGTCACATAATAATATTGTAACATTTGAATATTGTAATATAATAATATTTAAACATGTATATTGACATGTATATATGTCCTATATTAATATTGTAAGATAACACTATTTGACCATTTATATTGTGCCAGATTAATATTGTAACATAACAATACAGTAACATTTATATTGTCACAAATTCCTATTGCAGCATAATAATAAGGTGAAATTTATAATGTGTCAAATATCTGTTTGTTTATTTATTTATTTAATTATTTATTTATTTAAAAGGGACAGTGTACATTAATTAACTTGTCCATTCTACATGTAAATGTACCAGATTTGGTTATTCAAACTATTTTTCATCTGTAGTCCCTGGCAGGTTAATGTTAGAGAGAACAAACAAAAGCATAAAAGCAAGCACAACATATAGTTAGACCGATGATTGACATTGACATTACATGGACAAGGACACAAACTAAGATGACAAAGACCTAATGTAACATGCCAGAATAAAAGGATTAAAAAGGAAGAGAATAACAAAAAAAATACATAAAATGGCTAAACATAAACAGTTAGTAAGCTCACAATCACAGACAAGAAGGAGTTAAGCAATACCACACTCAAGGTAATACATTAACTATGGTCACATGTTTGTTTGTCCAGTAGCCATTGCTTTATGGATTTGGTGAAATTGTTTATGTTCGTATTATTCCTAAATTCAATTGGTATGGAGTTCCAGGTGTGTGCTGCTCGATAAGAGAAGGCGGACTGAGCAAAATATGTTTTTCTGTATGGTATTTTGCAGTCCCCTCCCCAGCTTGTGGATGTATTTTGTGTATATTTTGTGTTTGATGATCTCACTAAGTGGAGGTGGGGATAAGCCATGGAAGATCTTGTATGCTACTAATATATCAGCAAACTTGATCATGTTTTCCCAGTATAGGAAACCATATTTTGCTAAAAGGTTGCAATGTCACAATAAGCATTTTATTTCTTATCTAGTGTTTTCAAAGCATGTACAATTTAGAATGCTTCAGTTGTTAAATTATTCCTTATATATCTAAAATTGTTGAAATTTAATTTGATTCTGTTCACAACCGTTGTGAGTCAATTACTATGCCAAGATACTTATTTAGATTCATAACTATAAACTTTCTCCCTGCTAATAACACAGCAGGCTCAGGATCTTTATTTGCAGACTTTGAAACATACAGACTTACTAATATTGAGATGTTAACATGAACGGGTCAACCAGTTAGAAACGTTAACCATGACAGCTGAGTTCATCTGCAACTCCTTTCTTATTTTTAGAATGTAAATAGATGACCGTGTCGTCAGCATACAACTGACAATTTAAGAAGGTGGACAAGCAATGTGTGGCTGCAGTGTTGCTGATATGCATGAATATTTAAATATAGTTTTATGAAATATATATTTATATATATATAATATATATATTTTGTCGGCTTAAATGCATGTCATTATGATTTCACTTAAACCAAATTTAATGCAACAAACTGAAAAACCATGTAATTATGTATTATACAATAATACAGATATGCCTACATCTTTTGATCTAATAGAAAACATTGATGATTTTGTGTTTTTACGTACCGGTGGTCTGCTTCTCTTTAAGAAGACATGATGGGCCAACAGCTGAATGGCGCCGGGCACTGCTGAAAGGATGGAGGGGAGGGGAGATGAACAGGTGAACAGATAAATCTGTGAGTTCTTCTACACTGTCTTCCTGTGCTTGATACATGATTCGTTTAAACTCTACGATGAACTTGTATAGTCCGTATTAATCCTATTCTACTTTACTTGATCAATGCTTCAACATTTATCAGTGTTTGGAATACGTTTTATTTTATTTAATCTTAACACTTTACAGATTTATTGTTTTTTTTACAGAAAAGTAATTTGTTTTCGCCACTCGCTTAAAGTAACTTAGATTAGGAGACTCCACTTTAAAGGACGATTTATTTGAAAGAACTTGGAGACACAGAGCCAGGACAACAGGGTTTGCAGCCCTACTATCGACGAGTGCTATGGGATCTTGAGACTAGACCTCAGGGAGACAGGACCTTTGATTGATGGGTACTGTCCCTGCCTGCACTTGTTATTACCTCTTTCAGAGCAGGTGAGAACAATGAGGATGATGATGATGTCCAACTCCTCCCTAAGTCCTATGGAGCTGCTAACAGGTAATAGCAGCTCCATGCAGCCCGGGGGCGCTGTTGGGTTCCCTAAAGACAGCTTCACCAATGCCATGACAAAGAACATAGTGGCAATGCTCGTCTGGCTCGTCCTCAACGTCATTAACGGCACCATGGTGTACACCTTCATGAAACACAGGTACACACACGCACACACACACACGCAAGCACGCAAACAGAAGCACACAAACGCACACATACAAACACACATATTAGGTGTTATACTGCAGAAGAATACAGTTGATTAAGTTACCCTCCCTGCAGTGGTATGATGGTGATGGTGATGATGATGATGATGATGACGATGACGATGACGATGATGATGATGATGATGATGATGCTGCTGATGATGATGATGATGATGATGATGTAAACACTAGATCCAAGTAATTTAGGAGAAGGCCTTTGGACATCAGGGGTCAGACTTTTTCTCTTGGCGTCAGACAGATAACCCATTATACTGCCTCAATGTCCTTGTAGATATTGGTGTTGTTGATGTTGATGTTCCAGAGTGTTCTACGAGGACCAGCGTTACATCATGATGTGGTTGTTGTTTGTTCCCAGGGTTTTCTACGAGGACCCGCGTTACATCATGTTGTTGTTGTTGGTTGTTCCCAGGGTTTTCTATGAGGACGCGCGTTACATAATGTTGCTGTTGTTGTTTGTGTCCCAGTGGGTTCTACGAGGACCCGCGTTACGTCATGTTGTTGTTGTTGTTTGTTCCCAGGTTTTTCTACGAGGACCCGCGCTACATCATGTTTATCTGCATGGTGGTGAACGACGCCATGCAGCTCAGCCTGGTGACCACCCTGTACGTGGTGAGCTACATCTTCAGACAGATCCACGCCAGCGTCTGCTGCATCCTGGTAGGAAACAACGCTGACAATCTCTAACCTAACCATCGCTAACCTTTAAGGTCCCATATTATACCAGCAGGTGTGCGTGTGATTAGCCATTTCAAGACGTTTTGAAAATCGGCCTCTTCTGACATCACAAGTGGGCGTGTCCACCTGGGTGTGTGCTAGATCGATCAGTCTACCAGCCTACCCAGTGGAGTGTAGCAAACGTTGCTCATCCATCTGTCGTACATCTAGGTGGACACGCCCACTTGTGATTTCAGAAGAGGCAGATTTTCAAAACGGCTTGTAATGGCTGGTGGCAATCACACCTGGTGGTATAATATGTAAGGGATAATGTATAGAACGCCGGTCATTATCGAGAAAATAAGCCCCGACAGGGCGAACAGGACACCGACGCGCAGCGGAGGTGTCTTGCTTCACCATGAAGGGGCTTATTTTACGATAATGACCGGCAAAGTTCTATACATTATCCCGCTTATTACACGGCTACTTGCCAAAACGAAACATTTATTTACAATGTATTTGTTATCAGCATTCATAGTGTTGATCAGCAGAGAAATAGTCCGCCCAAGACGTTGACGTCGTCGCTTAGCAACCGACAGCGCTTGGGTTGATACATATCCCGCTTATTACATTGACAAGTTACCGGACTACGTGCGGAGTGATACCAAAGGCAAAAAGTCCTTTTGTTTACCTTGACAGCGGTCATTATTCATCCGTTGCCAATGAATTATCCAAAAATAATTGACCGCCGGAAGTTGTGAAGTGCCCATGCAAGTGAACAGAACGTTGAAAAGACCCGTGTAATAAGGGACCTTTAACCATCTCTTATCTCACCCTAAAAATCTCCAACCCTAACAATCCTTGACCACCTCTAACCTAACCGTAAACACCTTTAGTCTTACCATAACCATCTCTAACATAATGCCTAACTTCTAACATAATATCTTACATAAACCATCTCTAAACTTAATCCTAACCGTAAAATTTTCTAATCTCACTTTAACCAGCTGTAATCTGGATTTAACAATCTTTTACCCCATCCATCAACTCAACCTCTCTGGTCTAATACCTAAATTTAACCATTTCTAATCTAACACCTACATTTAAGGTTAATTGCGTTGAGTTTTAATGTTTTGTTTTAGCTTTGTTAGATCAAGATTAAGGGTAAATTCACACTGGTCAGTGTTTGATAGGTTTAGGTTGAGGGTTATTTATGGTAAGGGTTAGTTAAGGTCAGGTTTAGTTAGAAATGGTACATTAAAGTGAGTTAGTTCTAGGGTTAGGGTTATGCAGTGATATTAAGGGTGAGTTAGGGGTTTGTTAAGTTTAGGGTTAGTTAGGATTGGTTAGGGTAAATTAGGACCAGGGTTACTTTAAATATGTTGGCGTTGGTAAGGGTGAGATAGGTCCAGGGTTAGTTTGGTAAGTAAGGTTTAGGTTTAGGGTTAAGTTTAGGGTTAGGGTCGTTAGTACGGGTTAGACAGGTCCAGGGTTTGTAAGGGTCAGGGTAAGTTAGGGTTGGTTAGGTCCGGGCTTAGTTAGTGTCAGTAAGGGTTAGTTAGGGTCAAGGTTAGCTAGGGTTTTATAAGGTTCCGGGTAAGTTAGGGTTGGTTAGGTCCAGGGTGAGATAGGGTCTGTAAGGGTTAGTTAGGGTCAAGGTTAGCTAGGGTTTTATAATGTTCAAGGTAAGTTAGGGTTGGTTAGATCCAGGGTTAGTTAGGGTCTGTAAGAGTTAGTTAGGGTGAAGGTTAGCTAGCGATTTATAAGGGTCAGGGTTAGTTAGGGCCAGGGTTAGTTAGGGTTGGTTAGGTCCAGGCGGGTTAGTTAGGGTTGGTACGTCCTGGTTCAAGCCTTCCCCTGGTGCAGGTGATGACTGCGGTGCTCACCACTCGCTCCACCCCTCTCATCCTGGCGGGCATGTCGGTGGAGCGCTACCTCTCCATCTGCTACCCCATGCACTACGGCCACATCTGCACCGTGCGCCGCACCTTCCTCCTCATCTGGGTCATCCTTCTCCTCGCGGCGGCACCCCCGCTCACCGACCTCTTCATCACCCTGGCCAAGGAGCCGCCAGAGTTCTTCTCCTCGTCCATGTTCTGCGACCACTCGCTGCTCTTCAGGGACCGCTCCATCTACTACAAGAACTGCGTGTTTGACGGCAGCTACCTGTCCTTTGTGGCACTGACGCTGCTGTACACCTACTGTAAGATCATGATGGCCGCCCAGGCCGCCTCCACCACGCTGGCGTCCGTCAAGCGGGCGCGCAACACCGTGCTGCTGCACGGAGCGCAGGTGAGCGTCCACAGAAACGCCAAACCACCCTCTGAGAGAATCACGGAATTACTGTTTTGTTTGTCTTAAGACGTGTTTCTTTTGTATAGGATGTATAGCCTATACCATACCATAATAAAAGACTGCATTTGATAACGTAACAAACCCTTTCATAGCATACCAAACTATAATAGTAACGTAACATAACGGACTCTCAATATATGCTCTGTCTGGGTAATGTAGCATAGCACACTGTCACTATGTTCTGTCTGGGTAATGTAGCATAGCACACTGTCACTATGTTCTGTCTGGGTAATGTAGCATAGCACACTGTCACTATGTTCTGTCTGGGTAATGTAGCATAGCACACTGTCACTATGCTCTGTCTGGGTAATGTAGCATAGCACACTGTCACTATGTTCTGTCTGGGTAATGTAGCATAGCACACTGTCACTATGTTCTGTCTGGGTAATGTAGCATAGCACACTGTCACTATGTTCTGTCTGGGTAATGTAGCATAGCACACTGTCACTATGCTCTGTCTGGGTAATGTAGCATAGCACACTGTCACTATGTTCTGTCTGGGTAATGTAGCATAGCACACTGTCACTATGCTCTGTCTGGGTAATGTAGCATAGCACACTGTCACTATGTTCTGTCTGGGTAATGTAGCATAGCACACTGTCACTATGTTCTGTCTGGGTAATGTAGCATAGCACACTGTCACTATGTTCTGTCTGGGTAATGTAGCATAGCACACTGTCACTATGTTCTGTCTGGGTGATGTAACATAACACATTGTCACTATGTGTTGTCTGGGTAACATAACGTAACAGCCTGTCACTGTGTGCTCTCTGTCCGGCTAGCTGATGCTGTGCCTGCTAGCGTTCGTGGTTCCTTCGCTGCAGGCGTCGCTGATCACTCAGTTCCCCCACCTGAGCCTGGAGATCCGCTACGTCTTCTTCCTGCTCGTCTACATCATACCCCGGTTCCTCAGCCCCATCATCTATGGCTTCCGGGACGAGAACTTCAGAAGGTACTGGATCCGCTACCTCACCTGTCGGACAGGAAGAGCTGGCAGAGTCCGGCCCCTGCCCATCAAGGTCACCCCCAAGGTCAAGTAAGAACCTCTGTGTTGAGTGGGGGAGGAACTGTGCCACCCTGTCAGGTGGACTTCTCTTCTTTGTCAGGCACAGTTACCTGGACAACAAGGAATCACAAGGACCTCTAGACTCTATGTAAAGAAATCAGAAGAAACAAGTGATTGGATTTTTTCCCTTTTTAGTCTTTGAAAATAAGTCCTTAAGGTTTAATACAGAGTACAAAGACTATGTGTTGGAGGCATGGATGAGATACAGAGTTTCTTGATTCTTTGAATTCCTAGGGGTATGTTTTACTGCCAGTGAACCCAAAGTTGCGTTTTTGTCTAGAGCTGTGACACTAGAGCTTCCAAGCTAAATTCTGATGTTGGCATTGCGATTGGTGACAATATATTAATGTTTGCCCAATGATTCTAATCTATAATGCATTTGTAGCCTAGCAATTCATACCAATATGCTCCAATGTGCCTATTGTTGTGTAATTGTGTAATTGTTTTGTCTCTTGGTCAAGTCTCAAGTCTCATGGGTTTCTTTTGCTGATGTACGTTTTCACAAGTTGGATCATAAATACACTTCTTTACTCAAACTAACACAAACTAAAACAATTAAAGAGGCTGATAGACCTTCCTAGTCATTATGGTACAACACTACCATTGACGTCTTGCTAAGATGAGACTCAAAGTAAAGTTATATTTATTTAAAATAAAAACATCACACGCACACACACACACACACACACACACACACACACACACACACACACACACACACACACACACACACACACATATATAAACCTACACACACACTCTCAGAAAAACCTTTTATTAGAAGAAAACTAATCATGCACTTTTGTCAAATCATATCATATAGTATAATGTATCATAATGTATATTGTAAATATGAGAGCTGTATACTGCTAATAAAACGTTTATAGAAATACTTCATGTTGCATAATGTCAGGAGTTAATAGAACCTTTCACCGCAGTCCCCGAAGTCCCAACATTATAACATCAACTCATCACATCATTAAAATAATCTGTGAGTTGTGGGTATCAGGGGTGGGGCGTGGGGTCTATAAAAGTTGGACTACGGCCGGTTGCTGAAACACTCTCTGGTCACCCACCCCAACAGGTGAGAACCACAATATCATATTGTGATATATATATATAAATATATAATATAATATAATATAGCATAATATACTATACTATATTTAGTATCATATCGCTGTACCAAATACTATAGAGAATATTGATGTATGTTTCTACACCAAAAATATACTATTGTAATATGTTATTAATATTATTTACATCTATAGATTAATGTGTTAAATATTATATAGACTATTCAGGTATTGATCTTTTGGTGCAGTTTACACCAAAGATGAAATCCTTTTACCTATTTTCTGTATTTACAATTCACAACTGCACAATTCCCGTTTTTTTTGTCTCATTTAATTTCTCTATGTATATCATGCGTCAATGTCTACAGTTAGCCATCCTCCCTGTCCTTAAGCTTTTAAAATAATTAACAGTAAGGATTAAGGGTTTCGGAATTATAATGATCACATTATGTAGATTATTGTACTTTCTTTATTATTGTGATAATGAATGTTATTTACTGAAGTAGCAAATATTGTTTTGTATAATATCCTATTATCATGAGTATAATATAGGTTCATGATAAATCAGTACTGACATTTGTATCATTATTATTATCCGATAGAAAAAATGATATTTGATAGTCTGTATAACATATTGAACCTGTATTTTTACCTGTACCTTGGTCAAGGGAACATGCAGGAGTATTAATGTATCATGAATGTTTTTTGGTTCAAGAGGAAATTGGGGCTGCCAGAGGAAACCCATAGAACATGGGGAGAACATACGATCCCCACACAGAAAGATCCTTGCTTGGTTGTTTCATGCTACGATTACATATAGGAACCCTCATCACCTATTGCTCTCCTTACTGTCCCTGGAAAGAGGCATCCCTCTTCTGTTTTCCCCTATTTTTTCTTGTCCATTAAAGCAGGGGTTGTTAAAGAGGTTTAGCCGGTCCTGTCGGTACCGAGCCAGGACCCCATGTGTTGTATTGACCCTACCCACTTCCAACTGTATCGAGGCCATTTTGGGGCCAATCGCTACTGTTAGCGTAGGCCAGGGATGGGCTGAGAGAAGCTACACAATTTTGAATTTGGTAGATACGATTCCTGTATTCTGGTGCATTTTGGGGATGGCCACTACCTAAAAAATCTTCCAGGATCGTAACCTATGTACGGTATGTTAATTGAACCAACATACATTCATTTCGTTTTCCATGCCCAATAAGACACATGAATGGTTGGTATTTTTATCAGTGCAAAGGGCACATACATCATCATTCAATGATGCCACAAAACTGAAAAACAGTGGCCCAACATTAAGTGCAACAACTCAATGAACTCAAACCCAAGAAGCATGACATTCATTGCAGTTGTATAGTTGTAGTGGCGACTTAAGTGGATATCTTTAATGACTGATATAGTTTCTAAGCAAACTAGACGCATGGGTTTGCCTTTGAATTCTATGAATTCTTCTGATCTTTTTTGACCGAGTTTTCTGTAACTCGATCAATTATTATTATTATTATTATTATTATTTTATTTTAATTTAAAAATATATATATATTATTATTTTTTTTAATTATGTGCGGGCCGAATGCGGCCCGCGGGCCACCAGTTGCCCATCCCTGGTGTAGGCTGTAAAGGCTGTACCAATAAAGTTGAGGTTAGGTTGAATTTTGAGGTGTCATCAGGATGAACAGCACCTCGAGACCCGACGGCTTCAGGGACGCCTTCATCAAGAACTTCATCACGGTCTTCCTCTGTGTTGCCATCAACACCGTCAACGGCTCCTTCCTCTACATCTACTTCAGGAGTGAGGTGTTCAAGAAGGACCCCAGGTACACACACAAACAAGCACACATGCATGCACACGCACGCACGCAGGCACGAACACACACACACACACACACACACACACACACACACACACACACACACACACACACACACACACACACACACACACACACACACACACACACACACACACACACACACACACACACACACACACACACACACACAGAGACTGATCAGACCCCTGACATTAGAGACAATTAACTTCAGATGAATCAAAGCTCATCTTGCCCTCTCTCTCCCTCTCTCTCTCTCTCTCTCCCTCTCCCTCTCTCTCTCTCTCCCTCTCCCTCTCCCTCCTCTCTCTCTCTCTCTCTCTCTCTCTCTCTCTCTCTCTCTCTCTCTCTCTCTCTCTCTCTCTCTCTCTCACTCTCTCTCTCTCTCTCTCTCTCTCTCTCTCTCTCTCTCTCTCTCTCTCTCTCTCTCTCTCCCAATGCCCCACCCTCCACCAGGTATGTGCTCTACATCCACTTGGTGATAAATGACATCATCATGCTCACCAGCTCCGTCCTCCTCCAGGTGATCACCTATCTCGCGGTCGGGGGGATCAATGTGGCGGTGTGCTGCACCATTCTGGTCGTCATGGTTACCACCAACAAGTACGCCTGTAGACTGACTGTGTGAGACGTTTTTGGCCCAATCCCATATCTACCCCTTACCCCTTCCCCTTACCCTCAAAACAAGGGGGAGGGGTAAGGGGTAGAAATGTTTAATAGCAATGTAACAATAGACGCAGGAAAACATTAACAGGCAGACAATCAATCAATGAGTACAATTTAAATAGATATGATGAAATCTAAATGTAGCATATCACAGGTAAAGAAATAGAGAAACAGCACGAGCAGCGCTTGTAGTAGTGCTGTGTATTCCAGGACCAGTCCAGTGAACCTAGCCTGTACGGCGGTGCTACTAGTATTACTAGTTGTACTAGCAGCACTGTATTCCAGGAACAGTCCAGTGAACCTAGCCTGCATGGCGGTGGAGCGCTACATCGCTGTGTGTCGGCCGCTACACCACCCCCAGCTGTGCACCGTGGGTCGCACCTACTGCCTGATCGGCCTGATCTGGGGCGCGTCCTTCATCGACGCCTTCGCCGACATCATCATCATCTTCGTGACCCGGCCGCTCTCCTTCTTCTCCGTCTCCATGATGTGCTTTGCCGACGCCATCTTCTCCGTCCGCCAACACAAAGACAAGACCACGGTCGTCCAGGTGAGGTTCACCTGACAGCACTTGCACTACACATGCAGCGTTAAGTAGAGGGAGGCTTTAGTTCTTCCTTGATTACGTGCAATATGGAGTATGGACAGTATGTGTTTGTGCGTGTGTTGAGGCGGGGGTCTGTCTCTCCCCAGGTGGTCCTGGTCTCCATGGTGTTTCTGACCCTCGTCATCACCTACCTGAAGGTCCTCTTTGCAGCCAGGAAAGCGTCCGGTGATGACCAGGTGTGTAAGCTCCATAGTTGTTGATTAGTCTGATTTAATACTGGCCTTGCTTATACCAAGAGTAGTACTTTGATTGTCAACATTTCAAACAAAAACTTTGCATTCTCCATTGGTCCAGATAGGACCAATGTTGTCAATGGTTTTCTATCATGTTCTGGAGAAAGCTTATGCTACATTGGAGAAAAGCTGATCCTGTTGGTTCCCCTTTAGGGTTGACATTCAGATCATGCTTCAGGTTCAAGGGTCATGCACAGGTTCAGGGCCATAACCGAGCACTGCTGGTCCATGCAGGTGTCGGCCAGGAAGGCGAGGAACACCATCCTGCTGCACGGCGTGCAGCTGCTGATCTGCATGCTCTCCTACGCCTCGCCCATCCTCACCATGCACCTGATCCGGACCTTCCCCACCAACTTCCGGAACATCCTCTTCCCCTGCTTCCTCCTCACCAACGTCCTGCCGCGCCTCCTCAGCCCCCTCATCTACGGCGTGCGCGACCAGAAGTTCAGCAACCAGCTCAGACTGCTCTTCTCCTGCAGGAGCTCTGGGCCCGGGGAGGGCGAGAGACTGAAGCCCACCGCAGGAGAGAGAGTCCGACCGATGAAGGGCAAGAGAGAGACACAGACAGCAGGGGAGAGAGGGAGCTCTAGAAAGATGAATAAACAGACCGGACGGCCCTAGTGGCTGGTACGATCGTTTTTTGCATTTGCGATCTTGTTTGTGATGAGGTCACACTTTGCTCTGTAGAGGAGACTGAAATATCCCAAACGGTTTTGAGCGATCCTGCTATTAAAAGCTTTTGTGCAAACCTGTATTCGACCTCTAGTATCCCCTTGGAATAAGGTTCCATTTTGGGACCAATGCAATTAAAACACTCTTTTGGTGATACATCATCCAAGAGACAAGAAAGGTGCCACCCAGTGGTATATTCCAATCAAAGCAGGACCAGGCTATAGCTAGGGAACATGGGGTACAAAAAAACAAACAGAAGTCCCTCCCTCAATTTAGGCAGACAACCTTCTCACTATGTGTATATAATCCACAATATCCCACCTCAAACTCCTCACACTACAACCTCTGGCACAGACCAGCATCTGCTGTAAGTTGTCTCCCTTTCTCTCTGTCGCTCTTTCTCTCTGTATCTCTTGCTCTCGGTCTCTCTGTCTCTCTATCTCTCTATCTCTCTATATCTATTTCTGTCTGTCTGTCTGACTGTCTGTCAGTCTTTCTGTATATTGTTCGATCTATTATTGTTCTATAAGGTATTCATATTTCGGTAATTGCCCTTCATTTTATCCTAAACTTCAAAACGTTGGACAAATTAAAAAATGTCAGATTGACCAAATTGTTGAACTACAGGCAAATAATGTGCCTTGAATGTGTGAAATATTAACATAATCCCTTTTAAATGCCTTTATTCTTGAATTACAAGCTCTCAGAGTTTATGAGAATATGAACATATGTCTTTCTTTGTGTGTTTGTGAATTTTCTTATTTGTTGGAAGTACAGGCAACAGAAAAAAAAGGCCTCCTTCATTAGCCAGTCCCCCAAAACAGGCGGCCAGCAGGCTACCTTTAACCATAGGGCTGCGTAGCCTGGTGGTAGACTGGGGTCATTTGCAATGACGGCATGGGGGCGTGAACGCAGGCAGCCGGGTAGGAAGGTAGAAAGACAGGTAGGCCCTTCAATCATTTCATTTTGGCCACAATGAAATGATTGGACAGGCTTATTACAGGGATGCGGACGCCACAGATGTTTAACCAGAGCATTTTATTGATTGACAGCTGTCAGGATGAGGAGAGATTTTTTAGAAATGATCAAAAATGCTTCTATAATAAATTGTCTAATGTAGCGTAAATATTTCTGTATTGAGATTGTATTTCTGTATTCAGATGAAATAAAGGCAGAGCTGGTTCAACATGAACGCCACTCGCCTAGACACTCTGAAGCAGGCCTTCATCAAGAATTTCATCACGGTCTTCCTCAGCGTCATCATCAACCTCGTCAACGGCTCTTTTGTCTACATCTACTTCAGGAGTCAGGAGTTCCAGAGGGACCCTAGGTATCAGAAATACTTTCATGTTTATAAATATTGATGCCATAACTTCAATTCCATTATTAACTGTCCTGCTCTGTCTTCCTCTACTCCTGTCCTCTTCCTCTCCTTTATCTACTCCTTGATTCTACATTATCCAGTCAAATTACCATATTCCTTTTTTCAATGTTATATGGTTCAACAGTGATTCAAATGTTCCGCTACCGTGCTGGCCAGGTCCCTGCTGGAATAAAGCACTCTCCTACTCGTCTCCTCTCCTCCCCGTCTCCTCTGCTCACCTCTCCCCTCCTCTCCTCTCCTCTCCTCTCCTCTCCTCTCCTCCTCTCCCCTCTCTTCCCCTCCCCTCTCTTCCCCTCCCCTCTCTTCCCCTCCCCTCCCATCCCTTTCCCTCCTCTCCTCTCCTCCCCTCCCCTCCCCTCTCATCCCCTCCCCTCCCTTCCTCTCCTCTCCTCTCCTCTCCTCTCCTCTCCCCTCCCCTCCTCTCCTCTCCCCTCCCCTCCCCTCCTCTCCCCTCCCCTCCTCTCCTCTCCTCTCCTCTCCTCTCCTCTCCCCTCCCCTCCCCTCCCCTCCTCTCCTCTCCTCTCCTCTCCTCTCCTCTCCCCTCCTCTCCTCTCCTCTCCCCTCCTCTCCTCTCCTCTCCTCTCCTCTCCTCTCCTCTCCTCTCCTCTCCTCTCCTCTCCTCTCCTCTCCTCTCAGGTATGTGCTGTTCATCCACCTGGTCCTTAATGACATGGTGCTGCTGAGCCTTTCTACGGCGCTACAGATCATGGCCTACACCGTCCGGGTCACACTCGCCCCCTGCTGTGTCCTGATCCTCATCCTCCTCGCCGCAAACAAGTAGGTGGTGGAGTAGTAGGAGTAGTAGTAATAGTAGCAGTAGTGTAGGAATAGTTCTAGCATTACAAGGAACACTAGTGGTAGTAGCAGATCTACAAGTAGTACATGTAGGAGTAACATGGGGTGATACTACTACATGTAATTTTCAAAGTTCTAGGAGTGCTAAGAGTACTAGTTGTAGTAATGCTAGGAATAGGAGCACTAGGGGTATTGGTAGTTCTAGAACATACAGGGGTATCTGGCGGCCCGTGGATCACATTAAGCCTGCAAGTTGATAAAATAATTGTGAAATGTAGTAGGTAAACGTGAACCGTACAAACCACTAATAAAGTGCGCTCTCTCAAATGGCCGGTGCTTTTGTAACGTTGTGTTGTCTGACGATCTCTGGCCTCCAAGAACCACTAAAGTTGTGGCAGCCGCAATTATACAGCTTAATTAAATTCATAAATGTATTTGAGGAAAGACTTTTAATTAGGGATGCTCCGAAATGAAAATTCTTGGCCGAAACCGAAACCGAATATACTGAAACAGTTGGCCAAAAGCCGAAACCGAATACCGAATGTGTCTTTTGCTGTTTTTCATTCATTTCGCTTTAATCTTTCACCATTGCATAAATCAAACAATTAAATGTCCTTTATAAACTCTTTTGTCCTGCTTTTCAATAAAAAAATCAATTACAAATTTGATAGAAAATATTTATTTAATAATGAACGTTTTCTAACATTCCAGCAGACATTATAGCAAGAATTTAAGAACAATTGACCTTTCAATAAATGAGTAAAACAATTATTATATATTTTTTTAATCAAAAATAAAAATGTGTGGTGTATTATTTTCAGCATTTTTACTCATTCGGCCGAAACCGAACATTATGTTTCAGGCCATTTTTGGCCTAACATTTTCGGTGGCCGAATATTCGGTGCATCCCTACTTTTAATGCCAATTTGAAACAGAATAGGAGGCATGTGGAAATGCACATTAAAAACGTAATGGTTGCACTTGCTTATGGTGTTCACTTTAATTGTTTTTGCTAGTACTTCTAATATTACTGTATTCCATGAATAGTCCAGTGACCACAGCCTGCACGTTGGTATTACTAGTTAGGTCGGAACTACTAGTCGTACTGTATTCCAGGAACAGTCCAGTGAACCTAGCCTGCATGGCGGTGGAGCGCTACATCGCTGTGTGTTGGCCGCTACACCACCCCCAGCTGTGCACCGTGGGTCGCACCTACTGCCTGATCGGCCTCATCTGGGGCGTGTCCTTCCTCCCCGGCCTCAGCAACCTGGTCATCCTGCTGCTGAACTGGCCTGCTTCCGGGTCCTGGTTCTCGATGGTCACCTGCTACAACAACCGCATCTTCAACATGCCCCAGCACCAGACCAGCGACCTTTTCATGGAAGTACGTCACAGCAAAGTGTTTGTTCAGCCATATATTGAAAAACAACCCAATACAGACTTCCAAATAATAGCAAAGCTGCTCTTAATAGTTTTGTACCATTAGAGGCAGCAAGGAGACTAGAGGAATTTGTTGAAAAAAGTCAGAACACACAGAAGTTGGTTAGGATCAAACTGGTGAAGATTTAGTGACTGAATAAGTGTATGAGTCAAGGTTCAAGTTAGGACACCAATAACGAATAAGACACTTTTTACATTAGCACCTTGGAATCGGTGAACCTAAAACTAAAGGAGCACCAATATCGATGTGCTCAGAGATTTCAGGTTGGTTGGTTGGGTCCCAAGGTCACACTGAAATCATCCCTTGGGTCTCGAGGTGAAAGGTGTTGTAAGACCCCCCCGCTGAGCGGAGGCTGAATGAGAGGTTGTGTTTCCCACCCAGGTCTTCTTCCTGTCCGTGGTGAGCGTCACCCTGGCCGCCACCTACCTCAAGGTGCTGTTCGCCGCCAGCGCCGCCTCCGCCAGCAGCCGAGCGTCGGCCAGGAAGGCGAGGAACACCATCCTCCTGCACGGCGTCCAGCTGCTCATCTGCATGCTCACCTACGTGGCGCCGTTCGTCTGCGTACCCCTCATCAGGGCCATGCCCCACCAGCTCACCGTAATCCTCTTCATCTCATTCATCCTCGTCAACATCCTGCCGCGCCTCCTCAGCCCCCTCATCTACGGCGTGCGCGACCAAAAGTTCAGGACTCAGCTCAGACTGCTCTTCTCCTGCAGGAGCTCTGGGCCCGGGGAGGGCGAGAGACTGAAGCCCACCGCAGGAGAGAGAGTTGGACCAGTGGAGGGTAATAGAGGGACAGCGACAGCGGGAGAGAGAGGGAGCTCCAAAAAGATTAAAAGTAGATGAAATTCAGCAATAAAGCTACTGTTTAGCTGCTCATAGATGACACACAGGCTACCCAAACTAGTAAACGTTGTTCAAAGTTTGGAAATATATTTAGCACACAAAAATTTAAAAATACAAATAGAAGAATGAAAGGGATTGTAGATTGTATGCTTAGGCCTAATTAATTCAGAGTAGGCCTAACAGTAGGCATACATGCTGACCAACTATGTGACATTAAATGTTTATTTATCTATAGGCCTACTTAGGCAACCCTAACCCTAACCCTTATAACAATATTTATAACATTATATGCTTAAAATATGCATTGATTTCGTGCTTTGTTTGATGTAACGCCCCATCTTCGCAACTAGATGGGGACAGCCTCTCAGTAAAGATTAAGAACGCTGAATAAAGAGGCAAATTAAGCCTAAACCATTCTTGAGAATTACAACGACTTCAATGTGCATATTGTTCGGCTCAACGTCTGTATATGTTGTTTGATGCACACACAAATAAAGTATTTTCTTGTTCATGGCGTGCAGGCTACTTCTACAGAACCGTTTCGAGAAATGAAGGACCTACAAATTAGGCTACTTTAAAACTAAAGTTCGAACAATAAAATCTAATATGTGCAGACTCAAGTAAACCACTTAATATGTATATTTTAAATCTCGTTGGACGCGGAGGATTTAAAAGCCAACGTTTCTATTGATCAAGACAAATTATCTGAAGAGAGACGGTCTTGGCATTGGACACATGCATCGAAGACTTCCGGATAATACCGAAGGGTCCCGGCGGAGTGAGGAGCAGCGCGCGGACGGGACGGGAGGGTTCGGGGATACACGAACAGAGGGGAAGAGATGCCAACCCACTGGTTCGTTTCATCATAGGGCTCCATATAGATATTCATCATGAAATCTTGACCATTTTTAAGTTAAAGTTATACAATAAACGGGTCATGGGGTAATAGGGCCTTAAAAAAGGCTAATAAGTCAGATCATGCAAAGTAAAGAAGGGAACATTTCGGCCCATTGTAAGAACATCCAAAGGTAAGTTGATTTAATTGTTACAGCTGCCCTTCCCATAACCAATGCTACATCTGGGGTTGGTTCCCGTGTGCTACCCTGTGGCAGCCTGCTTCTACCTAGGGTGGGTTAAATGTAGAGGATGCCATTTATTTCCCCATGGGAATAAATATCAAAGCAAATCACTTGCCAGCACTTCTATATTTAAATGACTTGAAGTTATGTATTGTTGTTGCTTTCTCTCATTTGTTAAATACACACGATTCCATGCATATTTAGTTTGGTATCGGACAGGAATTTGATCAATCTTGCGTGCGGTTTCTCTTGGATATGCAGTTAGCATGTTTAATTATAGATAGAATGTATTTCTGTACATGCATAGTAACTCCTATGGGAGAACGACATACACTATTTATGTAATTAGTGAGAGAGAGAGAGAGAGAGAGAGAGAGAGAGAGAGAGAGAGAGAGAGAGAGAGAGAGAGAGAGAGAGAGAGAGAGAGAGAGAGAGAGAGACTGTCTGTCTGTCTGTCTGTCTGTCTGTCTTTCCGTCCGTCCGTCCGTCCGTCCGTCCGTCCGTCCGTCCGTCCGTCCGTCTGTCGTCCGTCCGTCCGTCCGTCTGTCGTCCGTCCGTCCGTCCGTCCGTCTGTCGTCCATCCGTCTGTCGTCCGTCCGTCCGTCCGTCCGTCTGTGTTTGCCTGTGCGTGCCAGCGTGCGAGCACTGGTGGTGTGTGTGTTTGTGTTTGTGTCTGTGTGTGTGTGGGTGTGTGGCTGTAAAGTGCTGAAAAATAAAACCAAATCAAAAGACAAGAACATAAACTAGTGCTAAAAATAACCCCAGTGAAGACATCACTTGGAACCTGACTGTCATCCTGATGTGGCCTGTGTGTGTGTGTGTGTGTGCGTGTGCGTGTGCGTGCATGCGTGCGTGCGTGCGTGTGTGAGAGTAGAGAGTAGAGAGTAGGTGAGAGAGGATAGATTAAAAATGTCCACTGACCAAAGCTCAAGTGTAGATGGAAACAGAAGCTGAACTTTGTTGCTTCCTTGAAGTCAAATATAGCCACTATTAAACGCTGGGACGACTCTCTCATCTAGTTGTTGATCAGCCTAATTTAAACAGATCAGCTCAAAAACAGCAGGCGGAGGCGGATTGAAAAGGCCCTACGCCAAACCAAAACGCGCTCCGCACCGCAATGTGCTCCTGGGGTGTGGAAGAAACACAGAAATGAAAGAGATGCTTGACCTCTATGCTTGAGCAGGCGAGAGAAGGAGAGAGGAGGGGGAAGGAGGAGAGAGAAGAAGAGAGGAGGAGAGAGGGGGAGAGAGGAGGAGAGAGGGGGAGAGACGAGGAGAGACGAGGAGAGAGACGAGGGAGGAGAGACCAAGCTAGAGGAGAGGAGGGGCTAGAGAAGAGAGACGAAGAGAGAAGAGGAGAGGGGAGGGTAGATGAGAACAGAGGAGGGAAGGGGAAAGGAGAGAGGAGGAGAGGGTAGGAGAGATAATGCAGTGTCCTAACTAATGCAGTGTACATTAGTTTAGCACCTGTCTCTTGCAAGGTCATTTCCTGTGTTTTGCAGTAAAGGCGGTTAGAGAGATCATGTTCCTGAGGATGTCAGGGTCAGCAAGTATCCAGTCTGCTCCAGAGACCAGCTCTGGCCAATACCACAGTACACCTGGAGAATAGAGGAGTGGATTATCATGTCATTTACTTATACAATATAACCATATCATATCTTATGCAATCCGGGCTTATCCTATCTTCAGTGTTGTGTTTTTTTGTCAGTTATAGTAAGATAAGAAAAGTTAGTGCTTTTGTTAAGACCTTTATACTTTTGTCAGAGATCATTTCGGAGCGAACCAGTGAAGTAATGCATACCTCTTACAGAACGTGAACATTCATATATTATGTCTATTTATCCATTCCAAAGAATCTTTGTGCCTCTTTGGGTGTGCCCCTGCGTGCGTGCGTGTGTGTGTGTGTCCTGTTTGCTAGGTAACCATGGTGCGGGGGAGCCTCCCGGGCTGGGGGCAGCAGGACCCAAAAGAGGTGCTGGTGCACGTGAACGTAGGAGGGCTGAAGAGGAGCCTTTGCTCCAGCACCCTGAGAAACTTTCCAGAAACCAGACTGGGGAAGCTGCTGAGCTGTGACACAGAGGAGGCCATCCTACAGGTCTCAGACTCTCTAGGACCACTCCTCTACTTCTTCCTCCGTCCTGTTCTTTCTTAACATAATGTCCCGTCTGGGAATAATAAAGTACTATTTAGATAGATAGATGGCTGGCTGGCTGGCTGGCTGGCTGGCTGGCTGGATGGATGGATGGATGGATGGATGGATGGATGGATGGATGGATGGATGGATGGATGGATGGATGGATGGATGGATGGATGGATGGATGGATGGATGGATGGATGGATGGATGGATGGATGGATGGATGGATGGATGGATGGATGGATGGATGGATGGATGGATGGATGGATGGATGGATGGATGGATGGATAGATAATTTATTGTCCCCTTGGGGAAATTGTTCTCAGTGAATAGACAGATGTTTGATCGTATCAAAAGATAAACTGCAGATGCTCAGGATCAAACCCACAACCTTTCTAAAACCCTACGTGCACCCATACCTTCCTGCCCATTATAGACTAACGTTGGACACATATGCACATATTTATCCATCTATCCATGTGCCTGTCTTTCCATCCATCCAGCCATGTGTGTCTGTCTGCCTGTCCGTCTGTTCATCAGGTGTGTGATGACTACGACGTGCAGCAGAAGGAGTTTTATTTTGACAGGAATCCCGGTCTCTTTCCTTACCTTCTTCACTTCTATCAGACGGGAAAACTACACATCATGGAGGACCTGTGCGTCTTCTCCTTCAGGTACAAACACCCTTCTCTATTTGAAGGACTTAACATGACAGAGGTTATCTTATTGTGGCCTTATGTAGACTTATTGAACTGGGCCAATGTGCATCTTTAACAAACCTATTATCCATTATATCAAGAGACAAGCTGTGAATTTAGTAAGCACTGCATAACTTGCACTAAATGTAAAGGGAATGCATTTATAAATTAACTTTTCTAACCTGTGGACACTCAAAGCACTCAAAGCAGATTCATGTCCGACGCTCGTCTGTAGCAGGTTAGCCTTATTCATAGTAACCCTGGGTGAAATGCCTGCAGTGGCCAAACCACACATTTCCTACAGGAAAGACTGGAAGCACTATGCTATGCTACGCTAGTGTACACCAGGCTACAGATAGGACTGGACGTACTATGCTGTGCCAGTGTATGCTAGGCTTCACAAAGATCATCATGGACTGCGCACAGCTTATTGACACAGTGATTGACAGTACCTGTATCTGGACCTCTGTGTTGATCGATTGTAGCAGTATCAATAATGATGGTTCTCAGCCTCACTAAAATTCTCGTCACGGATTCTTCTTCCTGATTGGCTACAGCCAGGAGATAGAATACTGGGGCATCAATGAGTTCTTCCTGGACAGTTGCTGTAGTTACCGTTTCCATGACCGCAAGCTAGAGAGCAGCCGCCATCGCAGCTGGGACGATGAGAGCGACGTCAGCAGTGTGGACACTTCCGTGGACGAGATCTCAGATCTAAACAGGTAAACAACACCTGACCAGGTACACAACACCCGAACAGGATCTCATTAACATGAAGAGGTAAACAACACCTCAACCGGTAGTTAATCTGAACAGGTAAACAACACCTCAACAGGTAAACAACACCTGACCAGGTACACAGCACCTTAACAGGTTCTCATTAACATGAAGAGGTAAACAACACCACCACAGGTAAACAACACCTCAACAGGTAGTTAACCTTAACAGGTAAACAACACCTCAACAGGTAAACAACACCACAATAGGCAAACATCAGCCTGACCAGGTAAAAAACACCTGAACAGGTAAACCCGGAATAATCTCATCAAGCGAAAGACCTGAGAGAGAAAAGGAGGGAAGGAAGGCAGGAAGTTGGTTGAATTGTGGTGAGGTATGTTTATACTTTAGTAACAGTTGAATATCCAGTAATGATCTGAGTCCTCTCCCAGCATGAGGTCAAAGGTCACGGTGATACAGACAGGGACCACAGACACAATGATCAGAGGGCCGCCTTTGTTACAACTTCTATCTCCAGTTCATTCACCTGGTTTTAATGGTCTTTAAAAATGCAAGACAAAAACAATACAGTATTAATAACGTTTTACTGCCAATACTTTTCTTGGATATTGGCCAAAGGCATCTTTGTCTTGGGTTGTGCTGATCCTCCTCTCATTTGGGTCGCTAGGGACATGCTGCGTTTCCAGGAAGTGCCCTATGGCAATGCAAGGCGGTGTCTCTGGCTGACCCTGGAGAACCCTGGCTACTCCATCCCCAGCAAGGTGTTCAGCCTGCTGTCCATCAGCGTGGTGCTCACCTCCATCGCTGCCACGTGCATCCACAGCATGCCAGAACACCAGGTAGGTACTGCTACATGCTACATGCTACATGCTACAGCATGCCAGAACACCTGGTAGGTTCTGCTACATGCTACAGCATACCAGTGCAATAGGTAGGTACTGCTACCTGCTACAGCATGCCAGTACACCAGGTAGGTACTGCTACATACTACATGCTATAGCATGCCTGTTACACCAGGTATGTTCGGCTATCTGCTACATGCTATAGCATGCCATTACACCAGGTAGGTTTAGCTTACATGCTAAATGCTACAGCAGGCCAGAACACCAGATAGGTACTGCAACATACTACCAGTGTATTCTATAATACAGGTTGGACAGGAAGCACCATGGTAGCTAGCTACACTAATTTTACAGCAGTTCAAACTATATTTTAACTGCATATCACAGGTTGTCAAAACATCAGGTTTTGACAACCATGCTACATACTCCATAACTCAGCAGAACAAACGTAACAAAGTACAGATTGACCAGATTGCCCCCCTCTCCATCTCCAGAGCTTCGACGAAGATGGGAAACTGATGGAAGACCCCATCATGCAGATTCTGGAGGTCTTCTGTACCTGCTGGTTCTCCTTTGAGGTGAGACAAGCTCACAAGCCGCTAATGCAAGACGCCAGTACTAGCTAGTTATGGTAGCTCGTAAAGCAAGATTCTAAGGTTAGCTGATTATGATACATGCTCTCTGCTGCTAATCCTGGATGCTAATGCTAGTGCTGCTAATGCTAACCACTAACACTAGTTGTAGTATTGGTGTCTGTGGCCTTTCTTTGGCCACTTTCAGAAAAGCCAACATGGCAAAGGCATTCATTTTAATCAAATGTTAATAGCAAATAGCCAAACACAGCCACAGATTTCCCTCCCTCACAGGTGGTGACAAGGCTGCTGCTAGCTCCTAACCAGAGGAAGTTCTTCCACCATCCTCTGAACATCATAGACTTGGTGTCTGTGGTCCCTGTCTACATCACTGGGACCTTTGACCTCATGCTGGGGGAAGCGTCAGAACGCGGAATTCTGGGGGCACTCCTTCAGGTTCGAAACTTTGAGATCCTTTCTGGATATTCAACTGTTACTAAAGTATAAATAACATACATCACCACACTTCAACCAACTTCCTTGCTCCTGCCTTTCTTCCCTTCTCTTGTCTCGCAGGTCTTTCGCTTGATGCGAATATTTCGGGTGTTGAAGCTGGCCAGACACTCCACAGGCCTCCGATCTCTGGGAGCCACGCTACAGGTAGGACTGGGAGCACAATGCTATGCCATCCTATGCTATGCTACTAGGCTACAGGTAGGACTGAATGCACTATTTTACTCCCTACTATTGTATGCTAGGCTACAGGTAGGACCGGAAGCACTATGCTTTGCTTTGCTATGCTATGCTAGTGTACGCTAGGCTACAGGTTGGACAGGAAGCTCTATCTTCGCTAGCAAAACTAGCATGACAGTGCCTTAATATCTTCTTGTTGTCATTTCCCGAGTTTCATTCAAATCTATTAAGGCTCCCACGATTAACAATGGATATATTGTTTATATATTATACATTATTTATTACATTAGATTACTTAGGTATTTCATAATATGTTTACTGTTTTAGCTGATCAAGAAAGGAAAAACGGGCATATTGAATTGAGATGGTTGAGTCTATTAAAGGGGTTGGTGTAGATGGGCATGACCCTGACCCTTAAGGTCAGGCTCAGGGTCACCCTTTAGGGTCTGAGGAAGGAGAGGACTGAGCTAGGCATCATGGGAAAATAGCAGGTTCTAACGGTGCTTCACCTTGGCCCTGCAGCACAGCTACCGTGAGGTGGGCATCCTGCTGCTGTACCTGGGGGTCGGGGTCTCTGTGTTCTCCGGCATGGCCTACACCGCCGAGTATGAAGAGGTACCCCACTCCCATGACTATTTGGTTTCCACGTTATGTTAACAATTGTACGGTGCCAAAGCCAGGAGGCACTGTGTGTTCCTGATGTCTTCATCTCTCTCTCTCTCTCTCTCTCTCTCTCTCTCTCTCTCTCTCTCTCTCTCTCTCTCTCTCTCTCCAGGATGTCGGTCTGGACACCATCCCGGCGTGCTGGTGGTGGGGGACGGTCTCCATGACGACGGTGGGCTACGGCGACGTGGTCCCGGTGACGGTGGCGGGGAAGCTGGCGGCCAGCGGCTGCATTCTGGGCGGCACCCTGGTGGTGGCGCTGCCCATCACCATCATCTTCAACAAGTTCTCCCACTTCTACCGCAAGCAGAAGGCTCTCGAGGCCTCGGTGCGCAACCACGACCCCCAGCAGGGGGTCCGCCGCGCCCAGGAGGGGCCGGAGCCGTCCTCAGACGGAGACAGCCGCTGTCTGGACGACGACGACGAGGATGAGGAAGAGGATTATGATGTGGACTTTGAGGAAGATGGGGGCGTGGTTAACTACAGCTATGTGGAGCATCCTTCATACACTGGGAGGACGGAGCGATGCTGACTGGGAGGACTGGAGTGGACTGGGAGCACTGGTGTGGACTGGGAGGACTGGTGTGGACTGGGAGGAGGACTGGTGTGGACTGGGAGGACTGGTGTGGACCGGGAGGAGTGGTGCAGACTGGGAGGAGTGGTATTGATTGGGAGGAGTGGTGTGGACTGGGAGGAGGAGTGGTGTGGACTGGGAGGAGGAGTGGTATTGATTGGGAGGAGTGGTGTGGACTGGGAGGAGGAGTGGTGTGGACTGGGAGGAGTGATGTGGACTGGGAGGAGGAGTGGTGTGGACTGGGAGGAGTGGTAGTGCTGACTGGTTGGAAGAGGAACACTCAAACACCAAGGTTGAAGTCATGTGTTGCGAAGCCCAAATCATACAGAGCGCACATTTTGCCTCATATTTGTAGCGTGACTCAAACTTAGAACTAGAATCATACTGTTTTCTTAGGGCGAGTGTAGCAGGACTAGGTTCTTCCGCTTGCTTCAAAAAAAATGAAGCAAGTGTCTGCCCAATGCAGCGATGTGCTTCAGGCTTTAGACTGTTCACTTACTGACTGACTGCTGTTTGACCAACCAAATGAACAAAACCGCTCACCACTACAAAACAGGACAAAACAGGAAGTTAGGGGAACATTATATGGTCGGACATCCTGTCAGCGATCTCTCCTCAGTATTCAGCTTTACCCTTGTTAAGATGCAATGGCAGGATACTCAAATGCTAAACCCTCGATGTCTCTCAACCAATGACGTCCAAGCGGGGCGGAGCTTAGGTGTATTTTTTTTACAATCTAGCATGTACAACCCAAAGAGCTAACAAATGTTTTTAATGAGCATCACTTCACCACCTCTGTTACATGTTACTCTGTAAGTAATCTAAAATATAAAGTTATACATATCTTATGATTATATAAATGAAGGGTCTTCCTTTGTCTGGGACGTCTGTTACGACAAGGTCTGACGGCATTGTCTTACTGTTTGTTTTATGTTTTCATGTTTTGAAAAGCTTCAAAATGTATGACTAGCAGTCACGATTAAAGTGACGCTTTCATCCAAAACCAAAGTCAGGTGATGGCGGTAGGGGTAAGCTGAGCTCTAAATGACTAACAGGTAGTCTCTGGGCACTGGGGATCAAACCCGGAACCCCTTCAGCTGTGAGTCGAACACCCTAACCCAAAAGTGTATATTCAGTGGGCCGCAGTCTGGAACAACATAATCAGAGTAGTTTGGAAGAATTAACATGCAGACAGAGAAAGATGTGGCAAATAAAGCATCATTTGCTCTATTGTCCGCCACCTCAAATAATGTCTCCCAACATACCACTATCTTTGACCAAATCATTCTGTGCATAACTGTAGAAATGATTAATTCAAAGAGGGTTTTAGTGGACAGGAGAAGAGCAATACAACAGCATAGAGGGATTAGTATTGCCTCTATGTGCCCTAAGTTGGAGCAATACTAATTACTACAGCCCTGTGCTGACACTGATTTTTGATTCATTACTGCTCCCCTTGTCAGCAAAATAAAGTTATTATGAGCAGACTTTTCCGTTAAATAAAAAACACATACTCATCCTGAATGATCCAACTCCCAAACTTTCCCTGATACCAAAGCCATCTGGTCAGGCTAAGACCGGAACCAGAGACAGATATTACTGTTTTAAGGGGGACATAATTCAGGAGAGCAGGTCCCTGTAAACCTATGCATCTTCATTACATCTATTGAATGTATTCAAAACAATAAACAATGACCAATCATTGGTGACAGTATTAATTTGTTCTGTCATGTCTTTCATCTGAATGAAGTTATAGTTGCAGTGGATCGAATCATTCTGAGGTCTGTTTTGTTAAATTCATCAATAACAATATGTATTGATGAATAACACTACGTGTGATATATTTCAGATAATATATATGTGTATACTGTCAGACGGTTACCTAAAGGAGAGGAGTCTTAAAGGAATCTTATTGACCAGCTAGGTCTGATGAGACTTTAAATATAATCAATAATGAATTAGCTTTTCATTAGCCAGCTCTAAAAGCATTACCTACCACAATAAAAGTATATTGAAACTATACTAATGCATCAGAGAGCAGTGAGGGATCCGAAGGTGAGCGTAAACAGCAAGTTGGACCCAGTCGCTCATCCTTCAAGAAGCAAGACAACACAGCTGGAGAGAGGAGAGACACAGAGGGTGAGTTACACCGACAAAGGAAGAGACACAGAGGGGTAAGAGAGAGGAGAGACAGAGGGAGAGATACACCGGCCGAGAGACACAGAGGGAGAGAGAGACACACACAGGGAGAGAGACACAGAGACAGAGGGAGAGATAAACACAGAGGGGGGGGGGAGGTAAGTGAGGGAGAGAGGATAGAGAGATAGCCGGCGAGAGAATAGAGGTATCAGAGAGAGCACATAGATAATTGAGGTATAAAGAGGGATCAAATTGTTGGGGGGGGGATATTAAACATTCATGCTGCTATTTAAGCAGGAGGCTAAACGTGGGGCGTCCTAAGAGAGACAAACAACATCTCACTCTCTCCTTGGCTGCTCTCAGGCAAGGTTGATCGCTCCATTCAGGAAAGGCAGTACCACAGTACTAAGCAGAGCTGCTCATCCTCTCGTTAGATCTGAAGCACTAGCAGACATTAAGGAGCCACTAGGGGTTAGAAGATGAATACAGAACATTAAGGAGCTGGTAGGGGTAAGACAGGTAGGGGTTAGATACAGAGGCAGGTCATTTAGAAGCTGGTATGGGTTAGACAGTACAGAGACAGGTCATTTAGATAGGGGTTAGACAGTACAGAGACAGGTCATTTAAGAGCTGAAAGGGGTAAGACGGTACAGAGACAGGTCATTAAGGAGCGGGTAGAGGGGTTATAGTTAGCTTGTCACGGATAGGGACCAAAGGTATTGAACCAAGAATCCAACGACTTGGAATCTAACAACTTCACGTAATAAAAAACAAAAACAGCAGCAGGTATATAATTTTGAATAACAGTTAAACTGTTAACACTGTATCATGATCAACATGTAGAGGTGAAGAGGAAGGGGTAAGAGCTGCAGGATGAAGGTGAAGAACACGTTAAAGGACGAGGCACTTCACTCGACCGACTTTTTACCATCAGTTTATTACCATAAAATACTTTTGTTCTTTTCAGAAATACAGCATGTGACAACCAACCAAAATATGAAAATAAATCAATAAAAACAAAACCAATATGGGAGATCTGTTGAAGGCCCAGAAAAGCTCTACTGCTGGGCAGAAGACACGCTGAACAATCATGCACCGTCTCTATTTTTTAAACAGTCAATACTAAAATCTTTTTATCAGACACATTTATCATTTTGATTTCAATGTTGATAGGTCAATATGCCATCCTTATTGGTTCCAGTTCTCTGGGTCCTTGCATGATCCCATCCGACCAGTGTGTAGATCAGAATGGCGGCTTGCCGCGTGTGATTGCTACAGGAAGCCAAAAGGCACACAGCCCGTAACATCTGACCCCTTCACATTTGGATCGGTTTGTCTACATAGCTCATTAACGTCCAGTGATCACTACTTAATTTAATAAGTTATTTCTATGAATTATTGTCATTACAGCATCTTCTCAAAAAAATCCAGCATCAAATTGAATAACAAGAAAACAACCTTATTGCGACATAAAGACACAAAATAAATCACACTCAAACTGATATGTTCAACATTTGTTCAGAAAACCACAAAGGAAATTTGTTTGAGGCAACACAGCAATGCTTTTGATCAGAGTGTACGCAGTAACATTGAAGGGCAGGAAAACAGAAACTAAAAGTTCAAACGAGTCCTACAGCCCAGACCAGCAGGTAACCCTTTACAGCTTTGCTGACCTTTCCACTCTGCCAATACCAAAAGTAGGAAACTAAATTAAGGCATATAGTTGTTTTGTCCTTACTACACTCAACGTTATTCTAATCAATAATGATCCCTAATTTCCTTAATATTCATAGAAATAAACCTAACCTGAGTTTGGCGATTACCTGAGTATTTAGTTTAAACGCAGACTCAAAATATGAACTTTCTGTTTGGTAGAGGAAGCTAGCAACAGTAACCAGGCGGAACTTTATTCATGTTCCGTATGAATCTGTATGCACGTGACCGATTCAGAATCCCTGTCGAATGTTTGAGGATAAACTCAAACACACTTCTGTGTTTCATCATAGCACTTGTTTCGAGGAACTGGCACGCAGAGTGGGTCGGGGTTACCGTAGCAAGACTAGACACCATAACCCCACCCACCCCCTCTTGAAGGAATATTGGAAGTTTGTATTTGGCAGAATACAAAAAAGAATTACTGCAAAAAGTGTGAAACCTGAAAGCAGACAAAGACGTGAGCTCTCTTTCCATCAGCTAGCAGCTAACACCTGCCAGCTAGCATCTCAGCGGCTAATACCTAGTAGCTAACCTTCTAGAAGTTCACACCTAGTGGGTAACATCTTAGCGGCTAACATGTAAGCACTCCAGGGTGTCGAGCCAGAGACTAGCGGTGCATGATAAAGAAGCCAGTCCCTTATTTATAACATTACCTCTACAGGGAGCACTCAAATCTCCAACCGTGTGGAAGAGTTTCAAAGTCAAGACTTCAACATGGGTCAAATAACATCTGAACTCCTCATTGGTTGAATTCACCAGGGTTCCATTCCTGCATGTAAACAGTCATCGTGAATGGAACAAGATCAAAAACATTTAAAGAGAAGGGCGGCCCAGTGTGTAAAATACACCAAGCAGCAAAGAGCAGGACTCTGAAAGCATCATTAAACTCTGTAAGACACTGCTGAACCACGACACCTCCGGCTCCATACATTCAGCCGTTTAAATCCACAGAGACGTCTGGACTCGGGGATGTTGCTGTGACCTCACCGTGTTCGGAGTTCTACAGAACTGCAGTACTGTCTACGTTATCTAGTTCTCACACACACACACACACACACACACACACACACACACACACACACACACACACACACACACACACACACACACACACACACACACACACACACACACGTCTTTGGTGCTTGCTGAGAGCGACCAAGCAGAACCAGATGATTGCGGTTTCGGGTCGCAGTTTGACTATTGACCAGATCTCAGTAATTTTGTGGTTCAGGATATTTCCTGGATCCCACAACTGACAACACAGGGATGTGAAACCAGTCTGGTGGTCTGCAGTTCGACAACATCACAACCAGAGGGTAACACATGGAGTCTGTTTGGGGAGGGGAGAAAGGAGAGGGCAGGGCTCGAGAGGAGAGGAGAGGAGAGGAGAGGAGAGGAGAGGAGAGGAGAGGAGAGGAGAGGAGAGGAGAGGAGGGGAGGGGAGAGGAGAGGAGAGAAGAGGGGAGGAGAGGAGAGGAGAGGAGAGGGGAGGAGAGGAGACGCGAGAGGAGAGGAGAGGAGGGGAGGGGAGGGGAGAGGAGGGGAGGGGAGGGGAGAGGAGAGGAGAGGAGAGGAGAGGAGAGGAGACGCGAGAGGAGGAGTGGGAGGGGAGGGGAGGGGAAAGAAGGGAATGGAGAGAGGAGGGGAGAAAGGCGGGGGGACACGGGAGAGGAGAAGAGTTGTGGGCAGAAGGGAGGCAGGGGAAGACAGGAGGGAGAGGAAGGGAGGAGGGTAGGGCCGAAGAAAGGGGCCGAGGGAGGAGGGGACAGGTGGAGGAGGTGTTTTCAGAAGTTGTGCTGGGGTCGTTTCTTGGCCTGTATGGCGTCCAGGATGGGTTGTCTCTTGGCCTGGTACCTCTGGTGGATCTCCTCGATCTCCTGTTCCATCTTGGGGTCCAGGGAGGCCAGCCGCGCCCGCAGCTCCTCCACGCTCCACGACCGCATCTGCCCCCACGGCCGCAGACACACCACAGGGTACTCTTAATGCTCATGATTCATTGCGCATTTCATGGCACTCAAAGCGATGTACCTGACTCTTTCGGGTAGATGAGTTTACATCCTTGTTATCAGAATGACCGTGCCTAGTCAATGGGAGGCTGTTACTTGAACATCCACTCGCAGTGGTAGCCCCTACCTCACACTCGCAATCACAGTGGAGGTGAGAAGGGAACCTATCCAGTCAGAGACCAGGGGATAATGAGGTGGCTAGAGGCAGGACCCCTGGGTCAGCGAGCCCCCTCTAGGGACGGGTGCCATGGGATCTTTAATGACCAGAGCTTGGCCCCCACTGCTTGGTTTCCAGAGAAACCACCTTAAGGTGTGGCTGAGGACTCTTAAAACATTTGAACAATTGTATCAGCTGAACCACTATTTCAACTGCTCCCCATTAAATCGAGCCATTTAATATAAAATAAACTATACACATTCACATTAACATTAAGTAGCTTAATTTAAACATAAGCAAAGCTAGACTCGGTTTAGACTTGTATGCCTGATCCCCGTCGATTATTCCTGTTTGAACCAAAAGGTCAGAGTGGAGCTGATAGCATTTCAGTCGACGCGGCACTAGGCTCTAGAACTATCGTATGGCTCAATACGATCTGGATGGTTACAGCCGACCCCCCATGAGACCACGCTAGCCGTTAGCATTTACCAGCAGTACCGCTATTTATTACCCTGGATCAATGATTCTAAAATAAGACCCACGACCCCGCTACGCTTTAGCATAACCAAGACCGACACATATGTAAACTCTCAAGACCTGGAGCGAGTGTGTTGGATAGTACATAGAGGTAATTTAGGAGAAGGTAGGGGTCAGTTATCTACTGGTGCTGTACAAATACAAACTACTGTCGGATCATCAAACTGTCTTTGTGTCCTTATTTACAGTTTAAATAAACGATGGGCTGCATTCTCTGAAGACATGCGTATTGCTTTCTGGACCCCCTAGTGTGCCAACATGCTAAAGACCTGACATGTGAGCAGCCTTAAAGGTGACACATTATACCACCAGGTGTGAGTATGATTAGCCGTTATAAGCCATTTTGAAAATCTGCCATCATCACAACATTACAACATTACAAGTGGGAGTGTCCACTTAGACGTGCTGGATGGATCAGTCTACCAGCCTAGGCAAGGCAAGGCAAGGCAACTTTATTTATGTGGCACTTTTCATACACAAGGCAGACCGAAGACGCTGGAGAGAAATGAGTAAAATAGAAAGTGCAATGTATTTAAGGTCAGATCAACTGTCTCTCTGGTCTCTTTGCCTACCCAGTGGACTGTAGCAAACGTTGCTCATCTATCCGTCATACATCTAGGTGGACTCGCCCACTTGTAATGATTTTCAAAACGGACTGTAATGGCTAATCACAGTCACACAAGTTGGTGTAACATGTCACCTTTAACAGCATGTAAGCATGAAACGGTCCAGATAGCAATAACATACATGTAATACCCTTTCTACGTCCCTTTAGCATATTAACACATGCTAGCGAACGGGCTGGTTGACTAGCAAGATCTGACTGGCCTTCTGCTCAGCCAGAGGTCATGGGTCTCTGTGACCTTTCTCACAGGGTCACATGGGGTCCAAATCTGGACCAGGAAACATTATTGCAACGGTATACCATGGAAATAATGACATGCTCTAAAGTGCACTCACACACGCACACCAACACAACCCCACAGACACGCACATTAATCCAATAACACACACACATGCACACAATATCCCGAAGAGACACACCTCCTGCTGACTCACCACCTCCATGTCTCCGTCGGGGGGGAGTTTGCGGTTGTCTGAGTCCCCTCCTCCTCCTCCTTGGTTGGCCTCTCTCTCCTTCTGTTCAAAGTATTCTAGGAAGGCGGGTTTGGCTGGCTGCAGAGTCTCCCCTCGCCCTGGAACACACACACACACACACACAACATTTACACACCTGGTTTGAACACAGATACCTTGTTTTAACATATACACGCGCCTTGTGATAACACAACACACACAGACACTCGGTAGAGTTTTAACTGATAATCAGGCCATATGCGCAAACAATGAGGTTCGATAATGACATCATCTCCCTTGCACATTGCCAACAAGGCTCTCAGTAAATTGGATGGATCAACTTTATTTATAATGTCCACATCCCTCTTCCTCCTGTACGACGTAAATACGATGAATCAACAGTTTTGTATATTGTATACACCCCTCCTATTCTGCACTGTGTCAAGATAGAATCATTCAGACCATGAAGGTGTTTGGATTTTTCAGATGCCCTAAAAAACCCTACCTGCTTCTAAAGGGCATCTATTTTAATCCACCTTAAGTATACTCAGATGAAGACATCTGCATCTCAAAGTACTGTTCCTCATATCTATCAAGTTTCTGATTTCTGTCGCACTGAAACAAGGGTGCAGTTTGTGTGTGTGTGTGTGTGTGTGTGTGTGTGTGTGTGTGTGTGTGTGTGTGTGTGTGTGTGTGTGTGTGTGTGTGTGTGTGTGTGTGTGTGTGTGTGTGCATTTCTCTGTGCGTGTGTCGGGGCGACAGCCAGGGTACTGCGGTAGAGAAGACCAGCGAACCGCTGTGTTGTGGCAGCAGGCCGGGGCACACAGCCAACTCAACATTCACAACCTTTTTAAAACCTAAATGATCCTCTGTTGTTTCGTAAGGGTCCTTGGGGCAATACATCTATTGAGAAACTAACAGACAGCGAGGGATACAAATATCTACTGGGGGGCAGGGATCGTACCTGGAGCCTTTAAAGAATGCTCACCTGGCCTCCTGGGACCTTTACCACCTTTACATGCTGCGTCCTTCAAAGCACTTCCTGTTACCCTGTCGTCATATGAGCTCTGACCTCCATGAAAAACCTTAAACTCTCATTATATCCTACTGCCCAAAATTCTTCATAAGGTATTATATATCATATAATTTCAGGATATTGAGGAAGAGTGGATTCAGTGTTGGCTATAGCTGGACATAACCTGAAACTCAACACTGTGTTTCTTGACTAAAGGAAACAGAGATGTTCAGTCTGTTCCTTCGTCGGATCATTCCTTCAGGTCAAACCAATCGTTCTTCATCTATTTAGAAAGACCCACCACTAGCCCTTCTAACAAACAAACACACCCACACAACCCTAGCACCCACACACGTGGTTGCGTATTGTGTGTGGGTGGATGTGTTGATGTTTCAAATCAGTGTTAATATAAGAACAATTAGGAATATACTTCAATGGGATCTTTTGTGGGTGATACTGGCCATATGGAGAGGACTCAACAGAGTTGTAGTACTGTAGAATACTAAATCAACGTTCAGCATGAGAAGCGCTGTGGCAGTTTTTAACACAACGATGTCACCCCATAATCAAAATTCAAACAATTAATTACTGAACAATGACCCAAACACCAACATCATTCCTATGCTCCTCTACTTCCGAAATAGAATTGCACCGTTGCGACGTGAGGTCAGGATGTACTAGCCCTATCAGTACATGACCTCCACTCAGACCTGCCTCTCCTCGGCACGCAAACACACACACACAGGTAAACACACACACACACACACATACACAATGCTGTGGTAATGCTAATGTGAGGCCCAAGACCGTGCGTTGTGCTAATGTAGAGCTAACCATATCAGACTCAATCCATACTAACACAGTAACACCTAGCACAGGAAGCCACGGGGGGCTGAGTGTGTGTGTGTGTGTGTGTGTGTGTGTGTGTGTGTGTGTGTGTGTGTGTGTGTGTGTGTGTGTGTGTGTGTGTGTGTGTGTGTGTGTGTGTGTGTGTGTGTGTGTGTGTGTGTGTCTAACAAATCTAGGAAATCTCCTATGGGTAAGTGGCATTTCTTCCACTTTCGACATAGGGCAAAACCTTTACTGTACCATACCGCAGAAACAAGGGAGAGTGTACACTCAGGAACATTCAGGTCACAACATCTCCTAATCCAACCTGAATCCCACACTCCCAATGCAAACAAATTGTAAACCAACATAATCCAAGGGCAAATTTATTTTGAAACTCGTTTTATCTAATAAATTTAAGAACACACTTGCATCTTCCCATTTTGTTCAACCCTTAAGGTAAAGTACAGTATATTTCACTTATTTGCCTCACTTTGCTTGAAGAAGATGAAAGATCCTGAAAATAGACTATAAAGAATTTGCAAGCATCCTGGAAATATACACACACCCCCTCCCATCTCTCAGTCACATGACAGCCCTTTGAGTTAACCACAAAACATATAATATAACAATAAATAAAATTTGACTATCAAGCTCTCCTTGAGGGAATGCTGCTGTACGACAGCACCCTCTGGTGGGGAAGTGAGCATTAACAGTCAGGCCCACATCCGAAGCGGTACGTGTTGGTGTGACTCCTTACTCTTAATGGTTCCGTCCCCCTCCTCCTCCTCTTCATCAGAGTTGATGACCATGGTCCCCAGCGAGGACACCATGGTCCCAGTGTCCTGCTCCCCTTGGGTACCGGGGTAGGGTCCCGTGCCCCCCATACGGATTGTGTCGCTGCCCTCCGACCCCGCCAGCACCATGGTACCGACGTCCACCTCGTCCTCATCCTACGACGACAACAAACAACACATGATTGGACCATCTTGGCATAGGATGAGATTGTGTTCAAAGGTGTCTTACTGAGGAATAGGGGGCTATGGATGTGTTTGTGTTGCGACTGGTCTGATTGGACCATCTTAGTCAGGGGGCGGGGCAAAGGACGTGATCGTGTTCCGAGTGGGGGGAGGCAGGCTGGTGGCGCTGTGTGTATGTGTGTGAGTAAAGTACCGAGTTGTCGTCCTCCTCTGCATCTTGGTCCCGTTGCTCGGCCTCTTCCAGTCTCCTCTGCTTGGTTTCCATGGCATCGTTGATGAGAGGCTTCAATGTGGAGCTAGCTTTAGCTGAGCGGATTAAGGGATGCTGAGAGAGAAAGAGAAAGAGAGAAACTATGTAGTGTGGTAGTAGCACCAGAGTATCCGTTGTCCGGTAATTACCGGTCATTGATCGGAAAAAAATTAGGAGGAGCGAAAATTCTAAATGTCTCCGGTCAGAATGACCAATGGAAATTATTCTCTGCACAATTTGAATTGTGTTTAAATATGCGACAGTGGCCATTTGTTTAGCCAATTCATGTCAAACAATGAGGGTTTTCATTGACCTGAACCGGTCCGCCGATATTTCCCACCACTATCCTTGAGCCGGGTCGGGCCGGGGCTTTGATCGATAGTTTGTGTTGTCGTTTTTTTTATCATTGCTTTATTGGCCTAATCTGAGGAGAAATCTATGCCATAAACAGAAATAGTATAGGCCTTTATTACACGGGTCTTCTCAATGCCGTGGAACGCTCCGTTCACTTGCATGAGTAGTATTCCGATAACTTGTCAACCCCAGCGTCTTCGGTTGCTAAGCGACGTCAACATCTTTGGCGGACTATTTCACTGCTGATCAACACTATGAATGCTGGTAACGAATAAATTGTAAACAGACACACCATGTGAAGTTATTTTTTCGTTTTGGCAAGTAGCTGCGTAATAAGCGGGATAATGTATAGAACGTCGCCGGTCATTATCGAAAATAAGCCCCTTCAGGGCGTAGCAAGGCACGTCCGCTGTCGGTGTCCTGTTCGCCCTGTCGGGGCTTATTTTCCCAATAATGACCGGCGTTCTATGCATTATTCCTTCCATATATATTTAGCAGAGTAGGCCTAAGTAACAAATATGTACAAAGTTACACATGTATTAAAAAAAATGTCGGGTTGAATTCGGGCTCGGGCCGGTGCAGGCTTGATTTTCTGGGCCCGATCTAAGCTCTAATAAAGACTAATAAAGCCGCCTTGGGGAAAGAAGAGTCACGAGGCTTATGTGCATTGCAAGAAGCAGAGACACTCTCGATACATTTGACTTTAAGTCAGCAGCTGCACGCTTCACAGCTGCCAAATATCGAAATAAGTAAAAAAAATTTAAAAAAATTAAAATGAAACCTTCCAGGTCACATGACCGGCACCAAATTTTTTCTAGCGGAAACATTGAGTAGCACATGTAGTAGCATCGTGTGTCAGCCATGTAACAGTCCTGAGTAGCTGGTTGGCCGTAGTCCTGTAGTAGTATTGTGGAAGTACCGCAGTACCTGTAGTAGTATTGTAGAGGTAGCGCAGTACCTGTAGTAGCTGCGTAGCAGTAGCCCTGCTCTCTGCGTTCTTCACCAAACACTGAGCGATGAAGTCCACGAAATTTCCAGACCAGAGGGAAGGGTCCCGCAGGGTGGGGGATGGGTTGGTGGGGATCATGAAGATAGCCTGACACACACACACACACACTGTTAATATATAACTATTACACTTTCCATGCACAGGCATGCACTTAGCAGTAATACACGCACGCACACACATGTAAGTGTGACGTAAAATGTTGATTAATGTGTACTATCCCTGCCAAATAAAAATAAATGAATAAATTCAATCGTACACACACACACACACACACTGACCCTCATGGGATGGATGTCAGAGTAGGGGGGCTTCCCCTCGGCCATCTCTATAGCGGTGATGCCCAGGGACCACACGTCTGCCACACAGTTGTAGCCGATCTCCTGGATCACCTCAGGGGCCATCCAGAACGGAGTACCGATCACTGTGTTCCTCTTGGCCATGGTGTCCTGCCCAACACACACACACACACACACACACACATTTAAGTTGTACATTGATAAAAAAAGAAATGGTGTTTTGGGAAACAAATGCTTTCTCAGGATTATTCTGTGAGCAGATAGGCTAAGCACTAGGCGCGATGTCTTACAGTCAGTTGACCGGCGACTCCGAAATCGGCCAGCTTGGCCTGCCCCTCCCCCGTCAGTAGGATGTTCCCGGCTTTGATGTCCCGGTGGATCTTCCTCATGAAGTGGAGATACTCCAGACCCTTCAGAGTGGACTGCAGGATGGTGGCCACCTCCTCCTCACTTAGCTACACAAACATATACAAATTAATAGCTGTGTGTGTGTGTGTGTGTGTGTGTGTGTGTGTGTGTGTGTGTGTGTGTGTGTGTGTGTGTGTGTGTGTGTGTGTGTGTACCGTCTTTCCGCGGAGTCGTATGATGTCTGACACCGATCCTGCGGCGCAGAACTCCATGACAATCCAGAGGTCTGTGTTCTTGAAATAGCTTCCATAATAACGCACCACATGGGGGCTACACACACACACACACACACACACACACACACACACACACACACACACACACACACACACACACACACACACACACACACACACACACACACACACACACACACCTAACAGTTATGCTACAACGTGTAATGCAGAGAAATTGCCGGCACAGGATACGTCTGTGTACATAAAGTGTACCTGTTACAGGTGTGTAACAGGTGTGTCAACAGGTGTACCTTTAAAAGTTGTGTCAGCAGGTGTACCTGTGACAGGTGTGTGAGTAGGTAAACCAAGTGCAGGTTTTTTAGCAGCTATAGCTGTGAGGGTGTGCGAGTAGGCGTTCCGGTTACAGGTGTTAGCAGGAGTACCCGGTACAGGTGTGTCCGAAGGTGTACCGGTTACAAGTTGGTTATATGTGCATTACAGATGTGTCAGCAGTTGTACCGGTTACAGGTGTGTTAGAGAGATTTCAGCAGGGGTACCTGTTACAGGTGTGTTAGCAGGTGTACTTTTTACAGGTGTGTTAGAAGATGGACCTGCAACAGGTTTAATAGAGGTGCGTCAGCAGGCATACCTGTTGCACTGCTGCATGATGGAGATCTCTTTTATGATCTCCTGGAGGTCCGACTCCACTGGAACCTGCTTGATGGCAACGATCTCCCCGGTCTCCTTGTAATGAGCCTTGAACACGCTTCCATATGACCTACACACACACACACACACACACACACACACACACACACACACACACACACACACACACACACACACACACACAGTGGTTTCATCAGTCAGCAATGCAGAGGAGGAAGTGGGTTGAGAAACAGGAAATGAAGAAGGCATGCTTATGATAATGACCGTTGAGGGGAGACAAAGAGAAAGACAGCAAGAGACAGAAAATAAAGGACATTGGAAATGTATGTTGAGATAGTTTGTTTGTGGATTACCCTTCCCCTAACTTCTCCAGGACATCAAAAACCTCCTCTGGCTGCTTGGTGAGATTGTCCTCACTCAACTTCTTAAGTTGCCTGGAGAGAGGGAGAGAGGGGGAGGGAGAGAGCGAGATAGAGAGAGCATTACTAAATCATATTGTCTAAAACAACAGTGTAAGAAAGGAGAGGAGATGAATAGAGGAGATAATCAAAGAGGAGAGGTGAACTAGTGATAGAAGAGAGAATCACTATTTTTGGATTCTTTTATTTTTAGATTTGTATTTCTGAAAGCATCTCACATGCTTCTTTCTTTTGTTGAAGCAATTACAAAAGGAGAGACTGCAGCCTCCCCACTATTACCAGGACTGTTAACTGTCCCAACAGTTTTAGTATACATTGTAATACACCTCCATAAAGCACATGTTAATACAATACCACAGCTGACATGTAGCAACTATTCATCTCAAATGTGCAAGAGGAGTCAATACACAATGTTCTCTATTAAAAATACATTGGTGTGCCTCATGATGAGCATAAATGATCATCTAAGAGAAAAACCAGTGATGGAAGTCCCCTGCATTCTCCTTTCAGATGTTTCAGTAAAATAAAAGGATTGGTAAAGCAGGGTTTAGTCAGCTCCTGATTGAGAAACAATAAATTAGCTTACAGAGAAATCTACTTGCACAACACTCCTACAACTACAACTCCTATCAGCTCTGAGATGACCTGTGTGTTAAGCAGCTAAAGGAGTTACAGAGGAAAGTGTGAAAGAGAGTTCCCAGATAACAGGAGAATCCAATGATCTGCTATACAACCTGAGAACTGACTTGGAACGACAGAAGAAACTCTAGTGCAGGGTTAGGGGTTAGGGGTTAGAGTTAGAGGATAACCCTTCATTGCAACACATGCATGGCCAGCTCTGATAAACATGACGTTAGTCTAACAAACACCACGTTATATAAGACGTATACCAATAGAAATTGCATCGAAACTGGCTACACCATATTTATCATTTAAGCCGAAGACTGTCTGCGGAGTAGATCACAAGTCCCAAGAATGCAGATAAATTAACAATTACACTCAACTGTTGAGTAACATAATCTATCGTATTGAGGAGATCTCAAGTAATGTAGTAAGGTTCCCTTGCATCCCAGCCCGTGTCCAGTTTACCTAGAACAAGCTGGTGTCTAAATGTTCAACATCAAGACCAAGTCAAAATCAAGTTACGGGTAAATTTTTCTCCTATAGTTAATCATACTCAACGTCAGGACAAGGTGGACACTGCATACAGATACTTGTCTTGTAGTCCAGGCATTTACATATATTATCATCCTTCCATTTTTGCAGTTTAATTCCACCAAGTTATCAATGGGAAAAGCTTTATTTCGTTTAGTTTTTATTTTCTCTGGACGGTAACTTTACCTGCGAGGGTGGTTTCTTAGCTGAACCTTTTCCTTGTTCTCCATATTGTTGTCCTCTTCGGGTAGAAGGAATTATTTCAAAGAGTTTGTCACAAGTTTTCAAGCAATCTTTCTTCAGGCGAAAGAGGCGCTGTGCTCGGCTGGGAGCTAAGCTAATAGCGGGGACACGGGAACTTGCTAGCATGTAGCAATTAGCAGTGTTTGAACTCGTAAAACTTATCCTTGATTTGTAACATTTTGGAACACGGAGGCGTAGACAACCTTCGAATTACTTCTCACCCCCAAGCAACCGTATTCCCCGTCTTCTGGGTCTCATCCTAACCGGAATAGAGGTACTTTAGTCCGGGTAGACAGTTCGCTTGACAGCGGAGTTCACTTCTCTCTGGACCAGGAAGAGCAAGTGGAGATGCTGAACAAAGAGTGCAGTAGCCACCACTAGATGGCAGAGAAGCATCAGAAACAATGTCATGCCCATCCATCTGAGACGATGCAAGTGTAAACGCCAAATGTATTGCGAAATATTATGTATCAATTTAAATAGTCTAGAAATACTCAATGAAAGGCATTTTTAGTCAGACATTGTTGAAAAGGAATATCCTTGTATTTGGACCAAGCATGTAGAATATATTATGTACTATTGAGAGATGCGTTCACTTAGGGATAAGGCAGAAGTGGTTCCACGCCCAACTTCCCTCAACAGGCAAAATAACCATCAGGTTGAGTCAAAGAGCCAATCAATTCAGCCAATAGAAAAACAGACACAGATCACACATTAATATAATAGTTTATTTGTAGAGGAACACAACAGCATAGCGTCGCTCAGTCTACCCATTCAAGAACCGCAGGGAGAATTTTTCTGTCAGGGTTTGATCGCAGGAATGCTGCAAAAAGAGAGAGATTGTTAACAGACTGTTTCATCAAAACCATTACATTGCCCTTTTATTTTTTTTCATTTTTTACCGGCACAACCACCATTAGGTTCAACACACTCAAAGAGCCCAGCAAACTGAAAGGTTGTTGGATCTCGACCTTGAATCAACAGAGATGGAAGCTCGAAAGCGCCACAAATAACCAACACTTCGGGTCCATCTCCAACGAGTTAAGGTGAGACCATGCAACACCGATAGGCTATTTGATTAAAATAAAAACGTTTCCATCCTTGCGTTTTGTAGCTCTTAAACACCAATCCATGCATATTCTCATCTGACTTAATAGTTGTGGCAAACAGGAAATGGTTGAGAAGCGAGCAGACACGTACAGGAAGTCTACTCTCCGGAGGGCCGCACGCTCTCGAAGATCCCCGCCTCCCTCATGTTGTTGAACTCCTTGGCGGCATCGTAGTTCCTGTAGAACTCAGCGTACGCCTGTTTCCTGGGCTCCGTCACCATGTACTGTGGGGAGAGGGAGAGAGTCACTTGGTGTACTGGGAGAGAATAAGCATCAGTCAGTCAGTGTATTGGGAGAGCATCACCTAGTAGGACGGACGGAAAGACAGATGGAAAGACAGACGGAAAGGCAGACAGAGCGATTGAGCACTGAAAGGCATACTGAGAGAGCACAAGAGAAGGAATAGCATCACCTGTCGTACCGAGCAAGTGAGACAGAGCATCACTTAGTGCACTGAGAGAGAGCAGAGTATTCTGCGTCCACTGGCTACACAGTGGGTCACTACGTCATCGGCGTTGCCCACAGAGTACATGATAATTCATAATCGACTCGCTGCAGGGGTTTACCTATAGGTTCATTTGTATGACAGGCCATCTTCATGTTTACCACGCCATGCATTTTGGCCGGCCTATGCTCATAAACAACAACGCAGAAAGCAGACGCACGTTACACCCACGACAGCTGTACGAGGCAGAATTATAACTCAGGCTTTGGTGTGGAGACAAGAAGGACCGAGCGATTCCTGTAGTTGGTAGTGCTCACCTTGAAGCCGGCGGCAGCCACCAGAGAAAGGGCGAAGGCGATGGGGAGATGGAACCGCAGCCTCTTCCCCAGAAGACCACGCATCGCTGGCTTAACAAGAGACATGACCACCTACAAACACAAAAGCAGTTATTCACTCTACACACGTGACACCCGGCTACATAAAACCAATCACAATCTCCTTTAAACACCAAGCAAGGCAGGTGGCAGCGAGTGTGTCTAGCAGCTCTTAGGACACCATCGCTGGTCTGCTCCTACTTAGAGATGGGTGCTGCTGAACCTATGGTCTGGTGGTCTGACACAGTCTCAATGGATTGACCAAATTACATTCATGATCACATCAGCTTTCATCCACTGTTACGATGTTATATTCCAAAGCACCAACTGTGTTAGCGGGCCTTCCTTTTACCACACTTCTATTTGCCAGCCCAGGACGCTGTCATAACACCACTAACACTGCAAGATTATGGGCCAACAGCCATGTAGGTGCTAAAGCACTGTTAAAGCTGACGATCCGTTCGATCGGCTGGAGATCTGCTGTCCCATCCTCTAGCCCAGACATTTCTCGATTGTGGGAAATCAACTGGCCAGCAGTGTGTTGGTGTGCCCTTAACATGTGTCAGTTGCAAGAAGCAACAAAAATCATGAGAATGGAACACAGTTACCTAGAGTGACCAAACACACTGGAAACAGTTACAACATTATTAACCATCCAGGTGAGCAGGTCTGTAACCAGGCACTTGAAGCTGTTGAGAGTATTTCACCCCATTTAAGCCAGTTGAACATAAACTTTTGAGTGAAATGTTTGAAATCCCAATGTATTAAAATATATTGATGCACAATGTTATCTGGAACTTGTGGAAATACTGGACCAGAGTTTTGAGGCAATATTAAACTACTGCCCCAACACAGCTGCAGGGAGAGGGCGTCAGCCAGTTCGATTCATATCAACCTCTATAGAACCAGAGTGCTTGAATTGTGCACTTTATTCTGGACCTTTCAACCCAATATACATCTTTATTATAACTTGTTATATTAATATCTGCTATTTAAATACATTGAGCTTTTCGTAAGCGTAGTCGTGTTCGCAAGCTCTGCACATCAGATAGAATTTATTAATTTTTTGTTTAACGGCCTAACTACTCTATCACATCATCATCATTCATCTATGAATTAATATATATTAATTTAACATTTTGGCTGCGTGTTTTATTGCCAGCCTTTTCATACTAGAGTGATGGTAAACTTAGGGACGTAAATAATGCAATAGGACAAAATGTAAAACCCAGTAATAAGGAAATATGTGTGCGTTATCTGTGACCCAGAGGGCCATGAGCGTGCAGTGCCAAGTCGTAAGGTCGCCCAATCAGGTGACCTTCCCAGCCCTGCGCCAGACTGTATTGATACCGTATTACATGAATAAGAATAACCTTAAAGCCCTAATACATCTCACCAAAACATAATACGAAAATGTTTCTGGTGGTGAATGGTGTGACTGACCATACTGCTCCCGTCAGGGGCATAGGTGCTTTGTTAAATTTGTGTATTTATGAAGCCTGCAGTTCAACTAGATCAACGCTATATTACACTTTCAGAAAAACAATCCGCCCCATAGTTGATATCTACAAAGATTGTAAAATGATCCCAGTTAAAAAGAAGTGGGACATCTTTGCTCGGAATGCATGCTAGCGGTATAAGCTACTGTGTTTTAACGTCAAGCTAAGCTAGTTAGCTGGACACATAAGAAATATTACAACGCCAAAATGTATACGTCGATTCTAAGGAAATAAATGACAATCACAATGTCAGTAGTTTATGTTGTGTACTATGTGGCAAAAGCCTTGAACACAAATGTATATTAAGTGTTCAATGATCAGAATACTCACAAGTTAAATACACGACCTTCACAGCTGCTACTCAAAGTGTCTCTTCAGTGGTGCGCTACAGGAACTAGTGCTGATAGAGACAGCGCGGTGGGACAAACCGTGCGCCCGACATTAATAAAAAAAAAATCAATCATACATTATTTATTTGGAAAAGGTCTTTATTTAATCACTTTTTGTTACGTTTTTTTGATCATATATTGAAAAGACATATATTGAGTTTGACTTATACATTCCGCCTCATTCTATTTAAATTCGACTTAATTCAGGCATGCTATTGTACTTCACTAGTGACCAAATATGCAATTGTAATTGTTATTGAACTACTAAACCTCATCATAAGTACTTAAACGCAAAGGAAGAACATATACCAAAGAAAGAACATATACGCACTGAACAACATTTCTAGTCGCTCAATACTACAATGTATAGCCTATGCTGTAATGTTAGAAATGTACCACAAGAGGGCATAAGATTATCGTTAGCATTCATTTTCAGAAACAATTACAAAAGCAAACACCTGCTAGATGACATTTTGCAAATGTAGAATGCATCCTGACAGTTGAACCTGACTCAACCTCTCGTAGTTAACTACCGTTACAACGTTTTTATATTACCTGTAAATTGTCATTCTCGATGATAATTTGCAGAAGTTTTGAAGAACGATATGCATCAAATGATATATGGGTTAAGAGATAGCAAGGCAGTCTAGAACGTTTCCGACGCACTGCGACCCAAACGTGAGAGCAGAGGTTAGCATCTGAAAAATGTGCATGCAACGTAAAGTCATGAGAAACACTCAACGAGGTTACCCTGGCAGGAAGCGTCTCAAGCAAACAAACAATTTTATGCACTTTCTAAAAAAGTTTGAATAACAACAAATATATTTTATGTGAACTTTAAAATGTGTGTGTGTGTGTGTGTGTGTGTGTGTGTGTGTGTGTGTGTGTGTGTGTGTGTGTGTGTGTGTGTGTGTGTGTGTGTGTGTGTGTGTGTGTACGTATGTGTGTGTGTGTGTGTGTTTGCGTGCGTGTGAGAGCAAGGAAGGAGAGAGCGAGAGAGAGAGTCTAAAGAGACTAGAGGGGAGAAACTAAAGATAGAGAGGTAGTTTTGAAAACATTTAAAACCAGCCGACATCTCTAGCTGTACTATGTGGTAGTGATAGTCACTAGAGAGCAGATCATTCATTTAGACATTCAGCAGACACTTTTATCCAAAGCTTTTATCCAATACATACGATACCGGTCATTAAGAGTCGAACACCTGACTACCCTTTCCTGTGGTGGACTACAGAGTCAAATGTTCCAGGTTCAGCTGGCACATTTTATTACATCATGAGTTCTGGGATTTCTGCCATGATGAGGTTAACATTGATTGAAATGTTTTACTAAAGACTCATTAATCTCTTTGGGATTATAGATGATGATACAAACCCTAAAATCATATTAATTAATTACTTGATCTTGTTTTTCTCATTAAGTCCCTTGACAAACAGCTGGATATAAGGTATATGTTTGGTTGAATAGGTGGATTATATGAACAACCAAGGTTAAATACTTTGCTATTCATTATTATCTGAGCAGGACTTCCATGTCCATCTAGGTCCGTTGCTGTAAACCATCCTCTTGTTTATGTAAGTGTAAACAAAGATATTTTTAATACATTATTTATATATATATATATATATATATATATATATATATATATACACATACATATATATGTAAAATATACAGTAGAGATAATCAAGAGCAAATATTATCCATATTCTTTCGTTTCCGCCTCAATGTAGGTGCAGTCCTGATTGGTCGACTCCTGACCAATGGATGAACCGTCCCTCCTCATACAGGCCTGGTTCTCGGGTCAGACAATTAAGGAGTCTGTCCAGGTAACATCGTCTATAGAGTTATAGAGAGTTATAGGAGGCCGACCATCAGGGTGGAGCGTAGGGGTGGTGTTAGAAGTCGTAGGGTCGAACCATCATGGCGGTGGACTGTAGGGAGTAGCTGGGTCCTCTAAAGTGATGCCACTTGATGCCGTTGAGCTTTCTGATGTTCTGGCCAAGAGAGTAGTACATCCCGTTGAGATTAGAGAGACCACAGGCCTCAAACCACCATCCTGAGGGAGAGAGAGACATAGAGAGACATAGAGAGGGAGAAAGGGAGAGAGGAATAGAGAGAGACAGAGGGTATATTGCTTTGGCAATATAAATGCAAGTTTCGATGACAATAATGCCCTTTGAATCTTAAGAGAGGGCGAGAGAGATTTGTAGCGTTTGCCTGTTAATGCCCTGATATATTTAAAATAAAATGTTTCTAGATTAAATGGTTTGCATTGTCTGTCGAACTGCTGTCGAACACTAGCCTGGGTATACCCATGCTGCCTTGCGCGCAAATTCATTGCGCGCTGCTAGGCATCTAAATGTAGATTGAGAAATGAGGTCTGGTGTTAGCCAGGCTAGTCGAACACAGGGCATTTTAAAGAATTGCGTTGGATGTTCCTGGGAAAATCTCAACTTGTTTGTGTGCCTGTGTGTGCCTGTATTTGAATATGTGTGTGTGTGTGTGTGTGTGTGTGTGTGTGTGTGTGTGTGTGTGTGTGTGTGTGTGTGTGTGTGTGTGTGTGTGTGTGTGTGTGTGTGTGTGTGTGTGTGTGTGTGTGTGTGTGTGTGTGTCTGGCTCTACCTCCAGTGAGCATAAGGGCACATTTGCAGGTGTCACAGTTATCGTTGTCCTGGTCCGGCGTGCTGAAGGCCATCCCATGAGAAGACAGACTGCTCTGTCTGCCTGCTGTCCCACTGTAACCCCTAGCAACCAGCCTGGAGACACAGAGAGTGACACTGTAACCCCCAGCTACCAGCCTGGAGAGAGAGACACTGTAACCCTTGGTAATCAGCCTGCATATGGAGAGACATACTGTAACCGCTAGCAACCAGTCAGGAGACAAAGAGAAAGACACTGTAATCCCCATCAACCAGTCTGGACCTTAACCCAGGGCAACCAGCCGGGATTAAGAGGGAGACACTAATCTGCGCAGATCCCGGGAGGGGGGCGGCGGAATGTGCTTGTCCACCTAAATTGTCGCCCCATTTATAAATTATTTCAAAATAAATTATGCAATTAAAAATATATACTTAATAGAAGCCGACTCCTGGTGCTGTATTTGTGGATGTGTGGCTCTGTAGAATAGGTAAATATGTATAGTGAGACGTACAACTGAATTATTAATATATATTTGAAAGTGTCAGTGAACCCACTGTTATAGCTGGAAGTGTACGAGAAGCTAAACCCTCTCTCAGACGCCGCAGTCAAACGCTGACAAGAGAGAGCTCCACATGTTCACATCCTCGCCTAGATTACTATGTACACAATCATATAAGACATGTAACCACATTTAAAGCCAAAAAAAGACTGTACGCTAATAATAATTGGCTGTGTTCCTGCCAGAGCACATCATTTGATATGAGAACTGCGCCCTTGGAGACACTATAACCACTAGCATTCAGAGAGGAGACAGAGAGAGAAACGGTAAGAGAGAGAGAGAGAGAGAGAGAGAGAGAGAGAGAGAGAGAGAGAGAGAGAGAGAGAGAGAGAGAGAGAGAGAGAGAGCGAGAGGTATGTTTGTGGTTTCCTGTAGCTCTTTGTGTGTGGGCGTGTGCGTATAAGTGTGCGGATGACCTGTATTCGTGTGTGTTTAGCCTTTATATCTGTTTGTGTGTGTGTGTGTCTGTGTCTGTGTGTGTGTGTGTGTGAATGACCTGTATCTGTGACTTTCGCTGGCCAGGTTGAAGAGGTCGTACTGGGAGTAGACCTGGTTCCCCTCCCAATCCCGGAGCTCCACCCGTAGAGAGTACTGACCCAGCAGGCTCAGCCGGTGAAGGGCCTCCAGGCCAAGCCACTGCTCCCCCAGAGGGTCCCCGAAGCCCTGCAGGTGTCAGCATTACCACAGCCTGATCAGCCCAGCACCAGGGACCATATTAGGCTTTCACAACATTTTCGGCTTGTCCAAAATGTATTGTTTTCCATTTCGCCCGGTTGGGTTCACAGTAGGGTGCGACAAATGTCATAGCTGCGTTCACAACAAACACCACAGGGTTTTCAACTCTATCAGGATGGGATTAATTGGAATGGACTAATTGGTGTGATTGTGACAGCCCCCTGAAGACACTTACAATCATATAAGTGCTGCATAACATTATCATCCGGGGTCTCATTTATAACCGTTGCGTACGCACAAAAAGGGGCTGAAAGTGGCGTACGTGACTTTCCACGCCATAGTTGTGATCTATAAAAAACTAACTTGACGGGAGAATGTGCGCAGCCCTAAGCAATCTCTGACCCATGCGTACGCATGGTTTGGAGGAAAAGGAAAACGCTTTTTTAGCTTTTCTTAGTCCTTTTGCCATTGTTTCCGAAAAGACATAATACTTGCATCTTAGTCCGTTTTTGTATGCAGATCGCATTCATGAGGTTGTTTGCATTGCCCATTTATGGTTAGAAAGGGGCGTGCACACGGCGGAACGTGAAGCTGAAGCAAAGATTGCTTAGAGGTGTGTGTACGCAGGGTTTTATAAGTCTGAATATTTTTTGGCGCACGCAAAACTTGGCTTTTGGGTGTACGTACACTTTTAGTAACGATCCCACGCACAGTTTTATAAATGAGACCCCTGATGATTAAGCAGACACCTTTCTCACAGTGACATACAAGTGAGGCTGAGAACAATCCAAGCCGACGATCAGAGTGATTACGAAACAATTCTTTGGTCCAGGTTTCTGCACAGAAACAGAATTGCAGCAACAACAGGAAGCAGAACAACGGGTTATCAAGGTTAGTAGAGCGCAAGCCATTCGCGGGCGTGAATAATTAGGCCGTCCAACCACATCATTCAACAGCATCATGTGCAACCAATGCCGATTTTTGTCTCCGAATCCGCTGATGGTTGATGCTGTACGATTGACAGAACCCACCATCTTGTATTCCCTCCAGGTCCTCTGGAAGTCGACGCTGCCGTCAAATCGTTTCTGGAACACCAGCCAGCCCCCTCCGCTGGTCTCCATGTCACAGTACACCTGCAGCACAACACACCTGTTCGTCAACAACGTCACCTCATAGGGCAGCAGGAAGCACACCTGGTAACCTTACGAGGCAGAGGAAGCTCATCGTGGAAACACAGCTTGTTACCTTATAAGGTTATAGGTACCCACATCTTGTTTCCATATAAGGTAACAGGGAACCCACCATGTGACCTTATAAGGTAATAAGTAACCCACCTTGTTACCATATAAGGTAGCAGGAAACCTACAATAACAACACAGAAGCTAGTAGGAACCACAGCGACAACGGGGTTTTCACCTGGACGGGGTGGGAGATGTTGGTGATGTAGATGTCATAGAGACCACTGGTGGAGTGTCCTGCCTTGAAGATATCTGTACAGTCCCTCCATCGATGCACTGCATGGGGAAACCCCACAGACACGCACATAGAAAAGTTCATGAGGGTATAGATGAGGGTCATTTGTGTATCATTTGCCATACGGCTAGCCACCATATTCAGGAGTGTGTGTATTTGTGTGTTTAAATATGTGTGTGTGTGTGTGTGTGTGTGTGTGTGTGTGTGTGTGTGTGTGTGTGTGTGTGTGTGTGTGTGTGTGTGTGTGTGTGTGTGTGTGTGTGTGTGTGTGTGTGTGTGTGTGTGTGTGTGTGTGTGTGTCTACCTGTGGTGCTACTCATCATTGTTAGCAGTGAGTGGACAGACGCCATCAGCTGAGCCTGGGTCATCTGGAGCGCTGTGCTGTTTCTTCTAGCAACCATCAGTTGTCGTTCCAGTGATTCCATGGCAACCATTTGACTTTTTACCATAGCCTATCAGAGAGAAGGACAGACTATCACTGTCCGACAATAAAGGACAGACTATAGCTGTTATGAAGGAAAGAATGTTTCTGTGATGAAGAACAGACTGTAGCTGTGATCAAGAACATACTGTATCTGTGATAAAGGACAGACTTTAGCCGTGATATAGGATGCATTGTAACCGTGATAAAGGACAAACTGTAGCTGTGATAATGGACAGACTGTAACCGTGATAAAGGAAGGACTGCTACAGTGATAAAGGATGGACTGTTGCTGTGATAAAGGACATACTTTAACCGTGATAAAGGATGGACTGTAACCATGATAAAGGATGGACTGTTGCTGTGATGAGGATCAGACTGTAGCTGTGACGAAGATCAGACGAATAAATAAATGATAAAAATAAAATAAATGTACCTGCAGTTGGTTTTTACCCTCCTTGAGGTCTTCCAGCTGTCCTCTCTGCTGTGACTCCAACATCTGCACCTTCTGCTCCAGACGGCTGAGAGACATAGAGACACATAGAGAGAGACAGAGATATTCACAGTGAGCGTCAATGTGTTGCAAAGGTGGTCATCACATGGCCATGTTACTGATAATTAGTAGGCAGCTGTAGATCGTACCCGAAGACTATTGATGATTGTTTAATGATCTTTTATTAATTTATACTGTATTATTTTCTGACCTGTTGTGGTGGTGCAGTCGGTTGATCTGATTGGTCTGCAGAAGGAGTTCCTTCTCCAGCCTATTGGTGGACAGATGGTTCTCTAGAAGCTGGACCTCAATCCTGCTGGTCTTGTTCAACACCTGCTGGGACAGCACCTGGTTTTAGTGGTACCAATCCCCTGACATCATCATCCTCATCATCATCATCATCATCATCATCATCATCATCATCATCATCATCATCATCATCATCATCATAATCAATGGCTAATGAATAATCACAAGGTGCTAGGGATAAAGACTAGAGGCAATTAGCTAGTGGTTTAAGGCTGGTGACTAGCGGTTGGAGGTAAGAGGCAGAGGTGACAGACGAGAGACTAGTGGTTAGAGCTTAGTGGCTAGAGGCTACAGACTAGGCTAGCAGTTGGTCGTTACTGGCTAGTGGCTAGAGACTAGAGACTAGTGGCTAGTTGTTGGAGGTAAGTGACAAGAGGCTAGAGACTAGAGGCTGGCAACTGGTAGGTAGAGGATAGCGGCCAGCGGCTAGAGACTGGTCACTAGAGTAGAGGCTAGTGTCTAGAAGCTAGAGACTAGGGGCTGGAGACTAGTCACTTGTGGCTAGTGACTCGAGGTTATAATCGAGTCTGTAGTGGCTAGGGGAAAGTGTTTAGTTGCAAGTGCCTGGCAGATGAAGACTAGGCTAGGAACCATTTACCAGGGAACAGCAAGCTAGGAAATAGAGACAAGCGACTAGCAGCTAGCGGTCAATGACCAGTATAGAGGCTTAAATTCACCTTGGCCTCCACCAGACTCAGCTTGTGAGTCTGCTGCACGTTGTGGCTGAGCAGGCTGCTTCCTAGCTCCAACATGGTAGCGGTCTGGTCCTGGACTGCCTGGTGCTGCAGCCGGGCCCCCTTCCGGCCTGCACCCAACTGCAGGGACGCCTCCAACTGCACAACATAGGGGTGGGGGGGTGCGAGAGGAACATTAGAGGACCAAATGAAAGAAAGCGATTAACCCTTATGGGATAATTGAGACCATCCAAATATGGTATAGTAATAATCTCTTTATTACCATGCCGTTTAATAATCTCCCTGTTTACCATTCCACCGCTGAGATTTGTGTGCTCCCAAATAAAAATAACAATTCCTACAATACGATAGGTATCCACAGCTACACTGTGAATATCTAATGACAGAAATGCAGTTATACAAAAAAAGTAAGAAAGAATAATAACCAAGTTATGAGAGAATGAAAGAAAGACTACAAAGGAAAGAAAAACAATGAAACAAACAATGAATCAAACAATTACAGAAAGACAGACAGAAATAAACAATTCCTTGCCAACTTAAACATTTTGATAAGCGACCCAGGGTTGCATGACACGACCTTTCAACCCTGCTTGATAAATTAAACCCCTCCTCCCAAGGAGAGTTTAAGTATCCTCTTCCCTTAAGTAGAAATAAGTAAGACAGCATTGCTCCCCTAGAAATGCCATGGAAGTAGGAGAGAGTTCAGTTGATAAATTAATAGAAATAATATATGTTATTATAAATAATAGATAAATATACCCCACAGTACCAGCAGATGGAGGGTCTCATATTGGGCCCTTTATCCCAGAGAGAGGGTCTCTCTCTGGGCTCTGTAACCCAGAGGGAGGGCCTCTCTCTGGGATACAGAGCCCAGGGAGAGGGTCTCTCTCTGGGCTCTGTACCCCAGAGGGAGGGCCTCTCTCTGGGTCCTGTATCCCAGAGGGAGGCCCTCTCTCTGGACAGCAGGCACTGTCACTTTATCCCAGAGGATCCATCTGTAATTGTTTTTTCTTCCTTGCTTCCTTCCTTTTTTCCCCCCATTGTTTCTTGATAAAGGTTTCTTTTTGGATTTGCCTTCTCACTGCCCCCCCCCATAGTTAACAGTCACATGACTTCTGCTGCTCTAATTCTGGTTAAATTACACTGTTCACACCTGGAGAGACCATACCTTGGAGAGAGACAGAACCATGGAGAGACAGAACCTTCGAGGGACAGAACCATGGAGAGACAGAACCATGGAGAGACAGAACCTTCGAGAGACAGAACCATGGAGAGACAGAACCATGGAGAGACAGAACCAGACGACCAGAGAGTTTGATGGAAGGAATGCTAAGTCATTTGGTGGGTGTTGTGCTTGGACTTGTTCCAAACACTGTGCGTGTGTTTGTGTGTGTGTGCGTTTGTGTGTGTGTGTGTGTGTGTGTGTGTGTGTGTGTGTGTGTGTGTGTGTGTGTGTGTGTGTGTGTGTGTGTGTGTGTGTGTGTGTGTGTGTGTGTGTGTGTGTGTGTGTGTGTGTGTGTGTGCGTGCGTGCGTGCGTGCGTGCGTGCGTGCGTGCGTGCGTGCGTGCGTGCGTGCGTGTGTGTGTGTGTGTGTGTGTGTGTGTGTGTGTTTACACAAAAAGCTTGTAAAACATCTGTAATTGCGTGTAAGATAGCAAACAATGGAAGAGAGGGAGATGAGGGAGGGTTGAGGGGAAAGAGAGCGAGAGTGAGAAGGTCAGCATCCCCACAGAGTGTAGCTGTGATAAAGGCCAGAGTGTAGCTGTGATAAAGGCCAGAGTGTAGCTGTGATAAAGGACTGATTGTAACTGTGATAAAACCCAAACCCTATAGCTGTGTAAAAGGACAGAGTGTAGCTGTGATAATGGACTGACTGTAGCTGTGATAGTTTAGAGTGTGTGTTAGAGTTTAAAGAGCTTTGAGACCTACAAATCAACTTTTCTGGCTCTATGTGTCGGGTGTGTTCCCCGAGTTGGGGATGTATAATACTGAACCTTAATCCACATGTTAGATGCGTACTCCAACACATTGTCATACTCCAAAACTCATATACTGCAAAATATAAAACTGTAAGTTATATACTCATAACTTATTGTCATACTCGAAAAAAACACCATTTGTGTTCCAGAAAATGTCCCTTAAACACATGAATGTTGAATACATCACATACTTAGCCATCGTGATTCCCCTTTCTGGCTGGGGGATTGTTAACAGCTTGTTGTGTAACTAGCGATGTGATCGCGCCAGACATGATCCATGACTTAGTACTCAGGACGGGGAAGGTTCTGGAAGCCATTTGTTCTGTCAGCAGTTTAGATGGAAGAGCAAGCAGAGATTAAAGACTTCTAATGCAATCAGGCCTCAACCGGGAATATGTGAGCAGGTTCCAGGGAGTACTAATCAAGATTCAGATTTTGCTTTGTTGTTCCAACAAAACAACACTTTCCATGTAAACTATAAATATCTGTTGAATTTGTATGCATTATATTGTTGCTGAAAAACATACATGACGCAAGAAACTGAAGAAGGTCTCATCTTCTTCCATTTTTAGCGGCCGGTATGTACATAGCATGAGACTACGGTTCATGCATTTCAGTAAGGTCCTATGTCATCAGAGTGTAGAGTCCTGGCGCTGGCCCAATGATCAAGGCACTCAGAGAAACTAAATCCATCAGATCCAGAGATACGCAGAATAGTGTCTGTCTGTCAGTGTGAGGGTCCAGCACAACATTTCCTTTGGACGGGAGGGAGATGGCGAACTATTGGACCCTGACCCAGACGGCCCCAGGGACCATGAGGCTGAATAACGACCCAGTAATGAAGTTCTGGAGCGCTCCACTGCAGCGCTGTATTTACATAAGCTTGGTGTGTTGGGTGTATGCGTCTGATTGTGTGCGGGTGCCTGCGTGTGTGTGTGTGTGTGTGTGTGTGTGTGTGTGTGTGTGTGTGTGTGTGTGTGTGTGTGTGTGTGTGTGTGTGTGTGTGTGTGTGTGTGTGTGTGTGTGTGTGTGTGTGTGTGTGTGTCTCAGGTCAATAGAGGTCAACAACACAATATTTCATCTGGAAGGAGAGGAGTAGAGGATGAGGAAAGGAGAAGAGGAGGAGAGGAGGAGAAGAGGAAAGGAGGAGAGGAGGAGAGGAGGAGAAGAGGAAAGGAGGAGAGGAGGAGAGGAGGAGAAGAGGAAAGGAGGAGAGGAGGAGAAAAGGAAAGGAGGAGAGGAGGAGGGGCAGCAGAGGGCCGAGGGGGGAAGGAGGAGCAGGAGGAGGAGTAATGGAATAGAGGAGTGGAGGAGGAGGATGAGAGGAGGAGATGAGAGGAAGAGCAGCAGCAGAGGAGAGAAGAGGAGGAGAGGAGGAGAGGAGGAGAGGAGGAGAGGAGGAGAGGCATAAAGGAGGGAAGGAGGAGGAGGATAGGAATAAGGAGACATATGACATCACAGCTGTCCGCTGTCTGGTTCCAAGACACAAAGTCCCTAGAATGCTACAAAAAGTAGCTTTTGCAAAAACTCTCTTGTACACAAAAAGTGTACAATAAAGTTCTAGAGAATGGAAAACTTTATTTGCATCCAGCCTTCTCTCTTGTTCATCAAGAGTATAAAATATGAATAATAATAAAGCAATAACAATATAATAATACCATAAAAATGCAATAGTAATAGTGCCTTGAGACAGAGTGGCCCTTGTCCCACAGCAATAGGTTCAGCGTTTACCATGCTACGCTAAGCTATATGCTACCTCAAGCTATACGCTACATCAGGCCTATTCAACTAGCTGCCCTTGGGCCAAATGCGGCCCCTCTTAATTTTTTTCTGACCCGCAAGAGGTTGCATGCAAAAAATAAATAAAATAAAGAAGAAACATAGTTTCTCAAAATGGCTCAAAATGGCTCATATGTACAGTAGTTCTGTTTTGTGATGATTCAAACAACATGGTTGAATTCTAAATACGTGTCCAAAATATGTGAGAACAAAATCTTTTATAATGATACGATTAAAAGTGAAGAAGGAAGGAATGCGTCTGACAAGTTTATTCCATGTAGTAGTACTATAGATATTAAGTTAACACTACTTTAAGTACGATTTATTTGTAGTGATTCATTCACGTAGTTTTACTCTGTTTGGCCCATATACCCCCAGTGGTTTTCCTTTTCGGCCCACTTGTTAAGGAGGTTGAATTGCCCTGCGCTACATGGTAGCGCCATTTGCTCCCATTGGCCGTTTGAGGCTCTGAGGTCACTCTGGCGTCACTTCAGCCGAACACAAACACAGAGAGGCTCGCCTCTGATTGATTATCAGCCCCATCTGGAGCTGCCTGCTGTGTGAGCGTTTCATAAAGTTTAACACTGTTACCCGATTACCAAAGGACAATCTGTCTTGCTGGAGCACATATTTGGTCTTAACCCAGAGTTACCCAGCGTTGTTGTTTAGGTTGGCTCTCTGATTGGCTGGGCTCTCAGGCCGCGGGTCTTGATTGGATAAGGGTTAGATGTTTTGGACTTATGTTATGAGTGTGTGTTAACACTGACCTTTCCTTACAAAGGGAATCCCCCCTCAGACCTGAGATATTATGAGCTGGGAAGAAATTTAGACACACACACACACATCCACACACACACACACACACACACACACACACACACACACACACACACACACACACACACACACACACACACACACACACACACACACACACACACACACACACACACACACACACACACACACACTCACTAAAACACAGACACACATAAGCACACATATAGACCAACATACACACAAACACAACATCTATAAACAAACATATACGGAAACACATACACACATGCGTATACAAAGTAGGGGAATGTTTCAGGTTTTTTGCTATGCCAACGGCACAGGGTGATTCTCTGGGAAAAACTAATTGACACATGAACCCCGTAATGACCGTTGTCCTCTGGGAACCGTGTGTGTGTGTGTGTGTGGTTTGGGGGGGGGGGCATTATGTATATGTGTGTATGTGTGTGTGTGTGTGTGTGTGTGTGTGTGTGTGTGTGTGTGTGTGTGTGTGTGTGTGTGTGTGTGTGTGTGTGTGTGTGTGTGTGTGTGTGTGTGTGTGTGTGTGTGTGTGTGTGTGTGTGAATAGAAAGCCCTTTCTGTTTGTCAGGTCCGGCTGACAGGATATAGATAGAGCAGCGAGTATAACTACAATTCAAAATAAACCTCAGCCTCTCCAATCCTCGCCCACTCCCTGGGGATACAGAAACGTCTAGCCACGCACAGGACTAACTTACTGTCACTCACTGACACCCATTCATACACATGTCTACTTACGCACACATATACACAGACCCACACGTACTTTCATCCATTTACAGGAGCAGTGGTATATACACAAAGGCAGAGTTTTGAAACATGCCTCGCTCTCTGTCTCTTTCTTTCTTTCTTTCTCATCTCTTTCTCCCTCTCCCTCGTTCTCATTCTCTTTCTTTCTCTCTTTCTCTCTATATCACTTTCTCTCTTTCTCGCTCCCCCTCTTTGTCATTCTCTTTCTCTCCCTCTCTTCTTCCCTCTCTCTCTAAAGTCATTTGGCAGAAAGCGAAACAAGTCCCCGGTTGACCAACTTCATTGTATTATCACAATGAACATGCACACACACACGCACACGCACACACACACACACACACACACACACACACACACACACACACACACACACACACACACACACACACACACACAAACTGAAAGAGTTTCACAGCTACACCAGAGTTTCTGCTCTCATTGTCCTCCATCCTGATTGGAATAATCTCAGGAGTGAGTGTTCCATTCCAGACCATAACCGCTTAGTAATACGACCCCTTCTCCTCCACCATCTCCAGGGGGTGGTGAGAGAGAATAGGAGTTTTGGAAGAAGGGGGGGGGGGGGGGGGGGGGGGGGGGGGGGGGGGGGGGGGGGGGAGAACAGAGGAGAGGGTGCGGCAAGTAGGATAGAAGGAGATGAGGGGAGGAGAAAAGGGGAAAGGTGGGAAGAGGGGAAGAGAGGAGGAGAGGAAACGGGAGGATAGGGCGGGAGGAGAAGGGAGGAGAGTTGGGGAGAGGCGCATCGATGAGAGAGGAGTTCCCACACTAGATAACCTGGATTAAAGACATCCACGTGTTTCAGTCAAGCCGACCCAGAGGGATCCTAAAGTGAGACTCTACCATGGTCAAATTGCTGACATACGATTGTGATGTGATCCAAACATCTTTAGTCTGGGCATGAACTGAAACTGTGAAATCGCTGTTTCAGTGTGGATGGACGGCGTTCTGAAAACTGTGCTGTAGGTACGGACGGAAATCTTTTGATGCAAATACCGAATAAGTATTGACATGGCCCGGGGGTTAACTTTAGAATGTGAGGATAGTCTAGTCAGATGGGGCGTCAGATGGATTATACGATCGAGACGTACTAGACACTGGATAGGTTGGAGTTGGGATCGAACCCTGGACCCGAGTCCAGGGTTCTGCCTCTCCAGGGTCCGAGTGGACCGGGGTCTCCTACCTTCTGCAGCCACTGTGAGGTGTTCCTCATGGCGCTCTCCAGGTGCTGCAGCTTCCCCGGGGACATGCGGCGGAGCTCCGTGGGGGGCCCGTCCCACCCGGGGGTGGGGGCGTCCCGCTGGGCACCACGCCCCACCCCCGCACCCTCCGCCAGCGGCCGGGGGTCTGAGAGGGCACCCAGCTCGGGCAGGACGAAGGTGTAGCTGCAGGGTCCCTGCTGCAGGCGCTGGAGCCTCCTCTTCTTCTCCACACCTCCGCCTACCGCCGTCTTCCCTCTCCTCTGGCTGCGTAGTCTCCCTCCTCTCTCCCTGCTGGCATGTCCTGCCACCCACAGGCAGCCAATCAGAAGCATCGTGAGAAGCTGGATTCCTCTCATGGTGCTGAGGTCTCGGCACGTTGGTCGCCGGGGTCAGTGTGACCGGGTTCAACACTATGGGGTCAAAGGTCGGCCCTGGTTACACTGTAACCCCCAGGGAGAACATTGGGAGGCTCTGGGCTGGAGCAAAGCCTTGATTAAGAGTTGGGAGTCGGACGTGGGAAAACCTCGAAAAGTTCTTGGAACTTTCAGCTCCCGATGTCCCAGGAGGTCCAACAGATCGACAGGAAATTCCTCAGTGTGATTCTCAGGGAAGGCACACCTTGTTGTGTTGAGGTGTCGCACTGTTACACAACCCCCTGCTTAGTGCCTAGCAGGGAGAACATCCATGGTTCCAGCAGAGTGTTGTAGGATTTGAATGCAAAGATAATTCCATGTCTTGATCTTCTATGCCTCCGTCTCCTTCTTCCTCCCTCTTCTTCTTTGATTTAATTGAGGAAATTCAGGAATTTTATCTCAAGTTTTTCTTCTGAGACCAAACGGTTTCTCTTGATGACGATCAGTTCTTTGAAGACAAAACCCCTGACAAAGAAACAGTAAAGAAGATACATGCACAAAGAAGAAATACAGTGAGAGAGAATAGATTGGTAGGAGTGAAGGATAAGGACTACAGAAGGGAGTGTTGTTGAAGAACTTGAGAAACAAAAAAAGGAATGAGACTACAGAGAGAGACTACAAGGTATCTGAAAGACCAACCCTTAGAGAGAGAGAGAGAGAGAGAGAGAGAGAGAGAGAGAGAGAGAGAGAGAGAGAGAGAGAGAGAGAGAGAGAGAGAGAGAGAGAGAGAAAGTGTAGAAAGTGCTCTCCTATCATTCTGCTCTGGTGGCTCTGGTTCCTGAAGTGACTGAAGTCAAATAAATCTGCTCTCTTATCACTGGTGAGAGAGAGAGAGAGAGAGAGAGAGAGAGAGAGAGAGAGAGAGAGAGAGAGAGAGAGAGAGAGAGAGAGAGAGAGAGAGAGAGAGAGAGAGGGGAAGGGCGGGAGGGATATTTCTAGGAGAGCTATTTACCTCGCATGGAGGGGAAAAAGAGGAGGCAAAACACATCAGAGGGGAGAAAGGGCAAAAGAGAGGAGGGGAGAGAAAGCATGAAGGAGAGATAAAGAAAGGATAAAAAGTGTTTATGTGACGGGGTAGGGCAGGGGTCAGTAGCTCTTTAAGAATACTTTATCTCTAAATTATCGTTCTCTTTCTTGCTTTCTCTCTTCTCTCTTCTCTCTCTTTCACTTTATTGAAGTGGCACCAGATGCCTTATATGGTCATTCAACGGAGCGGGCAGTGGGGAACCCTGGCACACCGGCCTTTTAGCTTTGAGCTGTGACCAGGTGCCTTTAACATGTGACCAGGTGACTTTAACATGTGACCAGGAGACTTTATCTTGCAACTTGGTGACTTTAACCTGCACTTTAACATGCAACAAGGTGACTTTAACCTGCAACTGGGTGACTTTAAGCTGTGAACAGGTGACTTAAACATGCAACCAGGTGACTATAACCTGCAACTATGTGAATGTAACATGGGACCACTTATATGCAACCAGGTGACTTTAACATGCGACCAGGTGACTTTGATCTGAAACCGGGTGACTTTAACCTGCAACTAAGTGACTTTTTAGCTGTGACCAGGTGTATTTAACATTCAACTAGGAGGCTTTAACATGTAACTAGGTGAATTTCAATTGCGACTATCACTTCAAGATCCAACGAGGTGACTTTAACCTGCAACCAGGTGACTTTAACAAGAGAGCAGGTGACTTTAACATGCAACTATGTGACTTTTAGCTGTGACCAGGTGACTTTAAACTGCAACTAGGTGACATTAACATGCGACCAGGGGACTTGTAAATGCGACCATGTTTCTTTAAAATGCGACCAGTTGTCTTTAACATGCGACCATGTGACTTTATCATGCAGACAAGTGACTTTAACATGCAAACATGAATAAAATACACTGGCTTAATGTAATCTAACATACACAATAATAAACAGTGCAGGCAGGAGCAATCAATTATGTTAAGTTGAATGTAAATAAAACAACAGTCAGTCAACATTCATTATTCATAGTATTCACCGTATGCTAAACAACCAACTGAAGTTGAAGAGTCTTACATGCAATACAATAATATGATCAGTTGAACTAACTCATTATATCGATGGAAAATCAGTCCCAAATCCGACCAGGGTAGACCAGACCAGACTAGACCAGATCAGACCAGGCTAGAAAAGACACCCCCTCCCCTACCAGGATGGTGGGAACAGATACTTTAAGACTGTTTTTTAAGTTATTATAATCATAATTGTTTGGGATTTGGTATCAGGTATCTTTTACTCTGTATTTTCTATATTTTGTTTTGTTTATTTGTTTTGTCTAAAGGGAAAGAAAGAAATTCAAAACTCTATCACTTTCTCTGGCTTCTCATCTCTCTCTCTCTCTCTCTCTCTCTCTCTCTCTCTCTCTCTCTCTCTCTCTCTCTCTCTCTCTCTCTCTCTCTCTCTCTCTCTCTCTCTCTCTCTCTATGTCAGAGAAGCCAAATGGGTTTGTTTATAATAATTTATTTTTAAGGGGCCAAGCACATGGTGATTGTTGTCTTTTTCATTTTTAATCTGCCACTTTCTCTGGTACGGCCACCAATCCCAAGTTGCCTTTTTTTGGAAACTTTCAAGAACGATAGAGGGTGACTCAAGACGAATAACATTTATACCGTGAAATGATGGCGCTATAGCAATTTAATATAATCAAGAAAATTGTTAACATCATATTCCCTGACCCCTTTGACCTACAGTCACAATCTGATTATAAGGTATGTAAAATAAATAACAAAGCCACTAGAATCCTATGAAACATGCATAGGTAGGCTTATAAACGTATGTGTGCAGAATATTTTTGACGTAGGTCAAACAGTCAATATATGCCAGAGCTGCAATAATTTGAATTTTGAACTGTTCCTTTTAATAATAAAATTAATGACTTTCCGACAGAGCCTACATTATGTTTCACCCCTGGCATGAATGTATTGTTACAAAAAGTTGTATAATTCTGAAAGGTTAAAGGTAACATCAAGGAGTTTGTACGCGTATCAACAGACCTAAGCTTAGGCTTTTCCTTGATTGTTAACCCGATAAAAACAATAAGGGTCGTGATCATCCAAACTAGGCTTGACCCCCAATAATCGCTGCTTGCAGATTTCTTTATATTTATTCTTGGCTCATCCTTTTTTCTATCTGAAGATAAACCAATGGGCTACACAGTCAGTGCAAGACATCTAAAGTATTGTAGTGACGTTGAGCAACGTCAGGTCCTGGCAGTCCTCAGTAGTGAGGAAGCATCATATCATCGGTTGATAAATGAAAAAAAAAAACAGACCACAGCATGGAATCAACTGTCATCTAAGATGTCTCTTCTAGTATCTAAACAGAGTGCAGATTGCTGTAGGCATCAAAATATATGCATACCAGATACATGTTCCTTTTAGTGATGGTGAATAATAATCATATCAGAAGTACATTTCAGCAGTGGGTTCTAAATTCAACACTAGTGCTAAAAACCGAAGTCAGGAAGAGTGCGGAAGCCATTCTGGTTGAATCTTAGATACGTCCTTTATTGATGAAAAACATTATGGGAGAAATGAGCGATAGAACATAGATGTAATCAAACTGCTGACCATATGGAAAATATGATTTTCCCGAAAATACGGAGGCACAATTTGATTGTACTGAAATCTACCGTTTTCCGTTAGTGCTTTGTAATGAGTCCTGAGATTCCGGTTTCTGGCAGCAGGGAGGACTGACAGATCGCAGAGTCCACTACAGAACATGGTTTATCTCAGAGAAGACGCTGGCATCAATGGATCAGAGCCTATTCCCACCATTAACACAGCAGTGTTTACATGGAGCTATCTACTGCATTCTCCTTCCGTCTCTGAGAAACATGATAACACAGTAGGGGTCGGATTAAACGGCTGTTAAAAATAAGAAAAAAATTGTGAACATGGTCCAATCGGAGAGTAGAAGAAGCTGCCATGGACCAATTAGGCAAGGCAATCAGACAGGGAAAGGAGTTTCTGACAGTGATGAGGGGAACTTGGTGGAGGTTGCCGATGATATCTCCACCATGTTCTGCTTCAACACTTACACTCCCCATAACCTCGTCCCTGCACGCCTCTACACCACCACGCTCCTACACCATTCCCACTACACCACCACCCTAATACACACCCAACGCCCTTCTACACAACCACCCACTTCACCATCCCTGCTACACCAGCACCCTCTTACATAACCCCCAACCTTTCTACACCACCACCCCTTCTACATAACCCCCAACTCTTCTACACCACCCTTCAACACCACCACCACCATCCCTCCTCCCCCTCCTACATCACCCCCTACCCTTCTACCCCATCTCATACACCACCCCACTTAGCCCCCTACACTACCACCCCACTGAACCACCACCCTTCTACACCTCCACCCACTACACCACTGCCATCCTACACTATTCCCACTCACCTTCACCCTCCTACATCACCACCCCACCCTCCTATACCACCACCCTCCTACACCGCCACTCCTTCTACATCACCATCCTCCCGATGAGAAACGTCTGGCAGTGTGGTCCATCCAAAGTGTTCTCATCTCACAACAGAGAACACGTGGATACCGATGCTGTGAATGTGTGCACATAGGCAGTGGTAGAGAGGGAGGCACACTCTAGCAATATGGCTTTAAATATGCTCTTTTTCTCTGAGCTTATTGTTGATGTTTTATTATAAGAAGTATTACTTTGTTGTTCTCAGTTAGTTGAGACAGTATGAGATTACAATCTGAGAGGGATTGTGATCTGTGTTTCTTTTGAGTAATATAGGTTACTTCCGTTGAAGGTGTAGCAGCATGTCTGATAAAGCCCGATGCCATGTTTGCTGCTTGGAGGCAGAACGTTTGGTTTCACTTCCTGTTCTGCCGTTCACTTCTGCTCCAATTAAAATTCAAACCCAACTGTTTATCATCAGCCAATCATCACACAACTTCAACACAGCGAGCTAAGACTTGTAATCAACAGGTAAATAAGTCAAGGCAGCTAACAAATAGGTTATGGTAGCTAATACACAAGCTAGGGCAGAGAAAAAGGTCAGACTCAGTGCTGGTGGTGGTGGAAGAGTGTGAGAGAGAGAGAGAGAGAGAGAGAGAGAGAGAGAGAGAGAGAGAGAGAGAGAGAGAGAGAGAGAGAGAGAGAGAGAGAGAGAGAGAGAGATAAAGAAAAAGAGAGGGAAGCACTGATGTAATAATCACTACTTCTACTAGTCGTAACACAAAGGGACAAAATTAGATTATTCCCTACTTCAGTATTTATTGAGAACGTAAAGGATTATTTTTATGACAGTAAGTATTTAAATGATTATTTGCACTCTAGTATTTAGCAATAATTAAAATGATTATTTGTACCGTAGTATTGAATACGTTTTTTTGGTGAAATTTGTCTTTCATTTCTCTGGAGCTCCCCTCCAGAGTCTAGGAGCTGTAGAGCTGGACCAGCGAGATGAGGAGCCTCTTGCTTCTCCTTCTCCTCCGCATGCCCACAGGTGATGGAACGGCATTTCTTGTTACACACCCTTGACAGCAAAGTATTTGGTTTATTGGAGCATGAGCTGTCCCACTGGCTTTGTGAGTGAGCTAAAACCTTGCTTAGCAGCAGGCACTTCACCGTGCCAGACAATGCATAGCCCGTCTAAGCAAGGGCAAGCAGTAGAATTTCAAACTGCGACAACATTGTAATAACTTACAAGAAAAGCTTATTCTGTAAACTTTCATTAACATTTAACAGTTAATAAATGATCAGATAACAATAACCTTATAACCGCAATGATGTGTGTGACAGGTTCTCTGCTGAAGGTCGATGGATGCAAGGGAGGAAGTGTGTTCTTTAACAAGCCTGATCTTAACCTGACCTGTGACAGAAATACTACCAAAAGGCTCCGTACAGAGGAAAACGGGATGGTCAAAATTGTCAGACTGGAGAAAGGAGACTCGACTTGTACCGTAAAAGACGGTAAGAGATGTTCTGTTTTCAATCGTGGATCTTAATGTGAAACAGTTACACAAGGGACAAGATATGCCAGTCAAGTTCTTATGGCGTGAATATCGTACACCCTACCTTCTGCTTTATGAATTCATGATACATGTGTATAAATATTTGTGCTTAAGATATGGTTCCTGGTCATTTATTTAACCGTATGCTTGTATTCTGGTGTACATCTATGTTGACTGTAGCAGTGCATTTCAATCTGTGTTTCCCAACCTGTGGGTCGGGAAGTCTGATATGCAAAACACTATAGATATTTGCTTTTTGACAAACCAAAAAGGTCTGAGAGGTCTTATAAGCTCACACTATAAACAAACAGAGAGGCGAGGTGTTGATGGGGTCAGTTATGGACATACAAATGGGACTACAGGCCCGAAATGGTTTGCAAGCACTGATTCAAATCCTGGCATATCCCGCAAGGACAACGTGTGTTCAAAATGAAACTTTATTCACAGAGTGCCGAAGACCAATCACTCTTTGTCCTGGTCAAGGAGAGGAAGTCTCTGTACCATGTGACTATCCTGTTCAATTCAAAAAATACGACAAATACCTTTGCAAAGAAGAAGATACATTTCAATGTGAAGAAATATTACCAAAGACCATGTCGATCAAGGTCTTAACAAACAAGGACTATGGAACTTACTGGTGTGGGTTCAACCACTCAAGCAACATCGTCCTGATCCAAAAAGTATGGATACAAAGTGAGTGTTAATTCACCTACAATTTAAATCAAACAGAAGGGGGTGTATATGTAATGATATTAATGTGATGCATCTACAGAGGGATTTTCAAGGCACTCAAACTTCTGAGGGTTTTATGGGGACAAATCTTCCACTACCAATGGTAGCACCCTACTGGTGATGCATGCTCACACTGGCTATCACGGTGGAGAGGTGGAAATGAAACCATCCAATCAGAGAACATGTTTACTTGTTAGAGAGCGGAGACACCTGGTTTAGCAACTATTCTTGTGATATGTGGCATGCGATCTTTAGTGACTAATCAATACTCACCAATGGGTCTGTCTTCCCATGTCCTCCCACTGGCAGATGTCCCAGTGGAAAACCAGACCTCGGAGGTTGGTCGAAGTCTAACCTTCAAGTGTAACTACTCTGGCTCTTTGGGGGTCAAGCGTATCTGTAAGGGTCCACTGCAAGATTGTCTGCACATATTGAACACCTCGCAACCCAGAAACGGAAGGCGTCACATGGAAGACGCAACGAACAACCACACCCTCACCATAACTATCGAGTCCCTGATAGAGGCGGACATGGGGCCGTACTGGTGCTACTCCGAGAATTCTGATGGAACCTTAAATATCCACAGCAAATTAAATCTGACCATCGGTGAGTCACCATCACTGGGTCGCGACGGGACCAGTTTGGTTCCCTCCTTCTGTCCAGGACCAGGGTGGGGATGTGTCGTGGTTAGGGTTTGGGGCCTGCCCTTAATTCCGACACCTCATTGTTCCGACGTCTCAATGGTCCGAAATATTTACCATTAGATCGACATGCCACTATGCCGACGGTTCAATGTTCCAAAAACGGAACCCATTGGTCCGAAGGTCCGTTTGTCCGACTTTTCAAAAAGGAGGCACTAATGTGCCTCCTTCCGAAATATTTCCCATTAGATCGACATGCCACTATGCAGACGGTTCAATATGCCGAATAGGCCTACATATAAAGAGTTGTATACCTCGCTCGCGCTCTCTCTCACGCTCGCGCTCTCTCTCGCTCTCTCTCTCGCTCTCTCCCACTCTCTCTCTTACATATCACGTTCACGATGAATATTGGAGAGCAAAGTGACAACGCTTCACTTCATTTCGACAGTGTTTCAGCCCCATGGACAGAGAGCGTAGGTCTAATTCTCAACACGGGCACGAACACACACACACACACACACACACACACACACACACACACACACACACACACACACACACACACACACACACACACACACACACACACACACACACACACACTTTACTAAGTACACGGTATGAGCTATAAGTCTGACTAAATCAATACCAGCGAAATTATTTAGGATAAAAAAGCCCACTGCAAACACAGTAAACAACACATATAGGCCCTAAAGCTACTAAAGATAACATGAATTGAAACGTCGGCCTAATGCGCCTCCTTTTTGAAAAGTCAGACAAACGGACCTTCGGACCAATGGGTTCCGTTTTCGGAACATTGAACCGTCGGCATAGTGGCATGTCGATCTAATGGGAAATATTTCAGACCATTGAGACGTCGGAACAATGAGGTGTCGGAATTACGGCATGGCACCTAGGGTTTAGGGTGTTCAGGGTTTAGGGTTAGAGTATCAGGCCAGAACAGAACCAGTTACACGTTCCATAGGACAGGAGAACATAGGACAGCAGTTGCATAGGTTAGTGAGAATGTTAGTAGGTATGTAAGCACAGGTTAGTCGGATTATGTAAAGGTTAGTATAGATTAGAAGATTAGTACATATAGTTTCTTTCACGTCTATATGGGCTGAACACAGGGACGTTGTGGTCGGATGGTTTCAGAGCAAAGGGGAAGTGGTTTTTGCAAGAGAAAAATACCTTCTTTTTGCAAGAGAAAAATACGTAAATCTGTTAGAGACAAAGTGTGCAGTAATTTTTCTTTGATTCACTGGGGAACAGATTTAATAACATGATTCATTTGGTTTTGTATCGAAAGTTAGGCTTACGGTAATGGTGCAGAGTTTAGCCCATGCTAACACTGTGGATTTGTATTCACAGGCACAGGCGCAGTCATCTCCAAGGATGGGCTGTCTCTGCCGCTTTCCATAGTGCTGGGGGTGGGTGCTGGGGTGCTGATGGTGATGCTAGTTAGTCTAGGAACATGGAAATGTAAGCGCGCGCACACACACACACACACACACACACACACACACACACACACACACACACACACACACACACACACACACACACACACACACACACTAGGCTACTTGACCACACCAGACTACACCGCACAACACTAAATGAAGTTAATAATTGATTCAAGAACCAATCATCTTGTTTATTTCAAGGCCTTTCATCTAGAAACCCAAGGGAAGGACAGAAACTAGAGGTATGTATGTATGTACGTGTTTTGTCAGAGTGTGTGTTTTGTCTGCGTGTGTGTGTTTTAACTGTGTGTGTGTGTGTTTTTTCTGTGTGTGTGTGGGTGTTTTGTGGGTGTGTGTTTTGTCTGTGTCGGTGTGTGTTTTGTCTGTGTCGATGTGTGTTTTGTCTGTGTCGGTGTGCCTTATTTTTCCTTCTTAACCTCACCACCCAGGAAGTTAATATCTATGAGGAGATACAACGGCGCCCTCTTGAGCCCAACTCCTTCTCTTCGATCTACGTCACCGCAACCCACCCCTCCACCGCTCATAACTACTCAACTGTTGCCTTCAAAGCGAACTCGGATGAACGCTATGTCGTTGTGACCCCCAAGGACGCTGAATACCCTGTTCTAAAGGCAGCCCCCCGCCCCCCACACAAAGCCTCCCCCACAGGTCCAGCAACCAGGAGCTCTAGCAGCCTCTCAGAGGAACAGTTGGCCAATTTAACACAGCAGGACTAGGGCCGGGGCAGCGGGAAAACGTTTTTCTATAACGTTGTTTCAGTATCCATTACAATCTGTGTTATACGATTTTGTTAACAACATGTGCCGCTGATGGCGTGTTTCCATAATAGTGTTCTCATCATTCATCACTTAAATAGGTGAGTGACTCACTTACTTGCCATTACATGTATTCTACCGCCGTCGGGAACCATCAGTTGCGTGAGTGGCCCAGCGCTGCGGTGTTGTGGTGCGGCCGGCCCGAGTTCGCGTCCTGAGAATGTCATAATTGACTTTTTATATGATAAATATGTCTTACGATTTCCCCAGGAGCACAAAAAAAGGACCACATTTGTTTTCATTAAATGCATTTTTTATTTAGTAATCCTCCCGGAGCTGTGGGAATAAAATATAAATTAAATACATTCCAAACACAAGAACCTGTGCAGTGTTTGAATTTCTACTTACTTCCTTTTCCAGCTTCTTGATTTCAAGTTGAACTTTGCGCATTTTCAGTCGCTTATACTCGATATCAAGCAGGAGGTGCCTTTTGTAAATGGCCTTGACATCCTGTGAAACAAATAGGTCAGAATAGCTTGTACAAATGTTCTGTTGTACTAATGTGTATAGTAGTATAGTTACTCACTTCATTTTGTCCTGCTGCTCGTCTCGTCTCAGGGATGCTCTACAGAAGGTGGTTGTTCTTATTAAAGACATTTGAGAATGTAAAAATGCCAAAAAGACTATACATTTTCCCACTTACATCTGATACGTCGGTGACAGCAGACGAGGCCTCCTCATCTGGTTCATCCAATGTGAACATTTGTTCAACCTGCAAGAACAACAATTAGTAAACCTGAAGGTAAAAAATTTGCAGGTTCAGGAACAAACTAAATACTCACTTCTTGTTGGCCAAATACATCCTCCTGTGGAGGATCCACCAATTCTATGGGGTCATCAGGAACAAGAAAATCATTCAATTAAAATAAAACCAACTGAATGACAGTTGGTAGGCTAAGCATGCCGTCAGCCATAGCCTACCTTGTTTTAATGGTCTTCCACGGTTGAGGGCCAAAGCCAGGTCCTCGGCTGGAGTGAGGCCCTTTGGTGGATTCCCCCCACCTGTCTTAAGGCTGTCACTTTTCTTCTTTGTTGCTATAATAGCAAACTCAAGATTAAAAACAATTTTAATAATTTCCTCTATAACAATGTAGTATACTCTAGTCTATTCCAATGTAGGCTACTTACCACTCTGCAATATGTTTTTATGTTTGGTTTTAACCTGTATCCATGTTCTTTTGTCGTTGCCGAGACCACTTCTGTTGAGATAAATACTATGGTTAGTCAATTTAGATATTTTTTTCTGGCTGCATTTACTATGCCTCTCTTTTCAAAGAAATGGAAAATACATGGCATGAAAAGTTCGTTGAATTGTCCAGTAATCCTTCCTTTATTACTAATAGCGTGGGGATTGAACCCCGGACGACCTGGGTTCAGGTCTGACAGGTTACCTCGAGACAATCTGCCTTATCACAATACTATGGTCAATATTTAATTAAAATATGATACGCTTAATACTACTTACGCATTCAACCTATCGGCGATTACTTGCCAGGCGGCATCCCTGTTTTTATTAATGATGATCGTGTTCCCTTTTTGTGTTATTATGTGCTTGTAGTCCTCGTAGACCTCGATAAGCAGCTTCTGTTCGCCGCTGGAAAAGAATCCCGCTCGTGCCTTTTCGGACCTTTTATCCATGGATCGACACTCAAGGTTCTGGAATGGTTATTTATCTCGTTAGCGCACGTAATACACGATAACGTTAGCCTGGTTTGAATTAACCTTAACAAAGCGCGGCTGAATTGTGTTGATGGAATGGCCTAAGCCTCAAGTGGAGGAAGTTGGCGTTAGTTCTAACCGGGCTTAATCAACTAAGCCCCGCCTTCGTCAACGACTTTGATGGAATACCCCTCAGGTCATTCATTTTTTATATGGACATGCGTGTGTATGTATTGTCCATCCAATTTGGAATATCGTTTTACTCAAGACCTCAAATGGCAAATTTCCACAACAAGTTCTCATTGTGCGGAACCTTTGGTCCGAGTCTAACGTTTCCGGCGGTTCGACGTGATGACGTACGAAACGGGAAGCGCCTTCTGAACTTGTTGCCACGTCGAAATATCCCTGTCGGGTTTATTCACTGGGAATCAACCTAATCTATGGTTTAATATTAACCACAACAATCATGGTAAGATAGATAGAGATGCGGTTTTGTGTTAAAACACACACAAATACATTGAATGGATGTCCTTTCTGCTTTGAATGCTGTTGTGTAATTTGTTGTCTCCCTAAACCCTTGCTACTTATTGTTAGCATAATGGCTAAAGACAACTTCAGCAAGTCAATCAAAGCAATAATTTTCTATATAAATGACATTAATGTTGTTTTCCCACCGTAATCCAGGTCTCCGTTATCAACACAGTGGATACCTCGCATGAGGACATGATTGTAAGTTTCTGTTTGTTATCGTATCACTCAGAAGCTAACTGTCGCTATTAATCTTAGATAAATCTGCCAATATCTATATTCAATATACAGGACACGCCATGCACCTATATGGTTCATCAAATATGTAGATACAACGGTATCTTGATATGCTTAATGCATTGACATGAAGCTTGGAATAGTTATTTGAGAGAATCTAAATGGCTATCCCACCTTTATTCACAAACCACTTTAACCTTTCACATTTTGCAATCTTATTGCAATCATGGCTTGTTTGAATCCATAGTAAATGACCTGGGCTTAGAACAAGCAAACCATTCAGTAGAAAGTTGAAGTTTCTACAAGCAATTGGACCAACCTCAGCTTAGCTCTAGGAATCAAAAGTATGTGTATGTGAGTAAAGGTTTTTTCTGCTAGTGCAAAAAGTTCCAGTAGAGGGAGATAATATTGCAAAGAGCTTTCCAAATTCATGGACTCTGTATTTACAACTCAACCAAGTGTCTCCTAGATAGTGAGAGTGAACGTCGTGAGATGTTCTTGGTTGGTTGATGTTCTCCAAGTAGTTGATGTGAATTTTTTTTCGGTCAGCACGATGCCCAGATGGACTACTATGGCACGCGACTGGCCACCTGCTCATCCGACCGCACCGTCAAGATCTTTGATGTCAGGAATGGAGGGCAGATATTGGTAGCAGACCTGAGGGGGTGAGACGCATACTATTATTTGGTTGCTGGTAAACCCTTCTGCTGAATGTTTTTAGTGTTAACAAGAGTTTGAATTCCTCTCTCCATTCGTCTTTCCGGCTATCCCTCTCCATCTATTCCCCCCCCCACACTCCCTTTGTATCCACCTCTCTCCCCCTCCCTCCATCTCTGCCTTCCTACCTCTCCTCTCAGCCACGAGGGTCCTGTGTGGCAGGTGGCATGGGCCCACCCCATGTACGGTAACATCCTGGCCTCTTGCTCGTACGACCGCAAGGTCATCGTCTGGAAGGAGGAGAACGGCTCCTGGGACAAGATGTACGAATACACTGGACACGAGTCCTCAGGTGGGGAGCTGTGGGTCTGACTGACCAATCTGTATTACTGTCTGACTGACTGTTTGACTGACCAATCTGTATTACTGTCTGACTGACTGTTTGACTGACCATCTATCTGGCTTGCTGTGTTCCTCAATAACTGGTCAGACTTTACGATGTGTAATTTCTTTGGTTCCAATTAGATAATTGAGTGTGCATGTGTGTCTACAGTGAACTCGGTGTGCTGGGGACCATATGACTTTGGTCTGATCCTGGCTTGTGGGAGCTCTGACGGCGCCATCTCTCTGCTCACCTTCACTGGAGAACAGCAGTGGGACGTGAAGAAGATCAGCAATGCACACACAGTCAGTGTCTCTCTTTCTCTCTCGGTCTCAGTCGAACAGTTCAATTATGTTTAAAAACTATTCTGTATAAGAAAATAAGAGGTTCTATTTTTGGTGTCTTAGTCAGTGGTTGGGGTTAATTGAAATGGGTTTGTGTTTATATTTTATTCTAATGAGTTGGTGGGTGTGGTTTATTATTCAGATTGGCTGCAACGCAGTTAGCTGGGCTCCAGCTGTGGTCCCTGGCAGTCTAGTGGACCAGCCGTCAGGACAGAAACCAAACTACGTCAAGCGCTTTGTCTCTGGCGGATGCGACAACCTGGTCAAACTCTGGAAGTAGGTCACGATGTTTATGTTATATAAAAATCCTACACATTATTCATAGGTTAATGTCGCACATTAATCAGAGCCGTTACAACCATCTTTAATAAGAACCCCCCCCCCCCCCCCAGGGAGGAAGATGGCCAATGGAAGGAGGACCAGAAGCTTGAGGCTCACAGCGATTGGGTGAGAGACGTTGGCTGGGCTCCTTCTATTGGTCTGCCCACCAGCACCATCGCCAGCTGCTCACAGGTGAGGAGTCAACCTTTTGACTTGGCTCTTACACGGGATATTGTAGTACTGCTTTTTGAAGCGTATTTTCAACATACTGTATGTTTTAACCAACTGAACCTTTTCAGAAATTGAATGGGGAATCTGCATGGTTAGATCGGTTGAAAGCGGGTTTAATGTGGGTAGGTTGATATTTGGATGGGTTGACCAACGTGTGTCTGATCTCCGGCAGGATGGGCGGGTGTTCATCTGGACGTGTGAGGACCCGACAGGGAACACCTGGACGCCCAAGCTGCTCCACAAGTTTGTTGACGTCGTCTGGCACGTCAGCTGGTCCATCACTGGAAACATCCTCGCCGTCTCCGGGGGCGACAACAAGGTAACACACCACACACACAATAGTGAGGAAATAAAAAAAAGAGAATGGCTAGCGGAGAGGGCCTAGCCTGGCTTTATAAATATATACTGTATGTATAGCACTGAACTGAAAACCATGACCAAAAACAAGAAAACGCACTAAACCTTGATTCACCTGAAAAGTAACACCCTGTTATATGCTGTGTGTATATAACAGGGTGTGTACAATATATATATATGCACGCACGCACGACAATATCCTACATGCTAATATGATCGGAACATTGTCATGAAGTGAATGCTCATATGCTTATGTCGTAAAATACAATATATCACGCTAATACTTTGTGTGTACGTGTTGGTTTTCAGGTGACACTCTGGAAGGAGTCTATGGACGGCCAGTGGGCTTGTATCAGTGATGTCAGCAAGGGCCAGGGGGCGGTGTCCTCCATCACAGACACTCAGCAGAGCGAGCAGTGATGCACTCACTCACACACATGAAGTACAATACACATCTCATAACACACACTCAGCAAGCAGTGACACACACCATAACACACAAAACACACACACACATATTACAACACACGTGCATACACTCACACGCGAACATGTACACACACACACACACACACACACACACACACACACACACACACACACACACACACACACACACACACACACACACACACACACCAGATGTGATGTCCTGAAACATTCCGTCTGCACCTTCACTCCAACCTATCTCATAATGCCTTGCGGGTCTAGTGGCCACCCTCTGATTGACTCTCATCATAGCTCATCAATCTGCAGACACATCCTTCAGAACCAAACGAGTTCTGGTGGTTCTGTTTCTCTCCCTGGGTTCTCCAGAATCTTGTGAATAGGATTTGAAACTGGTTCCAAACCAGCTTAAACCTCCCTCTAATTTGAACCCTCCCCCCCCCAGCTGCCCAGAGCAGTTATGTGGAGGATAATCAAACATGATTGAAACAAACTGTTAAATACTAGAACATGTTTAAACAAAGACACCTGGCGGTCTTTTTCAAGTGTAAATTTTGAGGAAATGATTTGTATGTTTTTTTTTCGTGAATGATATTAAATTAAAAATGAAAAAAAAATTGTGTTGTGTAAATTGTTTTGTGTGTGCGTTCTTTTCTTTATAAGTAGCAAGTACACACAATACATTAGGGGAAATTGTTTTATTTTTCTTTCTTCTCACCACTGTAACGTCAGTGTGCATTACTCGAAAACTAGATACAAAACAGTTGCTCTGTCTCCTTCTGGCCCTTAAGGGCCGAAAAGAATAGCCTCTTGACTTCGTCTTCGTATTTTGTAGGCTTTCACATTCATATTAGTTACTATCAATTCCTGTGGGTGATAACTGATGTGCTTCCAGATACAACCTGATAGTGTTTATAAATATCAAACCTATTATGGGAAGTTTGACTTGTTGTGGCAAATAAATAGATGGGGAATGTGGCAAAGAAAACCTATTACCTTTCCGTCCATTCTGCGGATGTCTCACATTACTCTTTCAGAAGGCAGATCCCGCTGACCTACATTAGCATAATAAGCCGCTAGAGGCTCCTTTAGCCATGAAAAAGTTATAAAGAAGGACCCAGCCTCGATACGCGATACCTCTGGCCTTTCACTCTCATCCTGTATCCCTCCTCCTCTCCCGGGGGGAGTTTAAAAGGCTCGGCAGTCACTTGAGAAACGTCACAGCTTACCTACCTGTCTCTTCTCTCAATTTGTAATTTCTCTCACTTCTAGCATCCACTTGTAAATCTTACTCCATATTCTGTTCTTGCAGCATCTGTCTCACGCGATATATATTAATCTCTCCATCTCTCGGTCTCTCCTACTACCATTATGAGTCTGAGCCGGTCCAAGCGGATCAGCACCACCGGCTCGATGCGCAGCGGCAGCGCCGTTCAACGGAGGCTCAGCGGCTACGGTGGCCAGGGAGCGGGCGGTTTCAGCGGCATGTCTCTGAGCAGCAGCTCGCTGTACGCGGGCACCAACGGGCACCACTCTTGCCTGGCCTCCCCGCTAGCATCGCTGTCAATTAACAAGAGCCTCCTGGCACCGCTCAACCTGGAGATAGACCCCAACCTGTCCATGAGTCGAGCGCACGAGAAGGAGCAGATCAAGAGCCTCAACAACCGCTTCGCCAGCTTCATAGACAAGGTAGCCTATTATCAACCAACCAGCCTAGTTCCACGAAACATAACTTCCAAAGATAACTAGTTATACGAGAGATAATAGAGAAGGACTTAATCTAGCTTCACAAACATACTTAAATTATTGATTTACAGTTGATAACTTGTTATACTCGAGTAGATACCAGAGAAATAGTTTAGCTAGAGCATAGATAATTACCAGACAACTCACAACTCAGAGTCATTCAAAAGATAACTATTTATACAATGTATGAATGATCAATATATCTTCAACACGCTTTATAGCCAAGGTAGCCTACTAACTACTAGTAGGAGTAGTTCATTATACTGGAGATTACTTCCAGGGAGATGGATGACATGAAAATCGGACTTATAATGATTCTAACTTGATAAAGAGATCCAAACTGCTGCCTAGTAGGCCTATAACTCTTTTGTTTTAGAGTTTAGATTTGACATTTTTTTTTACCAAAAATATAGTTATCATTCATTCTGTTTTTGTAATGTTGTGTTTATCAATGAATATTAATAGTTTACTTGAGCCCATATAAACATTGGATCCGGGTCCGGGAGAGTATGATCTGTTTGGAGCCAACCTGGGCAGATCGCCCACTGATACGAGACACCGATACCCTATATTAGTGGTTCTCACAGAGTCTGCATCACTCCTACAATAGAGCTATTGTTGTTGGCTACATCCGCAGAGATACAGCCTCCTCCACACTATCCATACCTGAAAAAACCTCCTCAGGGTCTCCTCACCACGTTCCCAGTAAACAGCTTGCCTAAGGGGTCAAAATGGGACACACGTGTCTCGCTTGATAGTCAGACATACCTTGAATTATTAAATAATCTTGAGCTTTCACAGTTGTTTGCGAGACCCCCATGGTGATCAATAATAGCTGTTTTTACTGGTTTTTAACAGTAAAAGGTTAAACGTGGGAGTGGGCGAAAGGACAGTGTAAGGTAAGGTAACTCCCAGCCAAAATGTGTGATCCACCCAATCCCAGACAAGATGCCCCCTCACCCCTACCTGCTTCTTAATGACATGCTTCTGAATCACTGTAAGTTGCTTCCGACAAAAGAGTCTACAAGACCCAGTCCCAAAGAGAGTGCATTAACTTGGGAATGTTGACAAAAACTAGAAGAAGAAGAAGAAGAAGAAGAAGAAGAAGAAGAAGAAGAAGAAGAAGAAGAAGAAGAAAATCAAGAAGATGCTGAAGCAGAAAAAAAACACGCCTTATTTGTTCTTGTACTTCTCAAGTACAAGATCTTCTAAACAAAATTTGATCTCTGCATTTGACCCATCACTAGCAGCACTGGTATTAACCTAACACAGAAGCCATTGACATGGAGGGATAGTCTTGTCTAGTGTTAAGGGTGTTCAAGTCCCAGCTGAAAGGTTTTGTGTGCAAACCCCAGTGTCTGCAGTCTTCCTGTTGTCATCCTTGAGCAAGATGGCCTCACCGTACCTACATGGTTTTTAAAACTTAGCCAGAACAAATAGTAGAGCTTTGTACAAAATAAAAAAAAAAGATCATCTGAGTGTGGAATTTACAAGTTGAAAGCCCATTTGGAGGAGGTGGGGTATTGGATCTCTCTGCACTATCTGATGTCCTCCTGGGCTGTAATATAATCGGCCCGGTGACCTGAAAGAAAAGGTGGCTTTATCTCGGTGCCAGAGCTCACAATAGACAGGTGGGGTGACCTGTAGCCTAGCAACACTAGCCTTTTGAACGAACTCAGATAGCTTTACATTGGCCTACTGTCTTACAAACATACTGTTATTTTCACATACGCAGAGAGACTGTTTAGGGTATATCTGATATTTAAGTCCTATTTTGTTTATTATGATTATGAACATATTGTATCTATTCAATTTTTGGTCAATCAACAACTAGGGGAATCCTTCCCCCACCCTTCTCTCTGTCTCCTCTGCACCCTCTCCAGGTGCGTTTTTTGGAGCAGCAGAACAAGATGCTGGAGACCAAGCTGGACCTGATGCAGGGCCAGGGGGTGGGCCGCTCTAACGTGGAGCCCCTGTTTGAAGTTTACATGGGGGGCCTGAGGCGCCAGATGGACCTGGTCAACAACGACAAGACCAAGCTGGACGGAGAGCTTAGAAACATGCAGATCCTTGTGGAGGACTTCAAGCACAAGTGAGTATTCTGTTTTTCACAGCTAGAAAGGCTCTCTAGGGTTTAAATGTTCACCATAGGTTTTAGATAATACTATTGACCAGAAGTCTTAAGGTTAAAAAGGGGTTCCCTTTTATTTCCACAGTATATTGGGGCAGGACCTAACATTTGAGGGTGTTGGATATATTTATCTCTCTTCCTGCATCTCTCTCTCTCTCTCTTTTGCACTCTCTTTGTCTCTCTTTCTCTGTCTCTCACTCTCTTTGCTCTCTCTCTGTCTCTCTGTCTCATTCTCTCAGATACGAGGATGAGATCAACAAGAGGAACAATCTGGAAAATGACTTTGTCATCCTCAAGAAGGTCAGATCAATGTGTATAATGTGTGTGCGCGTGTGTATAGTGCGTGTGCATGTATTTATATAATGTGTGTTTGTGTGAGCAGGACGTGGACTCAGCCTACCTGGTGAAGGCAGACCTGGAGGATAAGGTCGGTTCGCTGACGGACGAGATCAACTTCCTGAGGAACATCTACGACGAGGTCAGACCTGATTCCTCCAAGTTCTCCTTATTCACCCTCCACCTCCACCCCCACTGCTCTCATCCTCCTCCCCTTCTCTCCTCGACTCTCCTCCTCATCTCTTTCCATCTTCTCTGCTACACTTCTCTCCTCCTCTCTCATACTCATCCTTCCCTAGTCGAATGTTCTCCTCTCCAGAGTGTTATCCTGAATCTGGTTTGGCCTCCTCCCTCCTCTCCCAGGAGCTGCGGGAGCTGCAGGCCAGCATCAAGGACACGTCGGTGGTGGTTCAGATGGACAACAGCCGCAGTCTCAACATGGAGCAGATTGTGGCCGAGGTCAAGGCCCAGTATGAGGACATCGCCGCCCGCAGCCGCGAGGAGGCTGAGGACTGGTACAAGAGCAAGGTCTGAAGAAAGCAGTAGAGACCACTGCTAAACAAGTACATACCAGTAGATACTGGTACAAGAGCAAGTTCTGGAGAAAGCAGTAGAGACCAGTACTAAACCAGTATAGAACAGTACTGAATCCGTAAATACTAGTACAAGAACACAGTCTGGAAATCTCAGCAAAGATCAGTATGAGACCAGTAAATAAATACAAATACATACTGATTGAGGCGCAAGGTCTGGAGAAACCAGCATACTGGTAGATAGATACCAGTATAACCAAACCAGTTGAGACAAGTACATTACAGTTTTTCTCAGTCGCTTTGGTACATTTCTCAGATCAGAATTGAGATTCTCAAAACGACCTGTTCAATCTTCACATCATTGTGTCACTTGTGCACATCAAAAAAGCATTTTCTCATTTCTTTGAACTGGCAAGTATAGATATAGCTGGAGCACAACACAGTGTCACATTGTCTGACAATGGAAGGACAAGGAATTGGACAGGGTCAATAGCCAGAGAGAAGAAGAAGAGGAAGAGGAGTGAGGCTGCCTGAGAATTTGTGGCCCAACAGACAGAAACGTCAGGAGGTGTAGAAAGACTGCACTGTAATTCCTACAGCAATGCATGCAGCACAGTTTACCTTAAGGAGATTTTCCTATGTTCACATTTCTAGCAATGACATGGTATGTCAACAAATTACAGTACAAACAGTCAAAGCGTAAATGTGAATCTTGTCCAGTCCCTTGCAATCAATCTCCCACATACACTAAGGTGTAACAATTTACAATAATTGTCTTAAAAAATGTAGCCATAGTTTACATCAGAACATCCCTCTAGAGTACACTGTTATATTGACAACATGACTAAGCAATTTGACTGTTTTATCCATACACAATGACACAAAGACTTGTCATTGTGATGGCAAGGCATTGACAGATATTTACTTTTGAGAAACAAACTAAGGATTTTGAGCAAGAGAGTGGCTTTTGCATGAAATCCATGGTGTTTTGCTATTTGTACGAATTGTTTTGAGAAATGCACTTACTGTTTAGCAAATTTCAATTCTGATCTGAGAAATGTACCAAAGCGACTGAGAAAAACTGTAATTTGAAGTGGGGGGACTGGTTGAAAAATCCCGGAAACCCTATTGCAGATTTGAATCCTGAGTCGAAACTGTGTGCGTGTCTGCGTTTGTGTGTGTCTCTGTTTTTGTGTGTATTTGTGTGTGTCTGTCTTTGTGTCTGTGTGTATGGGTGCATAGTTTGACCAGATGGCGACGCAGGCCAGTCAGTTTGGGGACGAACTCCGCGTGGCGAAGGCAGAGCTGGCCGAGGTCAACCGACTGATCAGCCGCCTGCAGAGCGAGATAGAGGCTGTTAAGACCCAGGTACACACACACACAGACACACACACACACACACACACACACACACACACACACACACACACACACACACACACACACACACACACACACACACACACACATAAGCACCTTTCACACATAGTTCCCAGTAGCTACCGTGTCTCCGCGGAGCCTTTTGATTGGTTCGCTCACTCTCCCTGAAAGCGTCTTACGTCAGACGGATGTAGCCCTTTATGTGCCTATAGGGAGTCATCAAGTGCAGAGAACCCAGAATATCAATCCCTGTTCCCATTCACACATGGCCCCAGTACCTTTGTACCGGTGTTAAGACACAGGTACAAACACATACACACACACACACATATTACACATATAGAGATAGAGGCTGTTAAGACCCAGCTACACACATGCACATAAAATATTTGCTACTCCATAGGCTGCTGGATCTCAGACAAGTATTGGAGGTACTATCAACCTATAATCAACCCCGTTCACAAGAACATCCAGGGAGGAGCGTGGACGTGTGTGTAGATTACATGGATGTTTAATCTGTTCCAGCGTATGAGCCTGGAGAATGACCTGACCGAGGCAGAGGAACGTGGGGAGTTGGTGGTGAAGGAGGCCAAGGCCCGGAGCCGAGACCTGGAGGATGCTCTGCAGAGAGCCAAGCAGGACATGGCCCGCCAGCTCAGAGAGTACCAGGTATATAGAGTACCCATGCTGTAGTATATATAATGCACACAATACATTTCGTAACCAGGTACACCCAGTACCCACCACTGTGGTCACAAATAAACTTGAACTTCCTGTGGTTCCCCAGGACCTGATGAACCTGAAGCTGGCCTTGGACATCGAGATCGCCACCTACAGGAAACTACTGGAAGGAGAAGAGGACAGGTGAGGAGAGCATGAGGAGAGTGGAGGAGGAGGGGAGGAGGAGAGGAAGAGGAGAGGATGAGAAGAGGGTGGGAGAGGATGAGGAATATATGAGAGGATGAGGGGGCCAGAAGGGGAGGATGAGGAAAGGATACGGAGAGGATGATGAGAGCATGAGGAGACAAATAGGGGAGGATGAGAAGAGGAGAGAGCAGAGGAAAGGAGAAGTGAGAAAGGTGGAGAGGATAGAGTAGATGAGAAGAGTGAGGATGAGAGGAGGAGAGGATAGAGCAATGTGAGAGAGGTGAGGAGGAGGCATGAAAGAAAAGGGAAAAGGGTTGTTCATGTAAATCAATTTAACAAACATTTTCCCCTCACAGAATTGGACAACAGTCTATTCTTAACATCCAGTCTGTCCCCAACTACAGTAAGTATTATACACACATACACCCCACTCTCACACTGACAGACAGACACACACAGGCCTGCATTAATACAATGTGGTGCCCCAGGCACTATACCTCAACTATTCCCCCCCCCCCGTTTCTCAAATGTAATTTAATAACTTTTCCGACTACATACATGTAGGCATATGATCAGTAAACAATATATTAAAATGTCTCATTTAAATTGTCTATAGATTCAAAAAGCGCAGCACTCAATTCAAAATGTTAAAATCCATTTTCGTTTTTTTACCCTTTTGGTCTCCTCCTCATTTGGCGAGTCACTACTTCAATTTCACAAACGGCATATTCGTACTTCTCACACTGATCCCTCTGCTATACCACAGAAGAATGCCATGACTCCAAAACACATTCTGCATTGTCGAAAGTTATGTCATGCGTTTGTAAAGTCTCAGTAGTTGCCTTGAACCTGATCAGTATGCGCTATCCCAAACATTTTACATAATCGCGGTCTCCTATTTGTCAAGTTGAGCGTTTGATGATAGTGGTCATCTTAATTTATTTATTAATATTATTATCATTGTTATTTTTGTGAAATTAATATTCTTAAAAGCGTAATGTATGGTCTTTCAACAATTTCAAGTGAATAATATTAAAAGCTTACGTTTAAGCTTGTTTTTATGTGGTGCCGCCCCACTGGTTCTCAATGGTTAGTGCCCCTGTGCACCGGCCCAAGTGCCCTTATGGATAATCCGGCCCTGCACACACACAGTCTGGTGTTTTTTGGTGGTTTAACTTCCCTCTCTTTTTTCCCCTCCTTCCCTCCTCCTCCAGGTTCGAAGAGTACTAATGGTTTCCAAGGTAACGGCGGTTCTCCTGGATCAAGAATCCTGATCAAAACCACTGAGACCAGAGACAGCTCAAGATACTCCTCCCACTGATACATACACATGCACACTCACTGGTACACACACACACACACACACACACACACACACACACACACACACACACACACACACACACACACACACACACACACACACACACACACACACACACACACACACACACCTCTCTCTGATACAAATACACCTCTGATTGATACACACACCATACAAAAACACCCACACTCCTCTCACAGACACACACACACAAATACACTCTTTCTCTCGCCATCTGTCACACACACAAACACTCACACACACACACACACACACACACACAACCACACCCTGGACGTGAGTTTAAGGAAGTTTAGAGAATGTAGCGCTCATAAAAGGCCATACTATAATAACTTGCCCTTCATGATTTAAAGTGTATTCAATAAAGTGTAATCAAGCTTTTAATCTGGGACATGGGAATATACTTTAGACACAATATATAAAAAATATTTTGATAGCGAGACTCAGATTCGATAAATAATACTTTATATTGTGCATGTGGGTCCTTTCATACTCTTATACTGGGTTTTTCATGATTCAAAACATTTCAGTCTTGGTAAAAGATCCATCGGTAAGATATACTGTATAATTAATGCAGTGTTAATAATACTCTTTTATTAATAATGTATTATTATTCTGCATTATAATGTGTTATTAATACTGTAGAATAGATCTGTAGCCTGGTGCTGTGAGGTGGTAGTGTGGATATGAATAAACGATTTCTTCATAGTGATTTCTGGATATATATATATATAACTATGATATTATTCTACAATAATAATAAAACCTCACTGAGACAAAAGGTTGGTTCTCCCTTTTCTGCATACATGATGGAGCACAAACATTGTCATCATCTATTCTACACTTAAAAAACAGCCGGCCGGTAGAAATACACAGAGACAGACAGACAGAGATGGACAGGTCGACAGGAATACAGACAGTCTGAGAGAGCCAGGCAAGCAGGAATAAAGACAGACAAGAGAAAACGAGGGAGATAGGCAATCAGACGGAGAGTTTAAGAAACACACTGGTAGTTCAAGTGAATTGCTGAATCCAACGACTTAAAGTTTACCTTTCAAACCGAGGGGTCCCCCATTCTGTAACATTCCGGGATAAATTTACATTTTAAATGACTAAATACTATGACGAGAAACAATGTCATGGAGCACATGCAGTGACGCGGAGAAGAGACGCCCTTCCCCATTGTTTACTCGGCGCTCATTGGTCGCGGCCAAGCAGGTTTTCGCGCCAACGTGATGCACCCTGGGAATCGCAGTCCCGGAAGTCGATCAGAAGGTGGTTTTCGGACCAAAACACGAACTCGGGACTTCCTCTCTTGGACTTTGGTTTGTATAAACACGAGTTATAATTTTGGTTCTTTAAATCGGATTCACGAATGGGGGGAGACGAATCGCCGGATTCGGATTCGGGGAGGATGGACGAAAGTTCGGTCCGAAGGAGCCTGGAGACTCTGTGCCAGGAGCTGAACATGGACGAGCAGACTGCTACTGAAGCCATGGAGAACTTCACTGCAATGTGGAACACATACACACTGGAGGTATATCTGCTAATATATATACATTTCATATATTTTTATATATACAAATCTGAAAACATGTTCATATATCTGGAATACAAATGCACTGTCTGCAGCTACTGTTTATTTACTTTGCCTACTTGTCAGGGAGAGGCCCTGATTGACATGCATACACAATCAATTAAGGAACGTACTGAACGTATCAAGCGTGGAGGTTGCCACGGTTACGTGCCCTAACTTCTGTTGACTAACCGCTATACTCGTCACCAGGGGGAGGTGGTCCACTGGCTGGCGTGTTCGCTGTACGCAGCGTGCAGGAAGAGCTCTGTCCCCACAGTGGGCCGGGGTCTGATGGAGGGGAACTGCGTCTCCCTCACCAGGATCTTGCGCACAGCCAAACTCAGGTAGACGATTCAACACACACCCACGCCAACTGCAAATACAGGCAGCAGGTAGCTGCAAAAAAAAGAGGATGGCAATAAAGAGCTTCCTACTACAGTTTACTCCTGGTGTGCATTGTGCAACACCCACCGTTGATGACGTATCCTTGATAACCCACATCCTTGATTCTGTTCCTCCTGACAGTCTGATCTAGTTCTTCTCTTCCTCCTCTGTCTGATCCAGTTATCCTCTTCCTCCTCTGTCTGATCCAGTTATCCTCTTCCTCCTGTCTGATCCAGTTCTCCTCTTCCTCCTCTGTCTCCCTGTTCTCCTCTTCCTCCTCTGTCTGATCCAGTTCTCCTCTTCCTCCTCTGTCTGATCCAGTTCTCCTCTTCCTCCTCTGTCTGATCCAGTTCTCCTCTTCCTCCTCAGTTGGATCCAGTTCTCCTCTTCCTCCTCAGTCTGATCCAGTTCTCCTCTTCCTCCTCAGTCTGATCCAGTTCTCCTCTTCCTCCTCTGTCTGATCCAGTTCTCCTCTTCCTCCTCTGTCTGATCCAGTTCTCCTCTTCCTCCTCTGTCTGATCCAGTTCTCCTCTTCCTCCTCAGTCTAATTTAGTTCTCCTCTTCCTCCTCAGTCTGATACAGTTCTTCTCAAAGATGAGGAAGTGGGCAGACATGTCCAACCTGCAGCAGGACTTTAGGTTGCGCATGGACAGCTTGGAGCGTAACTTTGAGGTTTCCACGGTGATATTCCGCAAGTTTGAACCGATCTTCATGGACGTGTTCCAGGACCCACAGGGAGCGGAGCCTCCCAGGCAGCCACGCAGCAGGAAACACAGGTACCACACACACACACACACACACACACACTCACACTCACACTCACACTCACACTCACACACACACACACACACACAGAGTGTGTTGTGCTACACTTATAAACGGCCACACCTGTTGGATCTCCCCTCTTCTCTCTCCCAGACGGCGGCCGTGCCACATCACGGATGTGTTCAAGTTCTGCTGGACTCTGTTTGTCTGCACTAAAGGTACACAAGCACACACACACACACAGATCACCAATGGTTAACATGTCAAGAGGTTACCATGGTAATGAGGTAATGATAGGAGGGTACCATGGTGACGACAGGATGTTGTAGGAGGAACGCCACCCCATTGTGTGTGTGTGTGTGTGTGTGTCTGTGTGCGCTGCAGGGAACTTCCCTATGATCGCTGATGACCTGGTGAACTCCTACCACCTCCTGCTGTGTTGTCTGGACCTGGTGTTCTCCAACGCTAGTCTCTGCTCCCACCGGGCCAACCTCATCAACCCTGCATTCACCGGTAGGCGGGGGAATTTATGTTTTTCGAGATGCAAGATGGTTTTATTGTCCTATGCACAATTACAATTACAGAGCAGTCGCTGGCAATGAAATTGTTTAGTCTTGGGCTCCTCCAACAGTGCAATTTAAGAGAACGTAAAGTTATATGAGAAACACAACTAGGAAAGCTTAAACTTAAATAATAAAAAATATATATAATAATAATAGTAATAATAATAAAAAGTAAGTGTATAAGAGGAACACAAGTAGGAGAGCAGGGACCTAAATGCAAAACGAAATAAATGTAAAATGTAAACAGACGTGTTTATCCAGATTTCGACTGGTATAAAGTGGCAAGTTCTAAAGTGGCTAGTTCTAAAGTGTCATAGTGGTGAGCTAGGTAGCTTAGGAGTTCAGTAGTCTTATGGTGGTGAGCCTGAGTCTGGTGGTGCGAGACATGGACTACTGTGTATTTATAACCATGTGTGTGCATCTAGCTGGTCTTCCAGCCCAGCGTGGCGAGGGCCTGTCTTCCCCAGAGAAGGATACCACCCCGTGCGTCTTGGAGCGCCTCTGTGAGCAGCACGATGGCCTGGTGATGGAGGCCAAGAGCATCAAACAGCACTACTTCAGACCCTACATGCACCGGCTCTTCAGCAGACAGGTCCCCACAAAAAAACCCACAGTCCTCACTACACACCTCACTACTTCAGACCCTATATGTACCAACTCTTCAGCAGACAGGTCCCCACAAAACACACCTGCATGCACGCACACCCAAACACCCCACAGCATACCATTCATTAGTAACCTTGCTCCACACTCAACTCCAGTGTTGCCATTCTCTCTCCGATGATATGGTGTTACGACCGACCATCACTTAACCTGCTGTTCTTCTCCTGTGACAGATTCTGAAAGGAAACAACGACCTGCTTACGGAAGTGCTGGACCCCCAGAACTTTATTGACAACAAGTAAGTCACAGCTTTATTCACAACAAGTCACAGCTCTACTCACGTGTAAGTTGGATTTGAAAATATAAACTTTACCACCGCTTATAATTGAGTTCATACATGTTATGAAGTATTACCTTTATAACATGTTTATACATGTTATTATACATGGTATAAAGTTTCAACTTTATAACATGTCAGAAATTGGTAAATCTATAGAGATATCTGTATAAATGACTACAGTTGACTTTGAGTGTCTGTGTGTCTGTGTCTGTGTGTCTAGTAAGGCCATCAACAGGGAGTACGAGGAGTATGTGCTGACGGTGGGTGACTTTGACGAGCGTGTGTTCCTGGGGGCCGATGCCGACGAGGAGATAGGGACGCCCCGGAAGGCCCCGCTGGAACCCCCTACAAACCCCCTGCAGCAGCACGTACAGAAGGTACACACGCAGACAGACAGACGCTAGCACGTACACATTTTCTAAAATCTTTAATTAAACGTCTCCTACTTAATATCTCACTCTCTCTCCCTCTCCCTCCCTGCCTCCCTCCCTCCCCCAGTCAGCGTCTCTTGCTCCCTCGACCCCGCTGACGGGGCGGGGCTACCTCAAGGAGAAGGAGCTGCTCGTCACGCCCGTTTCCTCGGCAACGCAGAGTGTAACCCGGTTACAGAGCATGGTGGCGGGACTGCGGACAACCCCCAGTGAACATCTCATCAGCATCTTCAAGTGAGTCTCTCGCTCTCTCAATGTCGCTCTCTTTCACCGTCGCTATCTCTCTCTCACACAATGCCTCTCCCTTCCACTATCTCTTACATTCAAGAGTGACTCCCTCTCACTCTTGCTGTGAGATTCATTTCCAGGTCACATAACCAGGCTTGTCTGTTTAAATGCCTGAATTCATGAATGCGTGCCTACATGAATGCCCTGGTATGGGGGAACCAGGTTTCACTTTACTTTTCAGTATGCATGTAAATGCACTGATTGTCTGTCTTTTTCTCTTTCCCTCTTTCCTTGTCCCTCTCTTTGACTCCGTCTGCCAAACCTAGCTTGCCTTCTCCAATATGGTGTGTGCTGTAATCAAAGTTTCGATTAACCGTTTTTTTTGTGATGACCCCAAAAGGTCGTGTTCCAGTGACCCTACCGAGACCATCCTGTGCAGGGTGAAGACACTGGGACAGACCTTCAAAGACCACTACACCAGAGACACGGACAACACGCCTGGATCACACATAGGTAACATTACACTTTACTCTGCTACACTACACCGCACAGTTTTCTCTACAATATACAGACTTTGCTATACTACACTAGAGACACGGACAACACACCTGGATTACACATAGGCTACACTACACTAGAGGCCCGAAAAACACAGCCGGATCACCCATAGATGACACCACAAAATACCACGCTAGACTACACTACACTAGAGACATGGAAAACACAGCCGGATCACACATAAATAACACTACACCATACCATGCTAGACTACACTACACTAGAGACATGGAAAACACAGCGGGATCACACATAAATAACACTACACCATACCATGCTAGACTACACTACACTAGAGACATGGAAAACACAGCGGGATCACACATAAATAACACTACACCATACCATGCTAGACTACACTACACTAGAGACATGGAAAACACAGCGGGATCACACATAGATAACACTTGGCCATGTTATGTAAAACAGGGAGTTAGTATGACTCCTCATGTTGTGTTTCAGATTTTGCGGAGAAGCGTCTGAAGCTGGCTGAGATTCTGTACTTCAAGGTCCTGGAGAACGTCATGGTGCAGGAGACCAAACGTCTCCCAGGGAAGGACATGACCGTAGGTCTCCCTGTCTACCTACCGGTCTCTCTACCTACTGATCTCTCTGTCTATCTATCTGTCTCTAACGTGTGTGTGTGTGTGTGTGTGTGTGTGTGTGTGTGTGTGTGTGTGTGTGTGTGTGTGTGTGTGTGTGTGTGTGTGTGTGTGTGTGTGTGTGTGTGTGTGTGTGTGTGTGTGTGTGTCTGTCTAGGTTCTACTGGGTCAGGAGTTGTTCCACAGCTCCTTGCTGGCCTGCTGTCTGGAGGTGGTGCTGTTCTCCTACAGCTCCCAGAGAACCTTCCCCTGGATCACCTCCACTCTCAGCCTGCCCCCTTTCTACTTCTTTAAGGTACCAAACCTACACGGTACTAACAGAGCACCAACGCAGAACTAATACTTTACACAGTACCAACATCGTACCAACACAGTGCTAATACTTTACACAGACCTAAAATAACCAACTAGTACTAATACTTTACACAGAACTAATAATGTGCCCAGTTCTAACCGAGCACCAACGCAGTACCGTTCCAGCTCTAATACAGTACACGGTACTTGCACTCGTCTCCAGGTGATCGAGGTGTTCATCCGGGCGGAGGAGGGTCTCTCCAGGGACATGGTGAAACACCTGAACTCCATTGAGGAGCAGGTCCTGGAGAAGGAGGCGTGGACCCGGGACTCTGCCCTGTGGACCGCCCTGGGGGCTTCTGGACACCAGGTCCCGACTGTAGAGGAGGTTTGGAAACATTTACGCTGTCATAGACACTGATGCTCTTAATACACACACCCTGGAGAGACACACACACGCACGTCAGTCCATCCATCCGTCTGTCTCACTATCTGGGGCTCTATCTACCTGAATGTTTATCTCGCTACCTTTCTGTCCCTCCAGGTGAACTTCTCCGATTGTCTGGACGGTGGACCAGGAGCGGCCGGAGGTTCTGGTCCGTCCTCCGCCCACCTCCCCCTTGTGGCGCAGTCCCCCCTCGCCCACCCCCGCATCCGCCAGGTCCGCACCGGCCTGGGCAGCGCCCGCAAAGGTAGCACACACACCTGGCTACAATACGCATTTATATATATATAACATACCGCTCTCTCCCTGTCAGATGCACCTTTCTCTCTACAATAGGACAATATCTACAGTGTAATCTCTCTCTCTCTCTCTCTCTCTCTCTCTCTCTCTCTCTCTCTCTCTCTCTCTCTCTCTCTCTCTCTCTCTCTCTCTCTCTCTCTCTCTCTCTCTCTCTCTCTCTCTCTCTCTCTCTCTCTCTCTCTCTCTCTCTCTCTCGTTCTCTCTTTCTTTCTTTCTTTTCTCCCCCCCCCCCCCAGACATCCCTCCCTCGCCCCTCTCCGTCCACGACCGCTTCAGCTCGCCCGCCGCCGGCAGCGCTAAGCGTCGGCTCTTCGGGGACGACCCCCCAGCGACCCCGTCGTCCGGGGCGACGGCAGCCATGCCCTCTCCCGCCAAGCGGCTGGTGTTCGGCACGATGGGGACCCTGAAGATAGGGCCCCCCGGGGGCCAGACCACCCTGGTGACGGTCCACCCAGGTGGCCTACTGCAAGGTACACGCGATACCTCATTCCCTTCACCTTTTTGATCGTTTTGTGGATTTTATTCAAATGGATTCAAAGATAATTACTGGCGAAATGGTCACACAATAGCCCACAATGACGTGTCTCCTCCAGAGCCACTGCCCCCTCCCTGCGTGTTTGTTGGTTGTAAATGACTTCATGTAATCGTGTGTACACGATTGTTTATACGTCTCCAGGTATGAACAGCAACGGCAACATCACGTTGCTCCAGCTCCAGCCCAGTCCGGGCCCCCAGAACGGACCAATCACAGCCCAGTTCCTTCTGACCACATCCCCGAGCCGTGTCAGTGCGGCCCCCGCAGCCTCGGAGCCCCCGCCAGGGAGCACCCGGCCCCGACGCACAGGCTCCCTGGCTCTGTTCTTCAGGAAGGTACGCACACGTGGTGGTCGGGGCGGCCGAGGCTCAGGAGGGACGGCGGGTTGATGGGCTACCTGAAGGTTGCTAGAATGATCCACAGCTCCTTCCAGCTGTCGAGGTTTCTCTAAACCTAGCAAGATGCCCTAACCCTACACACACACACACACACACACACACACACACACACACACACACACACACACACACACACACACACACACACACACACACACACACACACACACACACACACACACACAAGCAGGCGCACAGACACACACACACACACACACACACACACACACACACACACACAGGTTCTCTAGCACGCATGGCGTGCTTCATCACAGAATTATGATTTGCCCTTTTAAATTGACCCCTTTTATCTCATTTTGTGTGTGTGCCAGGTGTACCACCTTGCCAGCGTGCGTCTGAGGGACCTGTGCGTGAAGCTGGACGTGTCCTCTGAGCTGCGTGGGAAGATATGGACGTGTTTTGAGCACGTGGTCGTCCACTGCTCTGAGATGATGAAGGACCGACACCTAGACCAACTGCTGCTGTGTAGCGTCTACATCGTCTCCAAGGTACACACACATACATATACTATCACACTCACAGACAAACGTGCACGAACACACACTGGTGTATTGCAAATATATAAGCAGTCAAACAGCTCTCTTCCTTCTCCTCCTCCTGCAGATCACCAGGGAAGGTCAGTCCTTCCAGGACATCATGAAGTGTTACCGCAGCCAGCCACAAGCTAACAGCCACGTAAGATTGATAAGCTGTCACGTAATATACACACATGGTCGGATTTATATACCATACACTCATTCTACATGCATAAACATTATATATTGTAGTGGTTGGATTATGTGCTTGTTTTTAATGTGTGTCTGTCTGTGTCTGTCTGTGTCTGTCTGTGTCTGTCTGTGTCTGTCTGTGTCTGTCTGTGTCTGTGTCTGTGTCTGTGTCTGTGTCTGTGTCTGTGTCTGTGTCTGTGTGTATAGGTGTATCGTAGTGTACTGTTGAGTCACACCTCTAAAGACCAGGGAGCAGATGAGAACATGGAGATAGATCCTGCCTCTGGTGGAGAATGTAAGACACACAAACGCTCTCACACACAAACATACCCCCACACTCGCACCACTGTACACACAAACACACACTCACTTACTCAATCACACGCACCACTGTGCATACGCACACACTGGGCGCAAACACACACACAACAAATCGGAATGTTTTATTCTTAGTTTTCCTAAAATGTTCCCCTTTCACATTCTTTAAACCTAGACACTCACACTTCCAACGATAAACCCTCTCTCTTGTATGTTTTCCCCTAGCGGCAGAGAAGGCCAATCAGGGCTCAGGAGAGGCGAGCCCTGACCAACCAGTGGAGGAGCGGGGTGACCTCATCCAGTTCTACAACACTGTGTTCATACTGAAGATGAAGAGCTTCGCTTTGAGATACGCAACACATGACAACAGGGTACACACAAACACACGCATGGACACTACATCAGGGTAGACACACACATGTACACGGAAACACGACAAAAGGGCAAACGCACACACGCGCCCTCCCAGGGGCCCAATTCATACTATTATTGTACATAATCGGAGTCAGAATTCTTCATATAATAGTTTGATGGATGCTGCATTAAATAAAAAAATTTTGCATCATATATTATTTGTGTGTGTTATATATATAATGTGTGTAATATATAATGTGTGTGGAATATATAATGGGTTTGAAATTTATAATATGTGTGTTTTATATAATATGTGTGTAGTTTATAATGCGTGTGTGTATCCTGCAGGTGGACGCGCCCCCTCTTTCGCCCTTCCCCTCGGTGAGAGCCCAGCCCCTCTCTCCTCGCCGCGTCTCCCAGAGACACTCCCTCTACGTCTCCCCCCACAAGAACGCTTCCCCCTCCTGCTCCTCCCCCAACCCCTACACCTACCGCTTCAACCGCAGCCCCTCCAAGGTACACACACACCCACACCCACACACACACACACACACACACACACACACACACACACACACACACACACACACACACACACACACACAGCTGCCTAAAACCAATACTGGATGAAGTTTCCTGAAACGCGGTATCCATTCTCTTGTCTTAAGGTACGGCCGCACTGAACGCGTTAGGCGCGTAAGATTACGTGCATAACGCGCCTAACCTGACGCTTGGTCATTGTGTGTCACAAAGATGGTTCAACGTGCCTACGCAGCTAAATGGGCCCGCCCAACGGAGGTGTCTTGCCTCAACCTGAAGGGGCTTATTTTCGATATGACCGGCGACGTTCTATACATTATCCCGCTTAATGCACGGCTCCTTGCCAAAACGAAAAAATAACTTCACATGGTGTGTCTTTTTACAATTTATTCGTTACCAGCATTCGTAGTGTTGATCAGCAGAGAAATAGTCCGCTATAAGACGTTGACGTCGCTTAGCCACCGATGACGCTGGGGTTGACAAGTTACCGGACTACTACCCATGCAAGTGAACGGAGCGTTCCACGGCATTTAGAAGACCCTTGTAATAAAGGCCTATAATATTTCTGTTTATGGCATAGATTTCTCCTCAGACTAGGACAATAAAGCAATGATTTAAAAAAAACAAAACACAAACGCTCGATCAAAGGCCCGGCCCGAGGATAGTGGTGGGAAATATCGGCCCGACCCGGCCCGCGGCTCGGCTCGGGCTCGGGCAGAGAATCTAAACTCTAGTGCATGACATAGAGTTTCACCACCTCCTCATCGTTTCAGCACACACTGAAACGATGACTTGGTCGTCCATGTTCTTTCTGCTTCTGTGCGTCCTCCGTCTCTCTCCCACTGAAATCGGGTCAAGCTCAACGGTGATTGGCTATCGCGGCTAAGCGTCACGCGTTGGCGCGTCAAAAGTAAAATTTTGCGTTGGGCACGTTATTTAGGTGCATAAAACGCGTCTAACACGCGTAACGTGCTGCTTTAGCGCCTAAACCAATGCTTCCCTATGCAAAAATGCCGATTTTCAACGCCTCTAACGCGCGTAACGCGTTCAGTGTGGCCGTACCTTTAGTCTTTCATTTTCTAACCTGTCCTTCCTCACTCCCCACCACCACCAGGAGCTGTCAGACATCAACAAGATGTTGCGTCAGGGCTGCGTGAGCCGGAAGAGGGCGTTCACCATGGAGGGGGAGGTGATGATGTCATCGGCGTGCGACTCCCCCACAAAGAGGGCGTGTCCCGAGGGAGGCGGTGGCAGCCCGGACGTCCTGTTGAAGAGACTACAGGATGTAGTGTCAGAGAGACAGAGTCTGTAGACAGACAGGCAGACGACTGGAGAGAAGGACAGCTGGGGAGACAGACCGACAGGTGGAGTGAAGGCAGCGAGGGAGACGGGTGTAGAGACAGACAAACATGGAGACACAGACTGACGCACAGGCGGAGAGACTTGACAAGAAGACACAGGTTGACATGAAGACAGACACGTGTAGAGACAGACGGAAAATACGTTGTGTCAGGGAGATGGTCTGTAGACATACAAGGCCGACAGGTAGGGAACTGACAGACACAGAAACAGGCATACGGATTAACGGATGGACAGACAGATTGTCAGTCGTTCTATGTCTGATTATGTCTACACCTATGTAATGCCGAGACCTTACAGTCTCTGCCATGTGTGCCCCTAAAATTTCTGGTTGCGCCCCGAAGATTTTCAGTTAGGGGCCACAGTGCTCCTAGTGAAAAAAGTTAGTCTGGAGCCCTGGCTGAGTGTCATGTACATTAACAGACAGACTGCTGTAGAGTGTCATACAGTAACAGGCCGACTGCTGTAGTGTCATGTACAGTAACAAACTGTTGTGGAGTCATGTACAGTAACAGACAGGCTGCTGCAGAGTCATGTACAGTAACAGACCGACTGCTGTAGAGGGTCATGTACAGTAACAAACTGTTGTGGAGTCATGTACAGTAACAAACTGTTGTGGAGTCATGTACAGTAACAGACAGGCTGCTGCAGAGAGTCATGTACAGTAACAGACCGACTGCTGTAGAGGGTCATGTACAGTAACAGACCGACTGCTGTAGAGGGTCATGTACAGTAACAGGCCGAATGCTGTGTGATGTGCACTTACTGGAGTGTTGAGGACTGGAGCATCTCCATCCATTTTACCTGTATCATAGCCCTGCCTGTATTTTACCTGTAATATACCTGTATTTTTACGATTTGTAATTTTCTAGTGAGTAAGGGAAGCTGAATGGTCCTTGTTTTGTCCTGTGAAGAGAGATGTATTGTAAAGCTTGTTTTAGCTCTAAGAGATAATCCAACCAACCATTTACTAAGCATTTTAGTGATGTTTATAAAGATGGGTGCTATTTTACATGTTTCTACTTCTGGGTGTTCGTTTTTGTAGATAAAAGGTACATTTGGTTTTAAATGTAATATTTTCAAGGGTTGGATTTTTGTTTTTAATTATATTGCCACAAAGCAATATAAATATTGTCCCTTGTGTGTTTTATGGGCCAGAACACATCTTATTTTCTTTCAATGAACACACCATTATGTTTTAAAATAAAAAAAATTGTATAGAGACTAACTCATATCACTGGGTTGCTAATTAAAAATGTTAATGAATCTAATACTGGGCATTGATTTTTAATCCAAGGGATGACATGCAAAAGTAACATTTTATTTACTTTTTGGTCCAGCATGGTCTTTGGGACCAAAGACTGTCTAGAGGCTAGCTGCTTGCAAGATATGCGGTTTACTCCTGGTAGAAGATAAATGCTAACAATGCTTAAAGGATATTTTTCACGTCATGCTATCTATACAGCTGATGTACCATATGAAAGCTAAGACTTTCATATGGTAACAAGCAACAATAAAAGCCATACCGTAGTGTCAATTCACACCGGTGTACCTTACCGTTTGTACCATACACCCCTAAGTCCCACCCACTGGAACTGATTTGTAATAGGTCTGTAGCGTCGGTGAGTCCCACCCCCTAGGCGGGTTTGAATGACGCAAAAATCATCATTTTGCGTCATTTAAAGCAGGAAGGGTTAGAGGTAGATAGAGAGCTCTCCCGTCTCAGGGGAAAATGATGGAATGATGCAAGACCATTCAGAAATATGACTGGGTTTCTAACGATACAAAGCTTAATGCAAATGGGTGAAGTGTCCCTTTAAATATGAGCCTGTCAGAGGATGAATCATCACTTCTTCCCCCTGGGGCCGCTGCCCCCGAAATTGCCCTCACCCCCGTCAACAACACTGCACCTCCTCATTCCCCCACCGAGTGAAATCACCCCCCACACCACACCCAGCTGCTTCAGTTTGGCTCAATCAATGAGGCTGACTTTCCGGTGAGTCGGGCCAGTCTTCAGTCAGTTTGGGTTTCCCCCTCAAGACCTTTAGCTAGAATGGGGCACATGGAACAAGATGATTTAACATTTAATCTTATCCCATCAGTAATCTTACAACCAAACATGTCCCTTAACAATTGCGAATAGATCAGCATTCAAAGTCGAATTGCATGTGCCTGGAGACCCCGTGATATCGACTTCTACACCTGACTACGGCTACGACTTAAAGTGAAACCAGACGATATTAAGTCACAAATCTGCTTTCCCTTTTTTAAGTTACTCATTATCTACACAAAGTGGATCTGGTAATTAGATCCTTTGAATTATTTTTGGTAATATGATCACCAATCCATAAAAATATGTATGCGTAATATATGTGTATAAAATGATATACATATATGACCACTTAGACCGACATTTAAAAAGAATAATCCAACACATATATATATATATAGATATATATATATATCTATATATATATATATAGAAATACCAATTCATAAAATTCTAATCCAATCTGTTGCAATTCATTTTACCAGCGTTTAAAAAGATTTGAGGACTTTACCACACTCTTACGAAGAATTATGAGCACAATGAAGACCCCCTGCCCTACTCTTTCAGCACCAGAGCTAGCCTTCATCAGGGGGAGAGGGAGAGGGGGGCAAACACCGTATGGGACTTGACTTTCACTCTTACTATAAGTTGTGTGTACGGTAATGGTTACAAGCAGAACACAGTGTTTAATGGGAGGATGGTCTATCTCATTGGTGTGTAATAGGGAGTCCAGATATTCTCTTTCTTTTTCTTTCTCACTGTCCCCTTTTTCTTTCTCTCATCTCTCTTGACCTCTACATGTGACAGCTGGCTTCGACTAAGAGCAGTGGTTTCGTGGGGATTTTTTTAGTGGGGGTGTATGATGTCATCAAAAAGGATTTCTTTGCAAGAAAAAATATAATTTAAATCCACAAACAACATATGTGTAATCCGGGGCATATAAAGACTGGGACCAGAAAATATTTACTTTATCTGCATTGAAACCCATATTTATGATCTCATAGGTCCCATGGGGTCTACCGGAAAGGGCAGGACGAATCGCCACTCAATTCATGGTCATCTCACCCTATTCCGGTGATGCATTAGTAGAAGATCAGTTGTTTCACCAAATGCATTTTTTTGTACTGATGTTACTCGTTGCTGTCGGTAATTTACAAGTTAAGGGATGATTATGGTTTCCCATCGAAGTTACAAACATCTCCGATGGAGTTAGATTGGACTCAAAAACATCTGAATGGCTACACCATGTATGCCAAGCCGTTTCAGTTGTAGCCTGATTAAATCTGATTTCTAGTAAGAATTTAATTTAGACCAGTCAAAAAATAATTCAGACAATTAATTTAAGATATCGTTATTTTTTAACGAGTAAGTATTTTATTTGTACTAGTTAATGTTTTATTATGGATATCTTAAGTATACCTCGTATCGGTAGATTAAGGTAGGCCTATGTCATTATTAATAGGGTATACTGTCATAAATAAGGTATAAGGTCGCACGAGGTGAGGAAGTGGTCTACCCCTGAATGGTAGCCAGAGCATCTCTCCTATTTGCTAAAAATAAATAAAGCAGTACCAATCTGAACAGAAGGGTTGCACATCTTATTGAAGACGTTTGCATTAGTTTGCATTAGAGTTAAAGTTGTGCGTATTAATGCCATCCAGTCAGAAGTTACCAATTGGGTTAACGTGGCTCTGCTTGTGTTTTTGAACAGGGTCCCAGAACTGTCTGAGGGGCCGCTCTAGTCTGGACTCTAGAGCAGTGGTTTTCAACCAGTGGTAAGCGAGTGTATTGCAGGTGGTTCATGGGGTATAATTCTCTTTATAGGTAGGCCTATACAGATTTACAGTAGAAAACATGATTATTTTATTATTTCAATGATAGTTGCATACCTTCACATGTTGTAATCTTCCATTGATGTTCTGTGTTATATTGTGTTTGATAAAAAAAGGAGAAAAAAAATGGAGAGCAGCCCATGCAGGCGCTCTTTGCTCAGCAACTGAATGTGCTTTAATACATGTTTGACATTTGGATTTGAGGTGGTCCGCGAAAGGTCTTGATGACGGTAACCACTGGGATGGGTCTCTCTAGTGAGGGATTTGTTATTGAGCATTTCGCTTTCATTGAGTTTAAATAGATATAAAATGTTAAGGCTCTCTTTGGAATTTTGTGAACCAAAATCAAGTGTTTGACGCCGGCAAAACACCCATCTATCAATGGCTCTGGTCGCATTAAGAGACGAACACACACACAAAAACACACACACACACACACACACACACACACACACACACACACACACACACACACACACACACACACACACACACACACACACACACACACACACTGTGTGAAAGCAGCTATTGAGTCTGCGCATGGTCAGTTTAGCTCAGATCTCTCTCTCTCTCTCTCTCTCTCTCTCTCTCTCTCTCTCTCTCTCTCTCTCTCTCTCTCTCTCTCTCTCTCTCTCTCTCTCTCTCTCTCTCTCTCCAGCTCTTCCTCGCAATAGCCTCAATCCCTGGATTCAAACCGGTCTCTCGATGTCGCGATGTCTCTGATTATCAATAGGCCTGCCAGGTGAGTGTCTCATCTCTGTGATATTGTGATCTATCTGTTTAGTCATCGCGTGTATCGACGTCAGGCGGGTTATCAACCTCCGCGGCCGCCGTTGTCGTTAACGACGCGGGGTTATTGCGTCGCGAGGCGGACCTTGAAGGAGGGGGGGGGGGGGGTGGTCGTCCATCTCCATCACCACAAGCACTTATCTTAGCCTCCTCGTGACATTATCTCTGGTCGATCGGATCCTCGGTATCCTCACGAGCCCGAATCAGACGTGTTTTGTGATGACATCACAAGGTCGGCTTAAGAGGGGCGGCTGTGTTGAGGTGCGGAAAGACCGCGTCAGCAGGCAGCAATACTACGACTGGTTTTGGCTTCATTAGGAATATATTTTATGGAGGCAATTTAATTTCAATTTAATTCCACTATTTCATATTCATTTTTGTGCCAGCCGTATTGATGTAGTGTGTGTGTTTGTGCGTGTTTGTGTGTGTGTGTGTGTGTGTGTGTGTGTGTGTGTGTGTGTGTGTGTGTGTGTGTGTGTGTGTGTGTGTGTGTGTGTGTGTGAGAGAGAGAGAGTGTGCGCGTGCGTGCGTGCATCGTTTGACTTCTCTAACAGACATTTCTTCATTGTGTTCGTTAGTCAACATAAATCGGACTGAAGGCGTCGTTCCAACGACATGAGCACATCGCGCGGGGTCCGATGGAAGCGTCTTTCAACGCCGTAGAGCTGCGCGAGATCGGAAAGAATGGAGGCGGCGCGCGAAACGCCGCCGCTCCGGTACCGACCTCAGCACCGTGGACAGCGACCAGGCCCGGGGCGGGGGGCGCCTGCCGCGGCTTCGACAACGCGTCATACCAGCAGGATGAGGGGCAACCCAGCGGACCACAGGGAGGACAGCCCGGTCGACCCTGCACCCTCGCATTGAACCAAGTGAGTAGCCTGTTGCTTTCAAACCCTAATGTTCCCTTCAGTTTCGACAGATTCCTCTAGCATGCCTACAGGTAGATCGAAGACATAGGGGATTGAACCCAGAACCTTGGGAGAACAAAACTCTTCGCTTCTAGATCAGTCGTCCCATATTGTTTTTGTCTTGTGATGTAAATAAATTAATTCTATGCCTTATTAGACCACAGGATGTCAAAGCTAACATTAGTAAGCCTACCTCATTGTAACACACACTTTTTTTAGTACCAACAACAGTTCCGACTAGTTCCTGCTTTGGCAGAAGTGGTCAAGAAAACAATATACAGTTTATGGTTCGGAGATTAATCAGATCCTATAAACGTGGCTTCTATACCAGGTATCCCGCCCATACTAGACTGAAGATTTACCTGTATCCGGGAGATGTTTCGTGAACCACCTCCAGAGTGCATCTCCGTTTACGTTGTATCTCTGAATAAACCATTGTGTTAAACCTTCCAATCATCAAGTCATGCCTAGCCCCGAAACCGCGATTCATCACCTGTAACCCCATTTTGGTTAGTTTCTTTGAGACCCCAACTTCTTAAATTGAGTTTTGCATCTGCTTGCCCACAATCGTTCCCCAATCGTTTTAACCCCCTCCACATCTGCCAGTAGATATTACCGGCAGATGTTCAGATGATCAAGCCTTGTGGAGTAGAAAGCCTATCAATGATTAGTTGCTATAAATCACTGTCTATAGACAAGGCCCCCAGAGCATGCTGGGTGAATAGATTATCCCCCTTCTCTTCTCTCTTCCCCTTTCTCTCTTTCTATTCTCCTCTCCTCTCTCTTCCTATCTCCTCTCCTCTCTCTCTTCCTATTCTCCTTCTCTCCTCTCTTCCTATTCTCCTCTCCTCTCTCTTCTTATTCTCCTCCTCTCCTCTCTCTTCCTATTCTCCTCTCCTCTCTTCCTATTCTCCTCCCCTTTCTCTCTTCCTATTCTCCTCTCCTCTCTCTTCCTATTCTCCTTCTCTCCTCTCTTCCTATTCTCCTCTCCTCTCTCTCTTCCTATTCTCCTCCTCTCCTCTCTCTTCCTATTCTCCTCTCCTCTCTCTTCCTATTCTCCTCTCCTCTCTCTTCCTATTCTCCTCTCCTCTCTCTTCCTATCTCCTCTCCTGTCTCTCTTCCTATTCTCCTCTCCTCTCCCTTCTCTCTTCCTTTCCTCCCCGCCAGAACACACAATTACACCGACTTCCAGTTTCATGGATTCTTCCCATTCCCTCCCCCTGTTCACCTCCTCTCCTCTCCAGGAGACCCTCCCCCAGCGGCCCGCTCCTCCCCTCCCTCCCCCTCCCCACTCCTATGGCGACGAGGAGGAGGCGGGCGGCGGCGAGGAGGAGGGGGGCGTGGAGCTGGCGGCGCGGGTCAGCGTGGAGGACCGGGCGGCCGACTACGGCTTTGTGCTGGCGCTGGTGTTCCTGCTGAGCGGCATGGTGCTGGTGCTGGTGGCCTACAGCATCCCCCGCGACGCCCACCTGCTCAACCGGCAGGCGGTGTCGGCGCGGCGCATGGAGCGCCTGGAGGCCTACTACTCGGCGCTGGGCACCCACCTGGACCGCTGCATCATCGCGGGGCTGGGGCTTCTCACCCTCGGGGGCATGCTGCTCTCGGTGCTGCTGATGGCGTCCGTGTGCCACGGGGGGGCCGCGGGGCGGCGCCGGCGTGGGGGCAGGGGCGGGGGCTTCGTCGGGCCCAAGCGGACGTACGGTTCGGTGCACCTGCGGCTCACGCAGCTGGCGGCGGCGCCCGGCGGGGAGGGGCCGGTTGCCGCGACGACCGCGGTGACCACGACGACGACGACGGAGGGGAGTGGCTGCAACGCCGGGGTTGGACGGGAAGAGGGCAAGGCGGATGTTTCCGTACCCGCTCGTGCTTGGCAGGGCGTGGTCTAGCCGCACATGTGACAGGAAGTGACAACGTGGTCATGGTCAACCCACCCAGGAAATATACACGAAGTTGAGGAGAAGCACATCCTGAGCACAATGCTCTGAAAACATGGATCTAAAGAAGGTTTCTATTATTTTAGTTATTTACAGTAAATAAATTAGAAATAGAGATCATATACTGTATGGAAAGGTTATCTACAAAGGTTAAAAGTTCTAAACATTATATAAAGCTTATCTATAAAGCTTATTTAAATAACTTATGTACTGTATATTAAGGTTCTTTTTCTAACTTCGCTCAGTGTTTCACCTTGGGAATCGGCTAGGCGTGACCTACTACTGGAAGCTCCAATTGCACCACGTCTGTCCTTGACAGACAGGTCGGACTGTGCCACAGGGTCCCGCCCCCTGCACTTATACAGTCGACCCGCCCTCCTCAAATCATTTCTCGCTTTTTTCCCGTGAGAAAGCTACTCAAGCTCCCTCAGCTCATCTAGGTTAGCTTTAAACTGCTTAACAGTTCACTGACGGGCCGTCAAGGATTCCGTCGTCTAACGCAGTCGTAGGCTTTTAACCTGGTTCGGCTGAGTAATAAGTAATATTATCGGTGGTGCTGGATGCCCTGTCTCATCACCCTTTTGAGCCGTTGGAGGCAGTGGGGATGAAGTTTGTGTCGCTGAAGGTGGTGTTGCTCTTAGCTTTAACCACAGCTAAGTGTGTGAGTGATTTACAGGCATTGTCTCTCCGTCCTTCCTGCTTGCAGTTTGCTCCGGGGATCTCCAAGGTCTGCCTGCGGCCCAATCTGGCTTTTGTGCCTAAGGTGGTTGAGTCGACCTATAGGTGTCTCACGGTGGAACTGTCAGCGTTTCATCCGCCTCCGTTATCCTCTGCGGAGGAGCAGAGACTCAATACATTATGCCCAGTATGGGCCCTACATGTATATGTGAGTCAGTCAGCTGCTTTTCGGAAAAGGGATCAGCTGTTCGTGTCTTGGGCCACTCACCATAGAGGCAAGCCTTTGTCCCACCAGAGGCTGTCCCACTGGATTGTGGAGGCTATATCTCTTGCTTATGAAAGTAAGGGGCTTGCAGCCCCCCCATGGCTTGAGGGCCCACTCCACAAGGGGTATGGCTACTTCATGGGCCTTATTCAGGGGAGTGTCGGTGCGTGACATTTGTGCTGCGGCGAGCTGGGCTACGCCTCACACCTTTGATAGGTTTTATAGGCTGGATGTCTCAGGGCCTTCTGTTTCTCAAGCCGTGCTGGAGACGATCTCATCAGACTCAAAGCGATGTTTGCTGCCTGGCTGAATTTGCATGGCTTCGGGAGACATATGCAATACGGGAGTGGTCTATATCTCCCATAGTGAAACACCGAGCGAAGTTAGAAAAATAACTTTGGGTTACTTAACGTAATCCCTGGTTCTTTGATAACAGAGTTAGGTGTTTCACCAACACGTCCCTCCTTGCATTTACACGGAAAGAAACCGGTGTAGAATGATTTGAGGAGGGCGGGTCGACTGTATAAGTGCAGGGGGCGGGACCCTGTGGCACAGTCCGACCGGTCTGTCAAGGACAGACGTGGTGCAATTGGAGCTTCCGGTAGTAATAATAATAATAATAATAAATGAAATTTATATAGCGCTTAATATGGTACTCTAAGACGCTTTATTTTTATTTTTTTTATTTTTTTTAGTAGGTCACGCCTAGGCGATTCCTATAGTGAAACACCTCACTCTGTTATCAAAGAACCAGGGATTACGTTAAGTAACCCAAAGTTATCTATAGTGTTATAAATAATTTATACACATTATAAAGGTTATCTATAAAAGGTTATATAGAACTTATATTCTGTATAAAGGTTATCTATAAAGTTAAATATAACTTAAAACTATAAATATAACTTAGAAATATAATATAACTTATATTCAGTATAAAGGTTATTTATAAACATTATATATAACTTATATACAGTATAAATGTTATCTATAAATATTATTTATAATTGTTCAAAACTTATATATGAAATACATTCAGTGGAGAAAAGATTATGGTTGTTTTAAGTAACGGAGCAGAAAGCCCTATTCTTGTGTAATAATATAATGTTACTCTAATAATAATATTCTACTCTAAAAGCACATTTACGAGCTAGAGCCACCAGAAATGCTAGCTCTTGCACAAACAAAAAGAGGCGATTAAGTCCGCCAGCTTATATTCACCTTAATAAATCTGTGAATGCAGATTTTTAGATTGAATAAGGATTAAACTATTTATCACCGAGGATTACTATCAGATTTATATAGAAGAAGGATTGCTAGCGACCAGCAGATATAATAACAAAGCAATGCTAAGGCTTTAGATTCATACAAGAAACTACCAAATTACCAACTTAAGAGTCCCCTTGAAAAGAAAAGCCTATACATTGTCCTCTACATTGTTTTGTTGTGAGAGACATTCCGATGGGTTTCACAGTGAGACGGCTCCTTGTGTTGTCGCAACACAGCCCGCTGTTTTTGGATTGGCTGGTCCCTAACGATGTCATCTACCCTGCACGGCGACATTACAGGGTATCAATCAGCAGCAGTCTTTTAGTTGCTACTGTTAGATGTTCGGGGTCAGGTGTTGTGTGACTCTAACCGCCCTTACCTGACCCGACCTTCAACCCCAGATACACAGGAAGCTGCTGCTATCACGGCAACGGCACCACAATCTGATCTCGGATTGGAGGACTTTGACGAACTGAAAGGCCATCACTGCAGGACAAATGTGACACCTGAATGTCCTGTGGCGTCCAAAGACTACTTTGTGTTCTCAGAGACCAGCGGACATGTTACGACCATCTCTCGTCCTTCCCTGTAAGATATGTCAACAGATGTTACCATGACGACGCCTTAAGACAGTCTGTTTTCTTCATGTGTATCATATATGCTGATGTTGGTAAGGTGAGCCCTATAGCCAGGTACTGAGGTACTGTAGCCTCACAGACACACACACACACACACACACCCACACAGACACACGCACACGCACACACACACACACACACACACACACACACACACACACACACACACACACACACACATAACCACACAGACAGACGGTAAAGCAAGCAAACATTCACAACCAAGCACACGCATGCAAACACATACACACACATAGTACAAATAAAACATACACACACAGTCCATACCAGTATTTTAAGGGGTATCGTTATGTCGTGTTATGTTAAGTTTGATGGGAGGAATCCGAATGTTACTCCAGGAGATGTTGTGAAAAGTGATTTTTTTTATATGTTATTTTTTGTAAAGGCAAAGCCAAAACATGAATCCTGAATGATCTTGTGTGAGTCAGGAAAAGGAATGTAACATGTTGACATTGTGGGATGATCCAGTATATATGCTGTCAGGATTAAACATGTTGTATATACATCACCTCAGGCTGGGTTCAGAAGATCTACACTCTTAAGTGTTAAACTATGTCTACAAAAGGTAAGTCTTCGTCCAGTAACCCGTGTAGTCATACTTGGGGGGGGGTCTTCACAGCCTCCGACCTACGACGGTCAGGATCATGTCAGGGTCAAACGGGAAGCCACAAAGACACAAAAAATCAATCTGTAGGACTCGGTTACCATAGAAACGTTCTATTTATATCAAGGCGTGGTGCACCGGACCAGTTCTCAAATATCTTGGAAAGTCCTTGAAAACCAGAATGACCTATCACTCCTGACTTTGACCCGGCTGTTACCCCAGCTAGCATGGAATATATGGTATCATTATATAGTTGAGTAGACATGAATACATATATATATATATATATATATACACACAAGCAAAGATATACACATGTAAACATGTGAAGTAAAGTGTTCATAGAATATATGTTATGCATAGTGTAGTCAATAGTGTAGTATAACAAATAATACCTTATTATTACAAACGTTTATGTATGGTGTGTGTACATACAGAGTGTCTGGAAATGTGTAGGTGGGTGTGTTGAGTTGTGGTGTGGACCTGTGAAGGTGAGTGTTGAACTAGGGCTGTGTGCATGTGTGGGTTGTTTCAACCTTACATTTGCTTTGTATTGATCTTTCTATAAAACACACGCTCAATCCATTTCATCTTTCTGTTTAGATGGGATGTTTTCATCTCTTAATGTTCCTCTCTCTTTTGTTTATACTGAGTTGAGAGGGAAAAAGGCATACTTCAGGAGAGAAACAGAATGGAAAAAGAGAAAACGAGTTTATTTTATTACTCGTGGAGGGAGAGCAGGGACAGCGCTCCCTGTGGTTTAACCCTAGTATTGCACTCGCTGTTGACCATTGGGTTTTAAGAGCAACTTACTGCGGCAGTTTGCTGATAAACCACGAGGTGGCAATGTGCCGTCTATTTTATTCTACAGTAAAAAAAAAAAGGGGGGGGTGAGGAGGGAGATAGACATAGGGAGAGAGAGAGTTAGACAGACAGAGAGAGTAAGGGGGGACAGATAGACGCAAAAGAGAGAGACGGCGAGAGACAAACAACACAACAAACTACAAACAAAAAAGTTTTATTCAAGTGTTTGGCATGAAATATTTTCCCATTAGCAAATCAACAAAAACAGAAAACAATAATGAAAAACTCAGGTACCCAGTTAATTCTAGCAATCAGAACCCTGTGTATTAATACAGGTACCCGTTCAGTTTAACCAACCAGATAACAGCCTGTTATTCTACATGAGCTAAGCCAGTTGAACATTTCATCTGTTAGCGATAGAAGAGAACCAGTGAGGATCACTCCTTCTCAGCTGAGGAGAGGAGGGGAAGGAGAGTAGAGGATGAGAAGAGGAGAGTAGGGGGAGAATAGAAAGGAGGTCTTTAAAAGGCCCTTATTTTACCAACAGGTGTGAGTTTGATTACCAATCTGCCCTCTATTGACATCGGTATTGGGAGTGTGCCCCTAGATGTTATATAATATGGATATTTGAGATAAGCCTACCAGTTGGTACAGTCCACTTGTCGACCGGTAAACTGATTTATCCATCATACATATGGGTGGACACTCCCTCTTATGATGTCACTAGAGGACAGATTTTGGAATGGCTTGTAATGGCCAATCACGCTCGCACAGGGCCCTTTAAGAAGGGTGGAGAGGGAACGACTAACGCTCAGCTTGTTTCTAATGTGGGGAGAGGATCCGGAGCTACAGGTCTTTGCCTTAAAGACATATTAGTCACTATTCTTATCATTATCAAGGGTGATTAGACCTCTGCTCCTTTGGGTTTTGAACTCATGACTTCGTCACACTCATTCCAGTGCACATGTTTTAGGGTCGAGGCATAAGACCCCATCCCTGAACCCCTAACCCTGACCCCTAAACCATGATCCGGTCTCACTGGGTTCAAATTATTCGTCCAAGAAAGGTGGTAGACATGGAAAGCAATGTGCAAAATAAAACATTATTGTGTGGTTGTTTTGGCCCATAACATTCTCAAATCCATATAAATATAAATGGCACCTAGGCATTCACACCGAATTCTAAGACCTGTGTTTATTGGCCAGTCCCCTCAAGGGGGGCCATGACCAGTGACCAGCCTGCTATTGGTGGGGAGACCGGAAGTGATGGGGGTGGGAAGCAGGACTTCCTGGTTTGGTTCTACATGAACATGTCATCATATCCTGGAGGTGGCATATGGTCAGGATCTGGCCTGAAACACATTCACACAGATTATTAGCATATGTTGGTGGAGGAGAGAGGAGAGAGTGTGTGCACATGTATGTATGGATGATTAAACCACATGTGTGTGCGTGTTACTCACCCTGGTGTGTGTGTTTTGTGTGTGTGTGTGTGTGTGTGTGTGTGTGTGTGTGTGTGTGTGTGTGTGTGTGTGTGTGTGTGTGTGTGTGTGTGTGTCTCTCTCACCCGGGTGTGTGCGTGTGTATGGTGTCCGTGTCAGTGTGTGTGTGTCTCACCCTGGCCGGTGGCGTCCGACTGGGCCAAAGGGGTCGAAGCGGGCCCCAGGCGGGACAGCTCCGGGGGGCAGGATGTCGGGGATCCCGCTGGAGGGGTCCAGACCGGACCGGGGGTAACCCGACCGCAGGGGGTCCATGATCATACCCCCAGGCCCACGAGCGCTGGGGGTATAGAGACAACCCAAACACGTTTCAGTCATATTATTATAACTATATTACCATGGAACGGGGGGGGGGGGGGGGTGGGTGGGGGTGGGGGGGGGACTCACCCAAACGGGTCTAGGTCAGCTCCCCCGGTCGCGAAAGGAGGAACCATGTGGTCTGGCCTGAAAAACATGAAGGAGCCGGTAGGATTTAGGGGGCATCTTGCTCTGGGATAGGGAGACAATGGGTTTTTAAACTCAGAACCTTGGGGTAGGGGTCAAAACCATGACCACTAGACTATCCATGGGACATCTCGGTGACATCACTCACCAGGGCTGCTGTGACCCGGGGCGACGGGGGTGCATGCGGAGGGGGTCCTCTCCTCTTCGTCTCTCCTCATCCTCCCTGCGGCTCCGCCCTCCTGGCTGTTCACTGGCCTTGCCCACTACTGCCAGCAGCTGGGTCTTCACCATGTCTGACAGGCCAGCCATGTCCCTGAACACACTGCACACACACACACACACACACACACACACACACACACACACACACACACACACACACACACACACACACACACACACACACACACACACACACACACACACACGTACGCAAACACTGGGTTGGCAAACTGCACATATTTGTCGCGCTATTTGCTCAGTTAATGGTGAATGATGAGGATCTACGGTCCAACCTGTCGAACGCATCCAGCTGGTCTGCGTCCACTTGCTCACTGATGCTTATGGTCAGATCTGACACCTGCTGGGTACTAGACCTCTACATCGTCACACATAAACACACACACAAACACACACACACACACACACACACACACACACACACACACACACACACACACACACACACACACACACACACACACACACACACAATCACGATGTGTTTGCTGATCTGATGTACTTGTTTATATTGTAGAAGCATGATCTCTCTGTGTTCAAAATATCACTCTGTCTGTCTTTCTGGCATAAACTCTCTCTCACAACCAAGGGCACGGAGGCTAGTAGTCACGTTACCAGTATAACTACGGGAGTATAACCTTGTTAACCCACCATGAGGTTGAAGATGAGGCTTGAGTCGGCCGTGATGGCTTTAAGCAGGATGTGGTCTTCGCTGTTGTTGCCTTGGTAACGCAGAGAGTACAGCTCCTTGTTGTCGCTCCACCCTGCGGGGAGTAACTCTGAGCGCCTGTCCCCAGCACAGGCCTGGGAGGGAGAGTAGAGAGAGGGGTGACGATGGTACAGTTGTACAGTGGTACCGGGAAAGCAGTAGAGGTGTTGAGAAGACACCAGACCGTTTAGAGGCAGAATGGACAACAATAAATCATCCGACTGTTTTCTAGGAATTCAGACCAGCGCCAACCATCAGGTTTAACGAAATAAAAACAGTTTACATAAACCAAATGCTCCAAATGTTAATCAAGATAATGTAGGCACTAACGGGATCTGGGGCTTTTCAACCTCCTGTGGTATAAGCTCAGTAGTAACACGCAAGTTATCAAGTAGTAAACTCACTGTGTCCCCGGAGCCCACACATCTGTATCCACTCTTTATAATCTCCCAGTGAACGAAACAGATCACAGCGTCTTGTGGGCAGTCGATTCTGCCGCCGACGCAAGTGTACAGCACTTCTAACCCAGCCATCGTCCTTAACGCAGATTCAAAGCTATTTAAAATGATTATAATAACCACCGAGTCACTCCTCCTTCAGGAGAATCGAAAATGAAAAGAGCACCGGGATCCAATAATTCCAAAATAAAAGTCGACTACAGGCACCTGCAAGAAAAATAAAACGTTATCATCAAAATGAAGGACATTCAAAACATTTGGCGGAATAGATTGGCAATTATACTGAATACATTTTAATTGTTTCTTTAAAAAAAAAAAGACTTATATAGGGAAGACAAAGTAGATGGTTTTCTAATAAATTCGTTGTAGTTGTCTTTATTTTGAAAACATACTGCCATCGTCATATGTTTTGACCCAGACCGTTTAATTTTCCGGTGGGAAACTCGACTTTCTATTGATGTTCCGCTTTGTCATTCACATCATACAGAGAACGCATTCCATTTGTGCTATAGTTCAAATAACACATATGCAATTCAATGTAAATGTTCATATGTTTTTTGGTTATTTATTTAATTATTAGTTTACACGATGTGGTTGTGTGTTGCTTTTAGTTGTTTTGACATAGCTGACAGGATTCGACACTTAGTTGACATTTTTTTTATTGAATGAGTGTTTAGCTATAGGGTTTAACATATATCAAGTAATTAACAGATAAATAAGAATGCATATTTCCGTAGTCTGTTAACGGTGAACTCGATTTCCCATCAAACCCTTCGCGGGGCGAGTAGTTTCCTATCAAGATGGCAGCTCCCTTGGCTCTGCTTTTGATTGTAGCTGTTACAATTCGTGCAGCGCTTTTTAGAACAAGTTTAGCGAATTTAATTTCAGAGAGAGTAGAGGTTGTTTCTCCTTTAAATGCCTGGAAAAGAGGTAAGTTGATTTGAATTCAGAAAATGTACTCAACCCGAGTCGAACAGGCTGTCAATAGCTCGCTTGGTTTACCATCCGCTATTGTTGGCTTGAATAATGGACTTGCCAGGCAGGTTTTCCTGCGTAAATCTGCTCTCGCTATTGATCAAATTAATTTGATCAAATTAATTGCGACGGTTTGTGTCCTCCTGAATGACTGTCAATAACGTTTTACTTTAAAAATATGCATAAATATTGCACACACAAGCTTGTATTCCTTGTGTAATGTCAAATGTGAATTTTCTCTGTTGATGAAGCTCCTGACTAAGCACTCGTATAAATCGGATCTCCTAAAGTAGATCTTATTTTTCTAATGGGTAATTAAGTTCAATAATTTTTGCGAAACTGAACCGTGAAAGCTTATTTGAGGTGAATTGCGGATGGAATTCCGTGACGCTTGTAAATACTTGATGATGCTGTGATGGAGTGGACCGAACCGCTAACCATCATCTCCACTAATGCATACACTTAAGCCTTGTAGATGGACGTTTCTCACAATAAACCAATGAATATATTGACTTGTAAGGTCTATGGTGATGTACAAAACCAACACAATGTGCTTATTGTCTTTATGATTCAGCAGAAAGCTACAGCATTGTATATAATCCATATGGACTGTTCATGAAAAGGCTAATGTGTTGTTATTGTTTTAGTGGTTGAAGGTTTGGCTCTGCTGGACCTCGACATTTCCCCATACTCTGGAGATGTCTTCCATGAGGTCAGACTCACAAGCACACACTCGCACACACACAGTAAATCTGTATGTTCATGGTGAATCTAATAATAATGTTTTGTCTCTGTCTCTCTGCCAGACTCCTATGGTCATCTACCTCTTCCACTTCCTGATGGACTACGCAGAGATCACATTCATGGTGAGAAGGATGAACCTCTGCCAAGTCTTTACTGGCACAGCAGTGATGGGGAATGTGGTGTTTAACTTAATCCTCAACTTAGTAACATTGTAGAGACAGGATTTCTCAAAACATATCTGACTCTTTCTCTCTCTCTCTCTCTCTCTCTCTCACTCTCTGACTCCCTGACCCTGTATCTAGCTAGCAGATTGTCTTACTGCTGTGGCTCTCTACCTGGCGGTGAAGGACTACAACAAACAAGTGGTAGGGAACTTTTCATCTTCTGCCTAAAGACACTCTTATAATAGGTGATGTTAAGGGTTCGTTTCTGAGCTGCAGCTGACTCAAGGGAGCTGGAGTCAAGTTTTGTTCGCTCCACCTTGTCTCTCAGTTCAGGAAGCAGAAATTCGCTCTGGAGGCTGATCGCATCCCCATGGACTGTCTCGAACTCATCAGAAGTCCCACGGAAATGTACTACATTCCTCTCAAAGTAGCCATGTTGTAAGTACTAGTTACTCTTAATTAGTTATAATAATACATCAACTTTTTATAGCGCCTTTCATCTGGACCAAAAGTTCTGCAACATCCCTTTAAAGTAACTAGTTCTATGCATTAAACCATTTTACCACCAGGTGTGATGCTGATTAGCTATTACAAGCCGTTTAAAATTCCAAAACCTTCTCATGCAACGCAAGTAGGCGTGTCCACCCAGGTCTATGATGGCTAAGATCAGCCTCCAATCATATCCAGTTTACTTTACTAACTGGCTGGTCGATCTATCCATCATACAGTACTTTATGATGATGTTGGTGGTTTTGACCCCCCCCCCCCCTCCTCTCCCTCTCTAGTTACCTACTGAATCCGTTCACCATCGTGTCCTGTGTAGCCAAGTGCACCTGTGGCCTCAACAATGCTGTCATTGCCCTATTCATCCTGTCCACCATGAGAGGTGGGTGTTTGATTTACGGCCTGTTTACTGTGGCCTCTGCCGGGCTCTACACTAAACTGGATTTGTTGTTTAATTAACAAAAGGGAGCAGTTATTGTTTCAGTTAAAACAGGATAATCCTGATTGGCTGTAATGTTCCTCCCGATGGTTGTGATTAATTGTGTTACAGGAAGTGCCTTGTTGAGTGCTATCTTCCTGGCGCTAGCCACCTACCAGTCCATCTACCCTCTTACCCTATGTGTCCCTGCACTGCTCTACCTGCTGCAGGTAAACACGCAAACGCACACACACGCAAGCACACACACATACCTCATACGGATATCTGATTGCAGTCGTCATTCTGGTGTGTGTGTGTGTGTGTGTCCCCCCTCCCCACAGCGTCTGTATATCCCGGTGAACGTGAGGCGGTCTAGCTTCTGGTTCTACACGCTGCAGTACCTATTCATGTTCCTGGGAAGCCTTCTCGTCCTGATATGCCTTTCCTTCTTCCTGTTGGGCTCCTGGGATTTCCTGCCTGCCGTCTACGGCTTCATGTGAGGACCAACCCAAAACCACTTTTCTTTTGATTAAAACGTGGTAATTTGTCTTATATGTCAACATAGTAATCTATGCCACTGTCATTGAAATAAGTCCCCAATTTAGAGATGAGTGGTGTATAATGCTATGTTTGGCCATTCTCTCCTAAACACTGAGTGTTCCAATCTGCTGCAAACAAAGGTGGCTTTCTTTTCGTGACGTCTGAGCGCCTTTTCCAAGGCCCTCAGACCAAGGAATACCAGCAACCCCGGTGGACGTGTGGAGCTCTGTCTGGGCAGCAGTCATTCTCTCACTCTCTCTCTTTCGAGTCGGTCTGTACGGCATTCCACCCCTATGTCTGTCTCTCTCTCACTCTCCAGTCTGTCTGTGCCGGACTTGACCCCGAACATCGGTCTCTTTTGGTATTTCTTCGCCGAGATGTTCGACCACTTCCGCCTCTTCTTCCTCTGCGTCTTCCAGATCAACGTGTTTTTCTACACCCTCCCGCTCTCCATCAAGCTCAAGTAGGTCCACACAAATGCGCACGCACACGCACATACTCTTTTATTCACGGCTTCCACGTTCTCTTTTCCCATTCTGTTGATTCCGAGACCACCAGATCACTGAATATATTTGTGTGTGTGTGTTTTGCAGGGAACACCCAGTGTTTCTGATCTTCATGCAGATTGCTTTGATCGCCATTTTCAAGTCTTACCCCACGGTGGGAGACCTCTCCCTCTACATGGCCTTCCTGCCAGTCTGGAACCACTTATACAGGTGTAAGTACCCACACTCACTCATGCATGCATGTGAGCACTAGTAGACCATAGTTTAATTTCTGCCTCAATCTACTTTTGTTCGATTTCAGGTTGTAGTCTAATCTGAAGTGACCCAGAATACTCCACTCCCCCTCAATATATTGTACTCCAACATATTATAATCTGATGTGTTCTACTCTTGATGTTGTGTATTTCTGCTGTGACCTGATGGCAGTCTTAAGGAACATCTTCCTGGTGAGCTGCGTGTTGTTGGCGTGTTCAGCTCTGTTCCCAGTACTCTGGCACCTCTGGATCTATGCCGGCAGCGCCAACTCCAACTTCTACTACGCTATCACACTGCTATTTAGTGTGGCTCAGGTACCCGTCTGTCTGTCTCCCTCCCTCCTTGTCGGTCTCCTTGTCTGTGTCTGTCTGTCTGTCTGCCTGTCTCCTTCCCTCCCTTTTGTCTTATCTCCCTCTCTCCCTCCCTGTCTGTCTCCCCCTCTCCCTGTCTTTCTCCTTGTCGGTCTCACCATCTGTTAATCTGTCTGCCCATCTGACTCCCTCCCTTTATGTCTCCCTCTCTGACTCGTTCACTGTCTGTCCCTCTCCCTGCCTGTCTGACCATTCAACCTGTCTCTCCAGATCCTGCTGGTCTCAGACTATTTCTACGCCTTCCTGCGGAGGGAGCACCACCTGACCAACGGGCTGTACCTGAAGAAGAAGGACGGCTCTGAGGCCACGCTGGTGCTCAAATAAGACACACGCATGCACAACTAAATACATACACACACACCTGAACTCTGACCTTTATGTGGCAGAGGTTGTTGTCATGGAAACAACCTGGGCAGTGCATTGTCACACGCACACTGCCTGTTTTCAGACATTTTAGATCACCCCGTTTTCTTTCTTTGCATCTTATTTTGAAGAGTCCTCCAGAGAGTCCTCCTCCAAGACAGCCCTCTTTACCCATAGCCTCTTATTTTAAAAATATCCGACTCACTTGAGGGGTTTCCTAGTGTGGTTAACCTCAAAGAGAAACAGAATGTCTCGTATCAGCAGTTCATTCCAATTAAAAGACTCGCTAACTCTGCATGTCATTGCTGAGAACTAGATGGACTTGGTGTAACACTATGCATGCTTCCGCTCAATGTTTTACAATTACATGAGCACAACAGCGATCAAAGTTTTGCTTTAATTTATTGTCAGTCGCAGGCCTTGAATGTTTGCTCTTCAATTTCTCAAATTCAGTTTAACCCCAACAGGATGTTATGAGGAGTTCCAGCTATTAAGCTAACATTAAACATCCGTGCGTTAAAATCCTTTTACTACCATACTCCAACACCACTCAGCATGGTTGTTGTTTAGTGGTTAATTTGATTTGTGGACTATTATGCTTGGACTGATCAATCCAGAGAAGAAGATATACTGGTTTCATTAGAACAGTAAGTTCTGTGAAACTTGGAATAGCTAAGGGAAATCTAATTATAACCGTTTCTGTTTCTATCTATCTCTTCGACTTTCAAAGGATTTCTCTGCACAGTGTTGGCGACGGCAGCAGATGCCCGATTAAAACTTTATTTTCTTTGGTCCTGGATTCGCACCAATGGACATTAAGTCCCCAGTGAAATCAAGAGGAAATCCTAATTTATTAATTTATTTTCTACATTGGATGCTTTGGGTTCTTTATTTGTTTTGCCTGGACTTTCCTATGCGTTGTTTTGATACTGTACATATTTTAATGTTAGGTTTTACGAATGATATGTTGGTTAACAGTGCTTTTTTAAAGGGGTGATGATGAATGTTATGAAATGATCAAAGAAGTTATGAATGATGTGTATAAAAAGGGTTGTTAATAAACTTCAGGTTATTATTAAACCTAGTAGTCTGTTTATTATCAATTTTTTTTCCAGGTTTGGAATTCTTGAATAAATCAGGAAAACGGTCAGGCATAGAGCTAGATAACAGAAAATGACTTGCACATCAGAATGCATCATGGCATTTTTTGTTGCCGATTCTTTATTCAGACTCAGACGAAGTTGTAGTACCATAAAATGACCATAAATCAATGCATGATGTCTCGCATGAGGGACATGGGTTGCACATGAGTGGAAATGTCTTTTAACTCTGAAACACCGCCCCCTTTACGTGAGAGGAAGGAGCGTGCTGATTTCCCGGGAAATGTTCACTGATAAAATCAACTCATGTGAAGCACCGCCCAACTTTGTGGTCACTGGCCAATGAGAACGCTGTTCCTGAACTTCCTCATTGAATATTCATAACCTTTCGCGGGCTTTGTGAATCACGTGATTGTTTCGCGCGAAAACTCAGTCCAGGCAGGGAGGCGTCATCGGATGCAAGTCACTGACTACTCCAGACACACTTACAATGGCGGTGAGTAAAACATTTAAAATACAACATAACGAACCAATATATAGCCTTTTTGACAGTGTATGAATTTATAAAGTTAATATACTTACCCTTTGGCTATAATGTCCATGACTGTTTTATGTATATGGGCCGTACTGGCCTGTATTTATCATAACAAAGAAAATAAAACTGAACTGTACCAACCAAACTTATTGTATTTGAAGACTTAATACTTTATACAATAAAAGATGAATCAATGTCTTCACCGCTTAGTTACTTAACACAACTTGGCTTACAACTTTTTTAACACAACTTTTGTTAACATTATGTCTCCACTCCTCGCCATGTGCTTCGTGCCATCTATTCATATTTTAACCTAAACGTTACCCATAATCGATACGATGCGTATCGATACGATACGATCGTTTACTTCATTTATTCGATTAACTGTGTGTGTGTTTACCTTTCAACTGAACACACACGCACACACAGGTTGATAAGTTCTACGACTGTATTTTTTATTTATGGAGCCAGTATTGCTCGCAGGATTCAGAACCAGAGAGGGACAAGTGCTTTGTGGCCGATCCTATGTGTGGAGTTTGTATGTAATCAGCATGTTCACGTGGGTGCTCTGTTTTCCTCCCGCACCACAAGGACATGCAGGTTTTGGGTGCTACCCTGTGAGGCAGGCAGCCCACTTCACCTTGCTCATCGTATAGGATGGGTTAAAAGGGAGAGAATTCACACATTCTCTCTCTTTATCATATAGTCCAGAAGTTTTTTTCTATATAGCTACATGTTCTATAAGTATTTGGTTGTGCTCCTAAAGCCTATAAAACCCTCATCTGTATTGATGTGTCTCTATAATATTTTGTTTGTTGGACGGGTCAGGATTCCTCAGAGTCGTTCCAGATGGCCACCAGCCCCACACGGGCCCCCAGGAGGGGAGACATGACATCCAGCCCTGGGAGGGACCTGCCCCCCTTTGAGGACGAGTCTGAGGGGCTGCTGGGGGAGGCCCTGCCTGGGGAGGAGGAGGGAGACGGAGATGATCTGATCGGTGATGGGATGGAGAGGTGAGGCAGGAGTGAGATGGTGCGGGATACACTGTGCGTGTGGGGTTATTTATAAACGTTGAGCCGAGAGAGAGAGAGAGTTGGTGGAGGGCAGGGATAGAGAAGTAAGGTAAGAGGGAGGCGATCGATTAAAAGGATGGATGGATTTGTGGGAGGGGGGCGGGGTGAAGGGAGACGGGGGAGGAGGATGGAGACCGGAGTTGATCAGAAAATGGAAGGTAGGGGTGAGGGAGGAATAGATAGCGCAGGAGATTTGACTACAGGTTTGTTACGCTTTTCCCAATAATTGTTTTGAAGGTGTTTCGATGATACTACTAAAACGAGTCCCATTGGTAAAGCGTGTCTTCCCACCCCCGTCCCCCAGGGATTACCGAGCCATCCCCGAACTGGACCGCTATGAGGCGGAGGGTCTGGACCTGGACGAGGACGAGCTGTCGGAGCTCTCCCCCGGAGCCCGGGCTGCTGCCGAGGAGGCCATGAGCAGGAGGGACCGGGAGCAGGGCCTCAGTGGACGGCTCCGCAGGGGACTGCTTTATGGTGAGGAGCAGAGCGGAGGATGGAGGATGAGGCCCTCCTCCACAGTGAGGGAGGAGTAGAGCGGAGAGGCCTGAACCTACCATCCGGTGCGAGTGGAGCAAGGGGTTTATTTATTCATTTGTTTTATTTATTTTTCTATTCTCACCTCCAGATGTCGAAGATGAGGATGACGAGCGTCCCGGAGCTCGGAGGAGGCGATTGGCTGAGAGGGCAGCGGACAGCGGGGCCGGCGACGGAGAAGACGAGGAGATGATCGAGAGCATAGAGAACCTGGAGGACATGAAGGTCTGTTCTGTTAAGTTAACCTGGTGCACTCTGGGTAATGTAGTTTGGATCACTTAAAAAATGGAAGTCTCCGGTATCAGTGGCCATACCACTTTTTCATTGCATTGACTTACGAAGTGTGTTGTTTGGCAAAATGGATTAAAGTACTCCTGAGTATAATAACCTGGTTGGCTGATCCTTGACCTCGGGGTCAATTCCTCTCTAGTGGAGCGATAGCCAAACCACAACAGTTTCCCAGCCTGCTGGGTTTGTGTCTGACAACCCTCTGCTGCTGCCTTGCTCCAGGGCCACACGGTGCGGGAGTGGGTGTCCATGTCAGCCCCCCGGCTGGAGATCTACCACCGCTTCAGGAACTTCCTGCGGACCCACGTGGACGAGAACGGACACAATGTCTTCAAGGAGAAGATCAGCGACATGTGCAAAGGTAGGAGCTCCTCTGTGCCGTGGTTGATCTACCGTCTTTAAACATAAAAACGTTTGTAGAGTTCAGAATTTGGCTGCTGGGCAGTCACTGTAGTGTATACAGTCCTAGAAACTGCCCTTTCTATTGAACTGTTTTACTATTTAGCCATTCGTCGGATGCTCTTATCTACCCAATCAGATCCATGTCATTAAGCAGCAGGTAGGGGTCAGAGTAGCATCACAAACTATTCTCTAGATCAAAATCTGAAGTCTGATGGGGCAGCGTTTAATTTATTTTGCTTCCTGTTTGTAACAACCAATAATGTGGTCGGGGATCAGGGGTCAGCTAGTAATTGGCAAACAAAAACTCGGACAGCAGTAGCAAACTATTAAATATCCATAACTTGTGTGTGCTCCAGAGAACAAGGAGAGCCTGGTGGTGAACTATGAACACCTGGCAGCCAGAGAACATGTGCTTGCCTACTTCCTTCCCGAGGCCCCCACAGAGATGCTCAAGGTGAGTCTGTCTCCAGGCCATCAAGCAGCCGCAAGTCATTACTGGGTTATCACTTAATTAACCAATTCACTAAAAATATCACTATCAATTATCAAAACAAAGTTACATATGTCTGGTTATTAAGTTGCATACTATCTTAGTTCTAAAGGATAAACTGTGTGGAAAATTACTTGTATATTAGTCTGAATGTGTGTAGTTGTGTAACACAGTTGTAAACACTGGTTTATTAGTTAAATTGTTGTCTTTGGAGTCATATATTCTGTGTGTGATGTCAGATCTTTGATGAGGCGGCTAAGGAGGTGGTGTTGGCCATGTTCCCCAAATACGACCGCATCGCCCACCAGATCCATGTCCGCATCTGTAACCTGCCACTGGTAGAGGAGCTGCGCTCACTCAGGTGAGACACACACTTTGAACTTGATCTGTTTGTGAGCACTTGTGAGAATAATTCATTATATAAAGTATTATTATCTCTCCGTGCTGGTTGGTTATTGGTAAAAAATATCCTGCCTGCCTCTCCCTACTCGATTCTGAATAAGAAATCAACACTTCAGCTCTTTCATTTGATTTTCTTGCTAGTATCCCCCTTCTCCCTCTCACGTCTGTCAGCTTCAAAATAAAAAATTGGCTCTACAGTTTGCCAAAATTCAAAATAAAAGCCCCTGCCCTCTTCCTTCACAAGTTTGATTTCAAACTAAAAGCCCAAGTCTGTTTTCCTGCAGGCAGCTGCATCTGAACCAGCTGATCCGGACTAGCGGGGTGGTGACCAGCTGTACTGGGGTGCTGCCGCAGCTAGCCATGGTCAAGTACAACTGTAACAAGTGTAACTTCGTCCTGGGACCCTTCTTCCAGTCCCAGAACCAGGAGGTGAAGCCCGGCTCCTGCCCAGAGTGTCAGTCCATGGGGCCCTTTGACATCAACATGGAGGAGGTACTGGCTCTCTAAGTTTACACTGCATGCTTTACCTCATCTAGTATTTTGACACTTCACTTTTATGCAAAAAAGCGGTTCATTGTTAACATCCCTATTTGCTATTTATTTTCCTTTCAAGCTTGGTATATTTAACCTTTTTAAAATTGTCAATAAACGCTTTGTTCAACCTATATGTTTTAATGCCTGTCTGGGGTCAAAATGTTTTCCGTAATTTACTGTTTCGATGTATTTAATAACTCAATCAATCACATTTCTCTTCCAGACAGTATACCAGAACTACCAGCGAATCACTATCCAGGAGAGTCCTGGCAAGGTGGCGGCAGGCCGCCTCCCACGTTCCAAAGACGCCATCCTATTGGCTGACCTGGTGGACCACTGTAGGCCTGGGGATGAAATTGTGAGTCACACATTCATGTTGACATTTTTTTACCCATTTTTTAAGTTCTTATTGGAAAAATCTTTAACGTTATCCGTGTTCTAAACTGTTTAATGACTATCATTGATAATAAACTTGATTTTAAATGATTCTTTAATTTTGGACTGTATTTTTGCGCTACATTTTTCAAACGTATCTTTTGTGTTAAATAGCGAATCGATCATATTATTATTTGATTGCACGTCAATTAAACGTGACCTTTGTGTGTACCTTTAATTTAACCACGTGGTCAGGAGCTGACAGGGATCTACCACAACAACTACGACGGCTCCCTCAACATGGCCAATGGCTTCCCCGTGTTCGCTACCGTCATCCTGGCCAATCACATCTCCTGCCGCGACCAGCGCGTTGCCGTGGGAGCGCTCACAGACGAGGACGTGAAGGCCATCATGGCGCTGTCCAAGGACGAGCGCATCGGCGAGCGGGTGAGCCTGACGACAAGTGCACACCTGGAAACACACAGGGCTTTATTCTCACTGTACACGCACACCTGGAATCACACAGGGCTTTATTCACACTGTACACGCACACCTGGAAACACACAGGGCTTTATTCACACTGTACACGCACACCTGGAAACACACAGGGCTTTATTCACACTGTACACGCACACCTTGAAACACACAGGGCTTTATTCACACTGTACATGCACACCCGGAAACACATTGGAGTTTTTGTTAATTTGCCGTTATAACAATATAGGGAACTACCCGGTTTACTGCTGATCATATAAAACAAATTAACCAACTATACTTGAATTCTTAAAATTGGAAAAAATAATGTGTCTGGTCGAACCATCTCATCTTTTATTGGCCCAAAGATGAAAGCACAATGACTCACTCCATGCAGCTACAAAATACTGATAGCCATTCCAAAACGAGGGTTCCAATGCGTTGTTTCACGTTGATGTTCCTCTCCTACAGGTGTTCGCCAGCATCGGACCATCCATCTATGGCCACGAAGACATCAAGAGAGCCCTGGGCCTCGCTCTGTTTGGAGGAGAGCCAAAGAACCCAGGTACCCATCTCCTCTTCCTCCCTCACTACTACTCTTCCTTGTCAAGCTCAACCCCTGCCTCTTCTTCCTCTTTCAGACCCTCTCGATCTCTCCTGCTGTACTATTAACTGACCGCCTCCATCTCTCATTCCACTTCTCCTGATACTGACTGTGGGAAGGACGTTCTTATCAGCTTCCTCCTTTAAAACCAACCTCTCTCCCCCCCTATCCCTCTCTCCCCCTCCCCCAGGTGGTAAACACAAGGTCCGCGGAGACATCAACATTCTGCTTTGTGGAGACCCAGGAACGGCTAAATCCCAGTTCCTTAAGTAGGTACAACGTTAGTTCCATTGAGAATCATGACAATAAGGAGCTGGAGCCAAACCAACAGTCCTGTGTTTAGTGTCTGCTTGAAAAAGGGGGCTTTGTCTTCCCCAGAGGAGTGAGGGTGTGTGTGTTGGTGCAGTATATTATGGTGTGTGGGTGCAGTATGTTAAAAAGTGAGGGTTCACTATGTTAAGGAGTGAGGGTGTGTGTGTGAGTGTGTTGGTGCAGTATATTATGGTGTGTGGGTGCAGTATGTTAAGTGAGGGTTCACTATGTTAAGGAGTGAGGGTGTGTGTGTTGGTGCAGTATATTATGGTGTGTGGGTGCAGTATGTTAAGTGAGGGTTCACTATGTTAAGGAGTGAGTGTGTGTGTGTTGGTGCAGTATATTATGGTGTGTGTGGGTGCAGTATGTTAAGTGAGGGTGCACTATGTTAAGGAGTGTGTTTGGGTGCAGTGTGGGGGTGTGGCAGCAGTATGTTATGGTGCGTGGGGCTGCAGAATGTTAAGTTGTGTTTATCGACGTAGGTATGTGGAGAAAGTTGCCAGCCGGGCGGTGTTCACCACGGGCCAGGGTGCGTCTGCGGTGGGGTTGACGGCTTACGTCCAGCGCCACCCGGTCAGCCGGGAGTGGACCCTTGAGGCCGGGGCCCTGGTGCTGGCAGACCGCGGCGTGTGTCTCATCGATGAGTTCGACAAGGTGAGGCCACGCCTGCTACTCTTGCACATGCTCACATTGTTCGGGGGGAAAACGCTGTTTATCCTGCTTGTCTCGTTGTTCTCGGTATGTGATTTTTCGTCCCGATCTGGGGACTGTTAACTGTAACGCTGCTCAAAGGATGTGAGAGAACAGGAGGTGCGGTACAACGCGTGACATAAATGTTACTTTTGTTTCAATCTTTAGTGAAACCTGTGTTGAAAGCTTTGATTAAATAGTTTCCTTGGTGTTAAAACAAGTCTGGAGGCAGTGCACTGTGCTCTGACCTCCAAAGGGGTGGTAGAACTTCTCCTGATCCCAAATATATAAAAAAAAAAAAGTTCATCTGTTGAGGGAATTTTATCCGATCCACATCATAACACACAATTCTCTCTCTCTCTGTCTCTCTCTCTGTCTCTGTCTCTGTCTCTGTCTCTCTCTCTCGCTCTCGCTCTCGCTCTCGCTCTCGCTCTCGCTCTCGCTCTCTCTCTCTCTCTCCCCCCCCTCTCGCTCTCTCTCTCGCTCTCTCTCTATCTCTCTTTCTTTCTTTCTTTCTTTCTTTCTTTCTTCCCCCAGATGAATGACGCAGACAGGACCAGTATCCACGAAGCGATGGAGCAGCAGAGCATCTCCATCTCTAAGGCCGGCATCGTCACCTCACTACAGGCCCGCTGCACTGTTATCGCGGCTTCTAACCCCATAGGTACTTACTCACTCTCATAAATACTCCCCCCCCCCCCCCCCCCCCCCCCCCCCCTCCCGCACAGCTTGGAACTGGACTTAAACAGTGGTGCTGATTGCCTGTGTGGTGTAACAGAGCTGATGAAATGGCTGTGTTTTTTAACAGAGCATGCTGATTGGTTTTGTGGTGTAACGGAGCAGCTGATTGGCTCTGTTGTGTAATGGAGATGATGATTGGCTGTGCTGTGTAATATGGAGGTGCTGTGTTGTGTAAAGGAGAGAATTGGCTCTGTGGTGTAACTGAAAGGATTGGCCCTGTGGTGTAACGGAGGTGCTTATTATCTGTGTTCCCAGGTGGGCGGTATGACCCCTCGCTGACCTTCTCTGAGAACGTGGACTTGACAGAGCCCATCGTGTCTCGCTTTGACGTGCTGTGTGTTGTCCGAGACACTGTGGACCCTGTTCAGGTAAAAACAACCCCGCACTGTAACATTTACATGGGGTCATTTATCCAGATTGACTTGCAAGTTAGGCTGTTGTATTAGTGCTGTTGACCACAGTGCCCTGTGTTGTATTAGTGCTGTTTACCCGGTGCACTGCGTTGTATAAGTGCTGTTAAACAGCACATTCTTTTGATTTTATTTTTTATCTGATTCTGGATTATATTTACCGTTGAGTGATCTTCCTGAGCAAAGAGATGGGACTTATATTTTTGATATGCACCATACATATGGAATGACTTGCAAAAAAGCCCTTGGATTATGCTCTGATCTCATCTGAAAATTGATTTACTTTCTGCTTACCTGTACGATATGTCTGTTCTTGTTTATCTGTATTTTTGCTTTTGGCTTTAAGTAACCCAGATGTGTAAACTGCTCGTCTTGAACAACTTCTATAGGTCTATTTTTTTTAAAGGTCTTTTTTGATAAATAGATCTAATGGGGTTTCCGGTTTAAATTAAATAAAATTGATGAAACAAGAAAGTCTATATATTCTATTGTCCACATGTCTCTGTAGGATGAGATGCTGGCTCGCTTCGTGGTGGGCTCCCACATCAAGCATCACCCCAGCAACAAGGAGGGCGGCATGGCGGGCCTGGAGGAAGTGATCCTCCCCAACTCCTCAGACGTCCCCCTCATCCCCCAGGAGCTGCTCAGGAAGTTCATCATATACGCCAAGGAGAAGGTACGCGCTCACGCACACACACACCCGCGCACATGCATCAGCACGTGTCCATTGGGTCGTTTTCTAACGGTTTGTTAATTGTTGTTTTCTAGATCCACCCCAAGCTGAATCAGATGGACCAGGACAAGGTGGCCCGTATCTACAGCGAACTCCGCAAGGAGTCCATGGTGAGCGAACTGTGGGAGATGGTGTTTCAAATGATGTCTAAGTTAAAGAGATGGTTATGTTGAGGTAACGGGGATGAGGTTAGAGATGGTCAAGTTGAGGAGAGAGTTGGTTGAATTATTTGGAACAAGATTCACCTTCTTCCAAATACTGTGCATGTATCGTCTGTCCGTCTACTTTAGGGATTCATCCAAAGCCCTGTAGATGTGTGGCCCCTGATCAGCTTATTCTCTCTCTCTCTCTCGCTCGCTCGCGCTCTCTCTCTCTCGCTCTCGCTCTCGCTCTCGCTCTCGCTCTCGCTCTCGCTCTCGCTCTGAACTCTGGGAGACATTGTGTTCTGCCACTCTAGCCTACACGAATGCACAACCGCTCGGAGATGTGTTTCTAAAGTTGTTTCCGTTAACCCCAGGCAACGGGCAGCATCCCCATCACGGTGCGTCACATCGAGTCCATGATCCGCCTGGCCGAGGCCCACGCCCGCATCCACCTGAGGGACTACGTCCTGGAGGACGACGTGAACATGGCCATCAGAGTGATGCTGGAGAGCTTCATCGACACGCAGAAGTTCAGCGTCATGAGGAGCATGCGCAAGGTGAGGACCACGTTGTGATCATGGTACTGATGAGGTCAGGACCACGTTGTGATCATGGTACTGAGGAGGTGAGGACCACGTGGTGATCATGGTACTGATGAGATGAGGACCACGTTGTGATCATGGTACTGATGAGGTGAGGACCACGTTGTGGTCATGGTACTGATGAGATGAGGACCAAGTGGTGGTCATGGTACTGATGAGATGAGGACCACGTGGTGGTCATGGTACTGATGAGGTCGAGGACCACGTGGTGATGATGGTACTGATGAGATGAGGACCACGTGGTGATCATGGTACTGATGAGGTCGAGGACCACGATGGAGGTGAGGAGGAGTACGAAGCTGGTTTTGATGAAGAGGAGTTAGTCACGATATGGATGATGATGAGCTTGATGAGGAGGATGGAGAGTTGGCTAAAGTAACCCTGAGGATAGAGAGGAGGCTCTTCCAGAGTGCTAGACTAGCGTGAAGAGGGAATATGAGAAAGGTGAGCTTCTGGGACAACAGCCTCCAGTCTTTACTGCAGTGTTGCATTTGTTTCATTGTGTCGGTGTGTGTGTGTTTGCAGACGTTTGCGCGCTACCTGGCTTTCAAACGCGACAACAACGAGCTGCTGCTGTTCATCCTGAAGCAGCTGGTGGCCGAGCAGATGGCCTATCAGAGGAACCGCTACGGAGCGCAGAGCGACGTCGTCGAGGTCCCCGAGAAGGACCTGCAGGAGAAGGTACGTCGCTTCAGAGACCGTCGACATCAATGCACTTGGAGCTGAGGAGAGTTGGCTATGACGGTCGAATGAAGAACGTCCGCTGGCGGGCCTCGATGGCAGAGGGAGTGGGGAGTTTGCTTGAGTCTTGAGCCGCAGCCTACAGAAAACAAAGCCCTCGTGAGTGGCGCCGTAGTGG